>NC_089508.1:86498813-86800063 GCF_036850995.1 Saccopteryx leptura
AAGGACCCTATTACAAATAAGGACACATTCACAAGTACCGAGAGTTAGGATTTAAACATTTCTTGGAGCACACAATCAACCCATTAAATTTCCTACCCCAAAGGTAGCTATTCTCAGACACAGATATCTTTATTACCCTGTTTCCCTTTATAATTCATTCATTCCTATATTTCAGTTATCTAAATAAACACTGGATCTCTATCATTCACTATTATCTTGCAAATGTCAATTTCACTTTATTTTTTTAACAGTTTATATAAACTTTTATTTAATAACAATTTTCCTATTTAACCACTTTAGTAAAGGTCTTCTAGACAGACACCTTCACTTCTACTTTTCCTTAATGCTTTAGGCTCATTAGTTTATAGTGCTTTTCCTATAAACAGCACTGCCATTCTCTAATCCCTTGGACTTTAAGCCATTGGTGCCTAACTCTTACCAGCTATATTCCCAGTTTTCAGGTTCGGTAAGATTCTATCTGAGTGTTTACTGCATTTTTATTCTAAGAATCTCCTTGGTTTTTGTGCCGGCTCTTTGAATCTGCCCTGCTATTGCTGTCAAAGCTGACTTTTTTTTTTAATTTATTTATTTGTATTTTTCTGAAGTTCTAAGCTGGGAGGCAGTCAGACAGACTCCTGCATGCGCCCGACCTTGATCCACCTGGCATGCCCACCAGAGGGCGATGCTCTGCCCATCTGGGTCATCTCTCTTGCGGCAGGAGCCATTCTAGCCTGAGGTGATACCATGGAGCCATCCTCAGCGCCCGGGCCAACTTTGCTCCAATGGAGCCTTGGCTGCGGGTAAGGAAGAGAGACAGAGAGGAAAGAGAGGAGAAGGATGGAGAAGCAGATGGGTGCTTCTCCTGTGTGCCCTGGCTGGGAATCGAACCCCGACTTCCACACTCCAGGCCAATGCTCTACCACCGAGCGAACCAGCCAGGGCCTAAAGCTGACATTCTTGATGTGTACATGTATCTCAGGCATACCCTTCAGAAACTTGCATTGATACTGACACAGGTTTTTCACAGGATTGCTTCAGCATGCCTTTGTACTGTTTCCTGTTTTTCCTTTATGCAATCTGTATGTAGTCTGTGTTCTATGTTTTCTTGACACTTTCTTCTTCTGCATATACTATTTATTGATACTATTTATACTTCCATCTGCTCCTGCTGTTCAAATTATATCCAGTTGTCAAAATTCAGCCTAAATGTCTTGTCAAACAAGCTTCCCTCCTCCCTTTCTTTAGTGGGGAAATCTCTTTTCTTTTTCTACATTCTATAATATTGTAGACTCTGGTAGTTTTCATCTGGTTTTATATTTATTCCCTGTGCATGACTCTCTTACCTATTATATTTAATGCTCTTTAAAAGTAGACATGTTTTATACACCATTGTATCCAGCCCAGTGTTTTTTTTCCTGAATAGGTGTAAACTAGTGAATGAATACAATTAGTTGAGTTAATAATATTTGGCTTAAACCCAGAGGTACTGTATTTATTCAAACAGATATGGTAGTATTTGTCAAGTATCGTGAAATACATGAATTTCATCAGCAGTGTGAAACTGCTCAGGAGCTCTAAAACATCAGTGTTTATATTTTTTGTGTTATAGCAAGCTTTTTTTTTTAGCATCTGACTTTGAAATGCTACAAACATCAGTGTGATCTGACTGCATTTGCTTTGAATAATCTTGTAACTTCTTTTTAAATTGTGGAATATAACAAAATTTACCATCTTAACTATTTTTAAGTGTACGCTTTGGTAGTGTTGAGTACATTCACATTGTATAGTCAATCTCTAGAACTTCTTTTTGCTGTTTATTATGAGTTAGTTACTCTAGCTTAATTTTATGTTAGATATGACAATTGTATTGCTCCAGAATCCACTTAATTCCATGAGCAAACTCTTAAGCAAGAGGAATTTGACCTGTTATAATTTTCCTATTTCCCCCTTTCTTGCATGTGTATTTATTTGAGTGTGTGTGCTTCTCGATTGTTTTTGTGCTAACAAATTATCTTTCATGGACTGTAACACAGTGCTGAGCTGATTTAATTAATATGATGTCCTTCTTAGTGTGGTACTTCCTGAAATACATACAGTCAGCTCATGAGACTGTAACAGGGATTGGGACATAACTTTTCCTTTCTCTGGAGAGTTGGTCCGGACTTTCAGTGTAGCCTGTGATGCAGTCAGGATGGTTTCAGATTATAGAGAAAAACGTTTGTCTTTCTTCCTCCTGATTTTGATGTGCTGGTCTAATCGGGTGCTTTTGCTCTTGGTCATGGCTTTGTTGTTTCTTCTGCTGTGGCTATCTTTTCTCTTTTTCCTTTTTTTCTTTTCCCCTCCCATATTAACCTTGTTTATCTGTCCAGGTTTCATGAAGGTTGAATTGATTAGCCATTGGCTGCGAGTAAAAGCATTGCCTATGTTTGGCTCTTCATTGATGTTTTCAGTATTCTCTGGTTTGTATATACTTCACTTGAGAATGTTAAGACTTCTCAGTATATAAGTGGGCTATAGTTAAGCTTGAATTTAAATAACTATTTTGAGTGGTAATTGGTGATTAATCAGGTAAATTAACATATTTAAAAGACGTGTTTCAGTGTGAATGAAAATTAGGGGCATATTTTTTAATGAAAGTATTCCTATTGAAGTCATAATTTCCTAGTAGCTAAATTCAGTGTATGTTGTTTGGCCTGTATTATTGAGAACCTCTGACCACTTAACATTTCTTTGCCTTCCTGATTTTTTTTTTCTATTCCTTATTTTTTGTTTTTGTTTTTAATACTACTCTTTTATGGTTTTCCTGCCTCCTTTTTAAAAAAATTACTTATTTTTATTAAAGTTAATGAGCCAACATTGGGTAATAGTACCATATAGGTTTCAGGTGTACATCTCTGTGGTATATTGCGTTGTGTGCCCATGACCCAAACAAACGATCTTCTATCACCATATATTGGCCCCCTCTACCCCTCCCTCTGGGAGGGGTCTATGTCTAGGAGTTTCATTTTTATATTATCTATGTCTAGGAGTTTCATTTTTATATTCCACATGAGTACAATCATAAAGTTCTTAGCTTTTTTTTTTTTTTTTGAGAGAGAGAGAGAAGCATCAACTCGTTCTGCTTAGTTGTGTACCCATTGATTGCTTCTCATACATGTCCTGACCAGGGTTCGAACCAGCAACCTTGGGGTCAAGCTGACACCCATGGGATTGAACTGGCAACCTCAGCACTTCTGGACAATGCTCTGTCCACTGTGCCACCAGCCATAGATAGTTCTTAGCTTTTTCTGATTTACTTACTTCATTCAGTGTAATGTTCTCAAGGTTCATTCATGTTGTAAATGGTAATGTGTCATTTCTTATAGCTGAGTAGTAGTCCATTGTATATATGTACCATATCTTCTTTATCCAATCCTCTAACAAAGGACACTTTGGTTATCTCCTTGTCTTGGCCACCGTGAATAATGCTGTGATGAACACGGGGTGCATGTGTCTTTGTGAACAAATGTTTTCAGGTTTTTTGCGCATATACCCAATGGAAGGAATGCTGAGTCACATGATAACTCTATATTTTTTGAAGAAATGCATGCTGTCTTCCATGGTGGCTGTACCAGTTTGCATTCCTACCAGTAGTGAATGAGAGTTCCTTTTTCTCTCCAGCACTTGTTACTACCTATCTGTTGATGACAGTCAATCTAACAGGTGTGAGGTGGTATCTCATTGTACTTATGATCTACATTTCTCAAATAGATAGTAAAGATGAGCATCTTTTAATATATCTGTTAGATGTTTTTATGCCTTCATGGGAGAGGTGTCTGTTCAGGTCCTCTGTCCATTTTTAATTGGATTGTTTGTTTATGTTGAGTTTTATGAGTTCTTTATGTAGTTTGGATATTAACCCCTTGCCAGAGCTGTTATGCTTGAATATCACCTCTCATTTGTTTGGCTGCCTTTTTGATTTGTTATCAGTCTCTTTTGCTGTGCAGAAACTTTTTAGTTTGATATAGTTCCATTTGTTTATTTTTGCCTTTACTTCCCTTGCCTTTGAAAATGTTCTCTATGGCCAAGGTCCATAAGTTTAGTACCTATGTATTCTTCTATGTAATTTATTGTTTTATATCTTGTATTTAGGCTTTGATTCATTTTGAAGTAATTTTTGTACATGGGAACAAACTGTAGTCAAGTTTCATTCTTGTGCATGTGCCTTTCCAATTTTGCCAGTACCATTTATCGAAGAGGCTTTCTTTTCTACATGTGTGTTTTTGGCTCCTTTGTCAAAAATTATTTGCCCATATACCTGTGGTTTTATTCTGGGCTCTCTATTCTGTATCATTTGTGTGTCTTTTCTGCTAATACCATACTGTTTTGATTATTGTAGCTCTGTAGTATTATTTGAAGTCAGGTAGTGTGATACCTCTGGTTCATTCTTTTTCCTCAGGATTGCTTTGGCTATTTGCAGTCTTTTGTGGTTCTGTACAAGTCTGATGGGTTTTTTTGTTCTATTTCTTTGAAAAATGATATTGAGATTTTAATGGTGATTGAATTAAATCAGTATATTGCTTTTTGTAATATGGCCATTTTAACTACATTGATTCTTACAATCCATGAACACAGAATATCTTTCCATATTGTGTGTTTTTCAATCTCTTTTAATAATGCCTTTCAATTTTTAGTATATAGTATGTACTTTCAGGTGTACATCTCTGTGGTATATTGCGTTGTGTGCCCATGACCCAAACAAACCATCTTCTATCACCATATATTGGCCCCCTCTACCCCTCCATCTGGGAGGGGTCTATGTCTAGGAGTTTCATTTTTATATTATATAGGTCCTTCACATCCTTTAAGTTTATTCCTAGGTATTTTATCTTTTTGTTGCAATTGTAAAAGGAATTACATTTTTCATTTCTTTTCCTGAGGTTTTATTGTTAGCATCTAGGAAAGCCGTGGAGTTTTGTATATTAATTTTTTATTCTGCAACTTTATTATATTTTGTTTATTGTTTCTAGTATGCTAGTTTTTTGGTGGAATCTTTGAGGTTTTCTACTTAGCTGATTGCTCTGGTTAGGACTTGTATAACTATGTTGAATAAAAGTGGTAAGAGTGGACATCCTTGTTTTGTTCCTGATTTTAGAGGAAAAGCTCTCAGTTTTTTATCTTTGAATATGGTATTGGTAAGGGTTTGTCATATATGACTTTCATTATGTCAAGGCACTTTTCCTTCTATACCCATTTTACTGAGTGTTTTAATCATAAATGGATGTTGTATCTTACTGAATGCCTTTTCAGCATCTATTGATAGGATCATATGATTGTTCTTTGTTTTGTTGATGTCATCTTTACATTGATCGATTTACATATGTTGAACCATTCTTGTGCTCCTGGTCTGAATTGCAATTGATCGTAGTATATTATTTTTTTAATGTGTTGTTGTATTCTACTTGCTAGTATTTTGTTTAGATTTTTGCATCTGTATTTATCAGTGATACGGTAGTTTTCTTTTTTTGTGTGTTGTCTTTGCCAGGTTTTAGTATCAGGGTTATGTTGGTCTCGTAAAATGTGTTAGGAAGTTATTGCCTCTTCAGTACTTTGGAAAAGTTTGCGAAGGACTGAATCTTTGAATGTTAGTAGAATTCACTAGTGAAGCCATCTGGTCCTGGATTTTTATTTTTTGGGAGGTTTTCATGGTTATTTTACTTTACTCACTGTTTGTTTATTGGTCCATTTAGATTTTCCACTTCTTCATGATTCAGTCTAGGAAGATTGTATAGTTCTATGAAGTTATCTTCTAGGTTATCGAATTTGGTGGCATATAGTCTTTCATAGTATTCTAGTATGTTCCTTTGTATATCTGATGTCTGTGGTAACTTCTCTTTTATTTTTGATTTTGTTTACAGGCAGCCCCGGGTTACAAAGGAGATGGGTTCTATAGGTTGGTTCTTATGTTGATTTTGTAAGTTGTCACATTTACCTATTAAATTCAACTTAGATGTTTGTTATAAAATAGTATTTATTTTTACCTTTCTGAGTGTATAAATACTTGAACATTTTCAAACCTACAGAACGTATCTATCGTGTTGGCAACTCAGGGACTGCCTGTATATGAGTCATTTCTCTTTTTTTCCTTAGTGAATCTAGCCAGAGGTTGGTTGATTTTATTAATCTTCTCAAAGAACCAGCTCTTTTTTTGTTCTCTATTTCATTCAGTTCTTCACTAGTTTTTATTATTTCCTTTCTTCTGCTGACTTCGGTTTGTCTTTATTCTTTTACTAGTTCTTTAAGATGTAACATTAGGTTATTTACTTGGGATTTCTTTTATTTCTTGAGATAGGCCTGTAATGACATAAAGTTACTGCTTTTGCTGCATCACAGAAATTTTGATATGTCATATTGTTATTCCCATTTGTCTTTATGTATCTTTTGATACCTCCTTTTATTCTTTAACCCAGTCCATTTTTAGAAGTATGTTGTTTAATTTCCACATTTTTGTGGATTTCCTTACTTCCAATATTCTTGAATTTGTTAAGGCTATTTTTCTGACTCAACATATAGACTATCCTTGAGAATGTTCCATGTACACTAGAGAAGAATGAATAATCTAATGTTCCAGGATGAAGGGGTCTGTAAATGTTAGTTATGTCCGTTTGGTCTAATATGTCGTTTGGGCGATCTGTTTAGAGCTGTGAATAGAGTATTAACATCCCCAACTATGATTGTGTTTTGGTCTATATTTTTTATAGTTCTTTTAGTAGTTATTTTATGTATTTTGGTGCTCTGTGGTTAGGTGCATATATCTTTTCTGTGTGACAGAGACGGAGAGGAACAGATAGGGACAGACAGACAGGAGGGGAGAGAGATGAGAAGCATCAATTCTTCCTTGTTGCACCTTAACCTTGGGCTTCAAGCCAGTGTGACTTTGGGCTCAAGCCTGAGACCATGAGGTCATGTCAATGATCGCATGTTCAAGCCAGCGACCCCATGCTCAAGCTGGTGAGTCCATGCTCAAGCCTGAGACCTTGGGATTTCAAAGCTGGGTCCTCTGTATCCCAGCCCAACGCTCTGTCCCCTGCACCACTGCCTGGTCAGGCAAGTGCATATATTTTAAGAGGTGTTAGATCTTCTTGATGTAGTGTCCCCTTTATCATTATAGAATGTTCATCTTTGTCTCTTGTTGCCTTTGTTGTCTTGAAATCAGTTTTGTCAATTATACGTATGGCTATATCTGCTTTTCTTTGGAAGCTATTTGCTTGGAGAATTATTTTCCACCCTTTCACTCTGAGCCTAAGTTTGTTTTTGCAGCTTAAATATGTCTTAATGTGAAGGCAGTATATAGTTGGGTTTTGTATTTTAATCCAGTCTACTACTTAGCGCCTCTTTTTGGTGAGTTCAGTCCATTGACATTTATGATAATTATTGAGACATGAGAATTTCCTCTAGCCATTTTATCTTTTGTTTTCTGGTAGCTCTGTGGCTCAACTGGCTCTTTTTGTGTGTATATGTTTCTGTTTGTTGCTTTTGTTTGGTGGTATTCCATACTTTTTTTTCTCCATTTCCTCTTTTTATTTTTTTTTAAGATTTTATTAATTTTACAGGGTGAGGTGGAGAATGAGAAGTATCAACTCATAGTTGCTTCACTTAGTTGTTAATTGATTGCTTGTCATATGTACCTTTGACCAGGCAAGCCCAGGGTTTCAAACTGGCGACCTCAGTGTTCCAGGTTGATGCTCTCTCCACTACAGGACAGGCAGTGTTTTCTCTTTTTTTAAAGCTATGTATCTCAGTATTTTGTTTTGGTTTTTTGTTTTATTTTTTTTGGTGGGTGGTTACTATTGGGTTATTGAGAAGATTTCATGTATACAGTCGTCTTTTGTTTTATGAATGCTCTGTCTTCTATCCTCCTTTGCTACTTCAGTCTTTACACTTTCTCTTTTTATGTATCTGTCGTCACCAATTATTTCTATTTTGGCTGCAAGTTTGTCGGAGATCTTACTCATAGTTATGTGATGCTTTGTTTTTTGTTTCAGGAAGAATTTCCTGCAATGGGGATTTTGTCGTGATAAATTCCCCTAGGTTCTGCATGTCTAGAAAAGTCTTTATTTCTCCTTCATATTTAAACAATAACTTTGCTGGATATATTATTCTTGGCATGTAATTCCTTTCTCTAAGTACTTGGAATATTTGGTTCCACTCTCATCTGGTTTGTAGAGTTTCTGCTGAGAAATTTAATGATAACCTGATGAGCTTTCCTTTGTGTGTTCTTTTCTCTAGCTGCCTTGAGTATTCTTTCTTTGTCATTAATTTTTTTATTATTTTTATTTTTTTTATTTTTCCAAAGCTGGAAACGGGGAGGCAGTCAAGTCAGACAGACTCCCACATGCGCCTGACCGGGATCCACCTGGCATGCCCACCAGGGGGCGATGCTGTGTCCCTCCGGGGCATCGCTCTGTTGCATCCAGAGCCATTCTAGTGCCTGAGGCAGAGGCCATGGAGCCATCCCAGCGTCCGGGCCATCTTTGCTCCAATGGAGCCTTGGCTGCGGGAGGGGAAGAGAGAGACAGAGAGGAAGGAGAGGGGGAGGGATGGAGAAGCAGATGGGCGCTTCTCCTGTGTGCCCTGGCCGGGAATCGAACCTGGGACTCCTGCATGCCAGGCCAATGCTCTACCACTGAGCCAACCAGCTAGGGCCTTTGTCATTAATTTTTGACAGTTTTAATATAGTGTGCCTTAGAGAAGGCCTTTTTGAATTGAGGTAACTAGGGATCTGTTTGCTTCTTGGGTTCCAGGATCTAGCTTTTTCCATAGGTTTGAGAATTCTCATCAATTATTTGTTTGAATAGATCTCCTGTTCCCTTCTCCCTTTCTTCTGCTGATTTGTCTATTCTTATATTGGTCGTTCTGGTGTAGAAAGCTAATTCTCATAGAGCTCTTTTGTATGTGTGTGTTTTCCTTGAGTCTCCTCTCCTCTGCATTATCTTAGATTTCTATCTTGAATATCTCTTAATTCTTTCTTCCAACTGGTCAGTTCTATTTGCTATGCTCACTAGTTTATTCTTGATCTCATTTATTGAATTTTTCAACTCCAAAATTTCTGTTTGGTTTTTTAAAAGTTTCAATCTCTTTGGTTAAGTATTCATTTTGTTTGTTAAGTATCTTTCTGAGTATATTAAATTACCTATCAGTGTTTCCTGGCTTCTCATTGAGTATTTTCAAAACACCAATTCTGAATACTTTGTCGTTTTATATCGTTTGCGCGGGCTTAAGTTTGATTTCTAGAGATTTTTTAATTTTCTTCCTGAACTGTGTCGTTCTCTTGGTTTATTCATGGTATTCCATGGACTCATCCTCTGTCTAGGCATTAGTGTGAGTGGCTCTTATTTCTAGATTACTTTCCAAAAGGTCTTTCTATTATTTTCCAGTAGGTGGCTCTGAATTGCAGTTTTTAGCTCTCTGAAATCCCAGTGCTAACTCCCAGCCCGATGCTGGCTGTTGTCAGTGTAGCCATGATAGTGGGGATGTGGTGGGCTGGGGAAGCCTAGCTGTCTTCTGTGTTCTCCCCTCTGGCACTGGTGACCTGGGGCTTCCACATGCTTTCCCCTCTGCCCTTTCTGGGGACCAGACACAGCGTACTCCCTTGGCTCGGAAAACAGTGGTTCTTTAGTGTCAGTTCTCAGGTATGCTGCTGATGTACGCTGCACTGCAGCACCAAGGGCGAAGGGAGGCAAGTTCTGGGAGGCTGCGGCACTGCAGGGCTTTGTGTCTCTGTTTCTCTGCCTAGAATGAGGACCATGGGAGAACCAGCAATGTCCCAGAGCTGATCTGCTGCCCTGGTTGTTGCACTCAGCCATGGTTACAGTTGTGAGAGTGCCCACCGAATCTCGCCACCCCTTCCCTCTCTGGAGCCCCACTGTGAGCTCTTGGCTGCAGAGCTGTGTCCTCCCCCCACCCCCATCTGCTCCTGTCTGCCCACCTTTAGTTGCTTCAATGTGTGGATCTTTTAGGTGTGCCTGTACACCGAGGTGGGGTTCCTTTACTGAGTTATACCTGTTCAAATTGTTCAGATTTCAAGGGGAGAGACGAAGGAAACCTCTCATGCCACTTGGATTTCCTACCTTTTAAACCATTCCTTCCGTCTCATTTTTCTGGATTTTTCTAAACACCTCTTAAATGTGTCATTCTTTCATACTTGATGATCTTACTCTTTGTCCTCTTTTTAAATTATTTCATTCAATGTCATTTTTATTTTTTATATTTGTTTGTTGTTTAAGAGCAAGAGAGACAACAGCATTGATTTGCTCCTGTATGTGCCCTGCCCAGGCACCCAACTGGCAGCCAGGGTGCCTGAGTTCTCCGGCCAGGGCCATTCACTTTCATTTTTAAAAACTACCATTTCTGGGCTGATGACTGCCCAGTCTACTTCTCTGGGCCAGCTCTTTCCACAGATGGATTCATATCCATCTCAGTGTCTCATAGCTATGTCTAACTCTTCCATAATTTTCTTTTTCTTTTGGTGGCACCATTGTCTACTCAGTCATCAAAATCAGAATTTTATATGACATTTACTCTTTCCTCCTCTCCACAGCTCACACTGCTCACCAAATCTTGTAACTTTAATCTCCTTAATACCTTTCTTTCTGCGTCTGTTTTCCACTATTCCTGCCTCTGTGTAGACCTTCAGCTTTTGCCTGGCTAATTTCCACTCTTCTTCGGGTCTCAAATATCACTTCCTTATGGACACCTTTGACTCCCCAGTATAAATCTGTTATATTTGTTCTTCAGTCTACTTAACACACTTTTCATTATGTAGTTATGTATTTCCTTATTTATTGTTCATTTCCTCTCAGAATAAGTCTATAAAGGGAAAAAATTATGTTTGTTTTGTCACTGTTGTATATCTAATGCTAGTACGGTACTTGAAAGATTGTAGATACAAATTAAATAATTGTTGAATGACTTAGTAATGTACTTAGAAGAACCTTCAGCTAGTTCACCTGTCTCCAAGGAGGCTTGCTGCCTTCCGTCTGTCTTTCACACTGCTGCTAGAGTAGATTTCTAAAATGCAGATCAGTTTTGCTCCCTTTAGCCTTTGGAGAAGTTCAAGTTTTTCAAAATGACACACAAGCCCTGTTCTTCTAATATAGAAGGATTATCTCTTAACATATCCACTGCTCACTGTTTGCTCTAACAGTACCAAACTACTGGTTTCTAGTATACATACATAAATACTGTATTTATGTACCCGCCCTTTATATGCTATTCACATAGCCTCAAATCACTGTTCAGAACACAGACCAGGTTTTGCTTATCCTGCAAAGCTCTTTCTCTGGTTGCCATGTCCTCCTCCCTTCATCTCCAAGTAATGCTTCCCTCTTCTGTACTCTTTCTGTACATCATAAATACTCATTTTACATTGCATTTGGTATTGTATATCTTCTGTTTCTTTTGAGATAGATAGGAGAATATAAGTGTAATAGAAAAAAAATATATCTCTTAGTTAATTATCCTGTTTTGAAATAACTCCTTTTTAATAACGAATGACTTTAAAAACATATAAGTTGATACAAACTTAGATGTAGAAGACCACAAATATTAATATGAATTATTGGTGAAAGGTAATTGTAATTATTAAGTTATAACTGATTACATGATTCTGTATGCCTTGCATTTCAGATTTTGTCAGTGGAGCACTAAATAAACTTAAATATAACAGAACACCATCTATTACACCTCAACAAGAAAGAATCAGTAGGTTTTGTATTTATTTATTTAAATGAAAATTTCTAAGTTATTTTGGTTTAATCAAATCCAATATTAAAATGGAGATACTGTAATATAATACTATGCTGTGACATGCTAATTACATTGACTATAATGAATCCCAAATTACAGTTAAGAATTTCTTTTTAGGCTATTATATCTTTAATCTTCTAAATCATGCTTTCAACATGTAAAAATATCTCAATCTTATTTTTGTTTTAGAACCAGAAGTTTATTAGTGTATTCCATTTTTAAAATCTTAGTTTGCTTGCGGTTGAAATTGTTCAGCCCAGTAACAGACAATATAATCATTTTTCTTTGTTTTCCAGATAGAATAATGAAAAACAAAAATGATATTTAGGTTTTTGTTTTAACTCTTTGATTATAATTTTCTTCCTTATGTTAATATTTTTTAATGTGGATTATAAGCATCTTTTAGTCTATTTGGTTTAAGTTTTCCTGTTTTAAGAATCTTGCTTCTTGGCAATTTGCCTTTTTATTTTATGGAATTGCATGGAATTAATTGTTATATATCATAGATTTGATCATATAAACATATCAACTCATTGTTTAGCCCTTAGTAACAGCTTTATGAGTAAATTTATAAAGCTTTTTTATTTATTTTATTTATTTCATGGGAGAAACAATAAATGGACTTTTTTTTTCAGCCCAGCTGTCTGAGTCGCCAGTGACTCTGACACCAAATGCTAAGCGTAAACTGCCAGTGGAGTGCTCTCATGGTTTCTCAAGTAAGAAAAGGAAGTCCATCAAGCACAATTTTAACTTTGAGTTGTTGCCGAGTAATCTCTTTGGTACCAGTTCTACACCAGTATCAGGTAGCAAACATAATTTATATAATTGGGTTGTAAACGTTAATATGACTGTCTATTTTGGGCAAAGTGCTGTTTCATATTAATATCACCCTTGACGAGCCAGAGCTTTGTTCTGTTTTTTATCAAATCTGAATTTTTTTTTTTTTTTTTGTATTTTTCTGAAGCTGGAAATGGGAAGAGACAGTCAGACAGACTCCCGCATGCGCCCAACCGGGATCCACCCGGCACGCCCACCAGGGGGCGATGCTCTGCCCCTCCGAGGCGTCGCTCTGTCGCTACCAGAGCCACTCTAGCGCCTGGGGCAGAGGCCAAGGAGCCATCCCCAGCGCCCGGGCCATCTTTGCTCCAATGGAGCCTCGGCTGCGGGAGGGGAAGAGAGAGACAGAGAGGAAGGAGAGGGGGAGGGGTGGAGAAGCAGATGGGCGCTTCTCCTGTGTGCCCTGGTCGGGAATCGAACCCGGGACTTCTGCACGCCAGGCCGATGCTCAAATCTGAATTTTTATAAAGTCCCCTAAATTTTAAAAGTGACACTGGTCAGCATAATTAATGTGTGTGTTTTTATGGCCATGCCCACTGAAAGTTCTGATAAATGACTCGGAGTGAGAATTTGGGCTTCGGGGGATAGCACTGGTGTTCAGGTCTTATATGATTGAACATCCTGAATTCTGCTTT
Source organism: Saccopteryx leptura (assembly GCF_036850995.1). Classification (NCBI taxonomy): domain Eukaryota; kingdom Metazoa; phylum Chordata; class Mammalia; order Chiroptera; family Emballonuridae; genus Saccopteryx; species Saccopteryx leptura. The sequence continues at coordinate 86,512,073 of NC_089508.1, forward strand.
AGTTCTGCATCTAGCTATAGCTGTGTTACTGTCTTTGTTGAGTTGAGGTTGCTGGAAGTTTGATCACCTCTGAATCCAGAGTTGGGGCAGTACCATTGGAGGAACCATTGTGGGTTGCATGTTTTATGCTCAGTTAGCTTTTATAAAAGCTTTACAAACTTTGTTTATACTGTTTCTTGTACCGTGATTTCCAGATCCCTTACCAGCCAAACCATTTACTTTCTACTGAACTACAAGTTCCTAATGTAGCCAACTAGAGCCTCCAGAGCAGGAGTCGGGAACCTTTTTGGCTGAGAAAGCCATGAACGCCGCATATTTTAAAATGTAATTCCTGAGAGCCATACAATGACCCGTGTATATTACATATTATCCAGTAAAAATTTGGTGTTGTCCCGGAGGACAGCTGTGATCGGCTCCAGCCACCCGCAACCAGGAACATGAGCCATAGGAAATGAATGGATTGTAATACAGGAAAATGTTTTATATTTTTAACATTTTTTTTTATTAAAGTTTTATCTGCGAGCCAGATGCAGCCATCAAAAGAGCCGCATCTGGCTCGCGAGCCATAGGTTCCCGACCCCTGCTCCAGAGAATAATACAATATGATCATGCCATTTTGAATACCAGATTTCTTTTAGTGTGCTGTTAGGTTGAGTTGGCTTCTTTAGCATGTGTAGAATACCGTCGGCTCATTAACCTTACGGCTAACCCAAAATAAAATGAAATCATAGCTAAACCTGGGGTCCTCCATCTCATATTTGTCTCACATTTAGTCAGAATGTGATGATCTCTCATTCTTCAAGATTTTTATTGGTTTCTGACAATGTTAAGAACTCCATTTTGAATTCATTAACTGGGTTATGAGATCTCAAAAGTCTCTTGTTTTTATTTGAAAGGTTTATTTTCCTGTTTGTCTATTTTATTTAGAAATTGAACAGAGTAACAGTTTGTTCTTGGTGGTCCTTCACAGGTTCTCTATGGTTCATTAAAGCGTAATGGTCAGAACTTGGAGGCTATGTCTTGAGCTTTTCAATAGTCAGAAGTTGAAGACTTCAACTTCTTTAAAGTAGCTTTATGGGTTTTTTTCGATATTTAAAGGCTTTTCCACTTCGGAGAACTTTTTCCAAATGGCACATGTGAAGTGTAGTTTTACTGGCCTTTGTTTATTAGCATTAACATCTTCCCCAAGGATGAACCTGTTTATTCCTTTTCTCTAAGCCTCCCCCAAAATAGGTTAACCATTCTTGTGTTATTGTAACATTAATAACATGACTAGAGCCTGCTTAATCAGTGAATTTTTTAAGTAAAAAATTAATGAGTTCAACAACAGTAATCTTATTATTTTAACTCACCGTTTTTTTGGCCCTACTTTCTAAGGCACAAATAAATAAATTCCATCTGCAAAACTTTTTTTAATGTATAAAGGCAACAGTATTATCTAAAGTCCATGAGTACCTACATATAATTTCTTTCACATATGTGTGGTAACTTAACTGCATTATGCCAGCTATTCTGACTGAGCCTCCTTGTGGTCCCTGCAGCCCATTTTGAATAAAGCTACCTGTGTCCCATTGGATATATTATATTGACCTCCAAAGTTTTCTTTAGTCATATGCATCCAGGGTTCTTGTAACCATCGTATTACTTTCTGTTTTTATAACAACAACAACAACAAGTGGATGTCTCTGGGGACCCGCGTGAATTCTTTGTCAATACTAGTGACAAGTTAACCCTTTGAGTAGTATAAACATTCATGTTTGTCTTCGTTTCTCCTGGCCATCTAGAGTACGATCGATTTGTTTTAAAAATGTGTAAGGCAACATTAAAAAAAAGGCAAATGTAGGTTCTTGTTTCTATAAATTGGTTATCAAACAAACCAAATAAATTGGTTATTAAATAAAAAACTTAACAGTTTTTAAGTTAATAAAACTAACGAACTAATTTCATTTTTTGAAGAATAAAAAACCTACTCCCAGAGTCAGCAAGCATGAAAAAAACTCACTACTCAAAGGGTTAAGAGGATTTATGTTTGTGGAGTGTATCCTGGGCATGTTTCAAATATAAGTCAATAGTATATGGAACTTTTCTTTATAAGTATTTTACTGTTTTTCTAATTTCTTTTTTAGTTAATTTTATGACATAGGGTTAAATAACTTGATCAAAATGACATGTAACCACCAGTTTTTAGCGTAGAACGTGGCAGTAGCCAAAGATGGTTAGGCATGTTTAAGAGGTAACTTTTTTTTTTGCCAAAAATATTGGACAAATTATACTCAAGTCAGATGGACAGCAGTTGGCTAGCAAGTATAGACTGAATACTCAGATTCTAAATTGTTTTTCAATAATTTATTTTAGGTAATAGTATAAATTAATATTATGTATTAGTCAGGTACCATGCTGGAAATTTTATATACATTACAATTATACTTATATTTGCCATAGAAATCTATTTTCAGAGTCTAAAGCCATTTAGTAAGTAGTGGGGCAAAACCAAGTCTTTGTCAGTCTTGAAAACTTCTCTTTCTCCAGTTGGTAACAGTGCCCACTCCTCCCTTGTATTTCTAAATGAGTGTAAAGCAAAACTCCAATGTGACCTTTCATTGCCATCTAAAAAGAGGAAAATTGATGTATATATATATATATATATTTATTTTAGTTGAGTTGTGTTTTTAGGCCCCTGATATTTTGAAACAAATTATGATTTTTATTGTGGTTTAGGGGTAGAGATTAAGACTTTAATTCTAATTGCTATTAATGGTTTTTATTTTGAAAAATAAGTATGCTTGGTATGTTACATATGATTATTTTTATAGTTCACTTCGATACGAGCCCAGAAGGGTCGTCGCAGAGTTCACTCTCTCCTGTAGCCAGCAGTGGAAATCATTTGATTAGCACAGATGTGCTGAGGCGAAGCAAAAGGATTGCAAGCAGAAAAGTTTGCAGGTAATTTATCCAGGATATTTTGTTTTCATTCGATAAATATATGGTATAGATCAGGGATCGGGAACCTTTTTGGCTGAGAGAGCCATGAACGCCACATATTTTAAGATGTAATTCCTGAGAGCCATACAATGACTCGTGTATGTGCGCATTATCCAATAAAAATTTGGTGTTGTCCCGGAGGACATCTGTGATTGGCTCCACCCACCCGCAACCAGGAACATGAGTGGTAGGAAATGAATGGATTGTAATACATGAGAATGTTTTATATTTTTAACATTATTTTTTTTATTAAAGACTTGTCTGCGAGCCAGATGGAGCCATCAAAAGAGCCACATCTGCCTCGCAAGCCATGGGTTCCTGACCCGTGGTGTAGATGGTTAATAAAATGTTTTGTCTTTATACTGAGAATCATGATTTTTAAGAATTTCCTCCATGTTTATAGTTTTATTAGTGGGGTCCTTTTTTTTTTTTTTTTTTTTTTTTTGAGAGAGAGAGAGAGAGAGGCAGACAGACAGGAAGGAGAGAGATGAAAAGCATCAACTCGTAGTTGCAGCACCTTAGTTGTTTGATTGCTTTCTCATATGTGCCTTGACCGGTGGGGGAGAGGGGCTCCAGCCAAGCTTGTGACCCCTTCCTCAAGCCAGCGACTTCGGAGTCATGTCTGTGATCTCATGCTCAAGCTGGTTGACCCCAAGCCCAAGCTGGCAGTCTCAAAGTTTCAAACCTGGGTTCTCAGCGTCCCAGGCTGGTGCTCTTTCCACTGCTCCACTGCCTGGTCAGGCAATCAGACGCCCTTTATATATCCTAGAGAAAGGTTCCTAATTTGAGTTGTTTGTTTGCTTAAAATCCTACTTTATGTTGATCTGTGTTATTTTAAATTTCTGGTTAATTTAAAAACCTAGTTTATGCTAATGATTCTGTTATAAAAATGACCAACTCTTGGGATAGACAGGAAATACCATTTTGTATGTAAATACAATGTATTCATATATGGCATCTTAAAGTTTAATTGATTTTAGGAAATTATTACTCTGTTGAATTACTAGCAATATGATTTTCTCTGGTATTCTCAAATTTTATTTAGCAAAAATTTCTCCAGTTTTTTTAAACTGACATTTTAAATTTTACTCTCTTTAGGGTAGAATCAGGAAAAACAGGCTGCTTCTCTCCTAAAATCAGTCGTAAAGAAAAAGTACGAAGATCTCTTCGTTTGAAATTTAGTCTGGGGAAAAGTAACAAAGATGTAGTAAGTGGCTTTCACCATTTCATTGATGTGTATCTTAGCATAAAGCTGTAGACTTGATGCTGAAAGATCTCTCAACCCTGCCTCCCCTCCAGTTCCTTTCCCACTCTCTACTCCTCTTACACTTGCGTATCTCCAGTTTCCCCTTTTCTACTCAGCTTACATCCATTCCAGGCTTTCATCCCTAGCACTCACGACTGCTCTCATCAGGGTCACACATGGATTCCTTGTTACTCAAGTGCTGGACGAATGTCTGTCCTTGTTTAACTTGATCCTTCAGCAACATTTGCTCCAGCTGATCACTTGCTCCTCAATATACTTTCTTTTCCTTGCTTCAAGGACACTGCGCTCTCATGATTTTCTTCCTTCTTCACTGATTACTTTTCTAATCCCTTTGCCTTGGAGTGCCCAAAGCTTCATCCTTGGACTTCTCTTTTCTCTATCCTCTCACTCAAAGGTGATTGTCAGTTGTAAGCGTATTTACTTAAAGCTGCAAAGTTGATATCACTAGCCCAGAATGCTCTCCTGAACAACTTGGCCATTTCTTAACATCTGCCTCCTTGGCTTCCCTACGTGGATGTCAATTCAGTAAACATCTCGAGTGTAACCCTCCCCAAATAGAGCTCTAAGATGCATTTCTTTACTGCCTCTATTTCTGCGCTCCTCCTTTCCCAGCCATACTTCTTCTACCTGCAGTCTTCACCATCTCAGTTACGCAACTCATTCTTCCAACCACTTAGGCCAGAAACTATGCGGGCATTCCTTTGTATTTCTTTTTTTTTTTTTCTCTTATTTAAAAAATTTATTTTAGAAAGGAGAGGAAGGGAAAGAGAAAAGCATTAGCCCTGGCCAGCTGGCTCAGTGGATAGAGTTGGCTTGGCATATGGACGCCCCAGGTTCAAACCCTGGTCAAGGCACACAAGAGAAGCTTCCATCTGCTTTTCTCCCCTCCCTCTCCCCTTTCTCTCCTTTTTCTCTCTCTTCCCCTCCTGCAGCGAGTGGCTTGATTGGTTCGAGTGTTGGCCCTGGGTGCTGAGGATAGCTCAGTTGGTCCGAGGCAGCCTCAGGCACTAAAAATAGTTCAGTACTTAAGGATCGGCCAGGGCCACAAGACATCTTATGATCACTCTGGTTAAAGTTGCATCCCCACCTTTACCCCTTTATGTCCTTCGTACCGTACTTTACTTTTTTCCATGGCACTTTTCATCTTTTGTGTTATATATTATACAATATAATTGCCTGATTATCTTATTCTGGTCTGAATAGCTCCATCTAGAATATAAATTTTATGAAGGTAAGATTTTGGTCTTAGGGTTTGCCTGTTTGTTTTCCTTTTTTCCTTCACTGTTGTGAATAAACCCTGGCACAGACTCATTATAAATTCTTAATTTTTTGTTTATTTTTTTTAAACTTTTTTAGTTAATGAATATGTGAACTATTTTTTATTTTGGATCATAAAATATCTAGTAATAGCCAAGTCAAATGCTTATAGTTTTTATCAGCATGCATGCAAATATAATTGCTAGAAAACTGTTTCTCAATGGTATATACTATTTTTAATTAGTTTTAGAGGATTTTGATAACGATAAAAAATCTACTTTGTCTTAATATTTTGAAAATTAACTGGTTTGTTTTTTAACCAAAACATTTTAATTTTTTTCTGTACAGATTGGGTGCTCTGGTGTCAACAGACATGAAAATATTGGTCGACGACTTGCAAATCAACAAAGTTTAAAAAATAGGGTTGAATCTGTAAAAACAGGTTTACTTTTTAGCCCAGATATTGATGACAGACTAACAAAGAAAGGTAAAGGTATGTTTTCAACTTTATTGAGATATAACTGACACATAATTTTTAGTTCCTTTAATGATCAAACATGTTAAGTAATTTACTGTTCTAGAAATTTAAAATTCATGTTTAAATAGAAATATTTGAACTGGCATTGTATTTTTCTGTGAACAATTGGAGGATGCTTATAAATATAAATATGAAAGTGTTTGGCATTTAAAAATTACTTCAACACAAGTCTTTATTGTAATTAAATGCTTAGTACCTTTACCATGTATTTGGATAATATTTTAAAACTAGGTCATATGTAATGATTAAAAACCCTGGACTGCTTTATTTTAGGTTCAAAAAAGATCAGTAAGTCTGAAGAAAACTTACTAACTCCAAAGCGACTAGATGGAACAAGCTACCGAATGTCTTGGACAGGACCTAGTAAATCAAGTTTTCAAGAAATAGAAGCAAACGAAGCTTCTCCATTAGAGGGAAATCTTGAGATGGAAAACTCTTCTTTGGAGCCTGATATTATAGTGGAAAAGTTATCTATCAATTCATATGAACTCACTCCTTCTATTGTACACAGTAGGCATAACAACAACATAACTGGAAGCTTGTTTAGTGGGGGTGAAAATAACTTGAGTACAGAAACTTTGGTGAAAATTCAGAGAGCATTTTCTGAATCTGGAAGTAAGCTTCATGCATTGATAAATCACAGGCAGTCATCCCTAAGTAATGTGGGGACAGTAGTAAAAGTAAATGAAATATCTTCTGTAGTGTATAGCCCAGGGAAAAATCAATTTGAAACTAATGATTTGACTGTGACAGAATCAAAGGAACACCACACTAGTGAAGGTGAAAATAGTTTTTCAGAGAGAGATTTCTTACTACATCAAACTCAAAAATCAGATGGAGAAGCAACTGAGATGAAGATGGAACATGATGAAAGCATTCATTTAAATATCTCAAATAATTACTTAAAGAAACAAGAATTGCCCAGTGATAAACAAAGAAAAACACAGCCATCCCCAAGGGATAAACTAAATAGTAAATTAGAGGAGGAGAAAGTGATTGGAGAAGATTTACTGAAATGCACAGCTTCTAGAGAGGATGAGGCTAACACCTCTTCCTCAGAGCAGATTACATGTAATATATCCGACTTGTCAAAACCGAGGCCCGGGAGAAGGTTTAAACAGCAGGCACTGGTGGAGACGTGTGATATGGTGGTTTCTGAACATTTACAAGCAGCAGAGCCTGGAAAGGTTTCAGACCACATACAGTGGTTTAATAAGCTTTCTTTAAATGAACCAAGTAAGACAAAAGTTAAATCACCTCTAAAATTTCAGCGCACACCTGTCCGTCAGTCTGTCAGAAGAATTAATTCTTTGCTGGAGTATAACAGACAACCTGTAAGGCACAAATTGGCACATCTTGATGATACTGCTTCTCCTCTGGTTAAATCAGTGAGCTGTGACAGTGCCCTTTCCTCTTGTAAAGAAAATATATCAAAAGATTCCTCAATTTTATGTGCCCAATCAAGACTTAAAGAACAGAAGTCTGCATCATGTGAACAGTCAAATGTTGATGCAGTTTTAAGATCAAGCACGGAATTAACTTCTGAATCTTTCTCACGGGTGAAGAGGCACCCAGACTCCATGAATGCTTCTCTTGGGTCAACCAGGGTTTATAAACAGAAAGTGATATCTGATGGCCAAACTAAGGTTCCCTTGGAGGATCTGACAAATTATGATATGTTAAAATCTGTTGTAAATAATAATGTGGGCTTTTTTCCTGGGATAAATAACAGGGTCCTTAGAAAACCGTCAGAGAGAGAAAGGGCCTGGTATAAAGGTTCTCCCAAAAATCCTATTGGAAAAGCTCAACTGCTACCAACAAGTAAACCTGTAGACTTGTAATCGGTTAATGTTATACTTGTCTTAATGTAAATAAAATTAGCAGTTGGTGATGTGTTTGCAAGGTAATCTACATGTTAATTTGTAGCTCAGGATGATCATTCCATGATAGATTTTTAATTTCACTGCACAAGCAACTTGGATTCTTGGGCTTATAAAAATGACTTTATTTTCCTTAATTATGGCAATATTTAAAACTTTAATTTTGTTGTTATTTCTTAAAACAGCTTACACTTTACTTTTTAAAAGAAATTGTTGACTGGGTTTATAAGAAATTAGATTTTGAAAATTGCATGAATTTTATTTCTTAAGTGTGATAGGAAGAATAGCCATCTCCTGTTATTCCTCCTAAGTCAGATAAGGTTTCTACAAGAAATTTCTAACATATAAAGGGAAAAGATAAGCCTTGCAGCCTTATTACTTGAATTACATTGATGTTTATAAACATCAGGTCCCTAGAAATTAACTTGTTTCAGTAGCATCTGAATCCTTTATTCCTATTTGGGGGAAGTAATTAGGTTTCTGTTGCTCGTAGATGCATACAGGGAGCTCACTTAAGAATAATGGCAAAAGTAGAATAATGACTCGAGTGTGCTTATATAGTATGATGCTGCAGGAATAATTGATGACTTTTAAGCCATACTATAATTTTAAATTAATTTGCACAGATACATTTACATCTGTTTTTTCCAGTATAGAATTTAAAACTGAGGAATAATGTAATTTGAAAAATTCAATAAAGATTTCTTACATGCTGATACTTGATTCTAGAATTTTGAAATAATTGTTCATTTCTATATTTAGCTTGGATTCTTATACTTTGGATTCTTACAAAAGCCAATGCTGGTTTTGTCTTGTGTGTAAATGTTATTTATTTAGCATAGACATTAAAGATAACTTCCTGAAAAGTGACTTGCCTGAGACTCAAATGCGATTCAAACTATCTTTTGGAATTTGATCCACATTGTCAAGCAAATCTGTATTTATTTTAAATGATTAGAAATTACAAATATTTAAGGAAGTAATAATATTAACAATAGAAGATATTCTCTTAACTTTTAGAGGAAGTAATACACAGGCAGAATCAACCACTTCAAAGAGAGTTTTGTAGGTCAGTTGTTAGAATAACACATTCAGATGTGGCAGAATAGAACAGCGTTGCATGCCTACTCAGAACAACCAGACTTCTAGTGTGTGCATGTTAAGAGCACTTTAGAGTCATATATCAATAGTTTTGTTGCCAAGTTCTACTTGATAGCTGCACATCTCTTTTATTTCAAAGTTATTTGAAATAAAAGTATATTTAAGTTTTAAAAAGTATATTTTTTAAACTTTAAAAAATGTATTTATGTCCCTTTTTATCGGTGAGGATGGGTGAAATGTTGAACTGGAAGACTAATTTAGTAAGGAGGCATAGGAAGTTAATACTTTTTTAGCGAGAGAGGGAGGGAGAGCGTCAGGCTGGAAGGCAGAGAGATATGAGAAGCATCAATTCTTCATTACGGCATCTTAGCTGTTCATTGATTGCTTTCTCATATGTGCTTTAACCAGTGGTTTCCAGCAAGTGAGTGACCCCTTGTTTAAACCAGTGACCACTGGGTCATGTCTATGATCCCACTCTCAAGGCAGGTACCCTCACTCAGGGGATGAGCCTGTGCTTAAGGCAGCGACCTTGGGATTTCAAACCTGGGTCTTCAGCATCCCAGTCCAATGCTTGTCCACTGCCTGGTCAGGCACTTTATTTTAAAATATCAAATTTCCATTCATCACAAAAGCAATAAATTGTAATGATTTTTCCATATTTCCAAGCACAAATGAAGATAATAGTTAACAATGTTAAAGTAAAATTCAGAAGTGGGGTGGGGGGATAACAGTATAGGTGAATAATAAAAAACCCCAGCTTGGTCCAAGTTCAGTCACTCTCATACCCCCAAATACTTGAGTCATTCCATCTTGAGACTTGCAATACTATATTGTATAATTTCACATTTCAATTTTTGTATTTGGATAAAATTGAAGTGTTCAAGTTAGCTGTATAAAAACTAAGTTTGGGTCTCTACCTAGATAAATTTCTGCACTGTGCTGGGAGTATGCTTTATATTCAAGGCAAAGGCCCTCTACTTGATGGTTTGGTGTGGAAGTTGAGAAATAACACTCAAAACTCATATTCCTAAAGGTTTTCCTGTGTTCTGGATATATTACTTTAACAAGTCGCTAGCAGTTTGTATTTAATAACCTCAGTTTCCCTGCTGAATGAAAGGGCTCCTGAAAGCACTCAGGGTATACCCTCATTGTCATCATTAAAAGTTCTTAGGATCTCTTCATCTTTTATTTTCTTATGCCATTCATTGCCCCATTTCCTCTTTTCTCTTAAAGCTAAAAGCTTAAAGTGTTGCAAGGTGGCAGAATGAAAGATGTGCTACTGGGGGCAAAGTACAAAGCGGCAACCAGGTACATCGTTTAATTGCTTGAGGAAAGGTTACTTCCATAGGAGTCCATAGAGAAAAGATTCCTAGGAGATAGATGTGTATTTGAAATGCTTGGGTGCAACGCTGCTTGGCTCCTGGCAAGAGCACCAGCATCTGGTTGTGTTCTGGGGAGTTCTTGATGGGCGGCCACCACCTGCCGGAGGAGGGGCCGGGGCGGGGCTAAGACGCAGAGGGCAGCGGTGCATCGGAGATCTAGACTGCTGCTCGGTGCCGACCCCCAGCAAAGGCCCAGGCCGGTGGCAGGCTCCTCCGTACCCTCGGTGAGTCCTGCGCCCTCGCCGCCCGCGCCCGCTCTGCCTCCGGAGGCCCAGCCGAGACGTGCGGGTTCTGCGGAATGGAGAGTCGGGAAGGGCGTCCTGAAACCTTTGAACTGGGGGCAGACAAAGGATGGGTGCGGGATTCGGCGGTTCGTTTATAAATACCAGGGAAGGAGTAGCGTGGGGAGGAGATTGTAGCTCATCAAATCGGAACTGTGTTGGCCGGGGCTGTAAATGACAAAAAGACGTCCTGCTTTTGGTGCAGAGGAGGGAAAGATGGAGATGGCTGGGGAGGCTGGCGTCTGCCTCCGCCTTTAACGTCAGAATTGCAGGCTTTGCTCTTTGGGGAGCAAGATTTTGTATCCAGGAGTGACTAGGCAAGGTCTTTTTCTACACAGAAAACGATGTTAGGGGTTAATATTTCAGTGTCAGGGTCAAAAGAGTGGGGTTGTGTGGCCACTGTCAGAAGCAGCGGTCAGCAGCTGCAAAGGGAAGCTGCGAGAGAGTTCGCCCCCTTGTTCTGCAGCCGTCTGGCTCGACAGAAGCCGACATTGAGGACAATGACTCCCATACTCCTTTTCTCCCTCTCACCTGTCTTCCTTCTCATCACTACTCCCCCAAATTCTAACCCCAGAACCGTAAGGTAACATTGCTAACACAATAATAGCAATGCAGGGAGCTCTGTGCCTGGCATGGTTCTAATTTCCCTTACATGTGTTTCCACACTTCTGCTCACAACAATCTTGTAAGTCAGATGCCTTTCTCATCTTTTGGAAGAGAAAGCTGTGGCTTTTGCCCAATGTCACCTAAGTGGTGTGTGGTGGAGCAAGCGTGCCTGGCTTCCCCTTGCAGACTGCAGGGCAGACCTGAGCTGTGTGTGTTTTGACTCTGCCTCAGGATCCCGGGTGTACTAGATGCCTGCTAAGCCAGTGTTCCCTTCCACCACTCTCACCTTTCGGTGCTTAATCATTGTTCGTGTCTTCCTAACTCCTTCCTGTGAGCCTTTTCTCCCCTGAGACTGGGAAAATTCAGGATTGTCCCCCTCTCTCAAAATTGAAATAAGTTTTTTTGTTGTTTGTTTTAGTAAGATAGAAAGAGAGAGATGGGGTTTGGGGTAATGCACAACTCTCAAGGAGCTACAAGGTGGCTAGGAAATGGCAGAGAACTGCCATTCCAGCCTGGTCTTCCCAAGACTGCAAGTACGGAGGGAAACGGCTATCACACACTGTTCTGTTTCTCTCATACCTTCCCACAGCAGATGTGCTGGCTACAGTGGACATTTAAGGCAAAAGCAACCCCCTAGGATTTTTCATTGCAGTCCCTTTCTGAGTGGTCCTTGAATTAACCTCTTGAATGGTTGCATCATTAGTTGACAATGGTGACTGATAGATATAATTTGATCTTATTTCTGCAGGTTAAAAACTGTCTCCAGGATGGTCTGCACCATGCTCTCTGGCCTAATGTTTTGGTTGATATTCGGGTGGACTCTGACATCTGCTTATAGCCCAAGGACCCCTGACCGGGTCTCTGAAGCAGACATCCAGAGGCTGCTCCATGGTGTTATGGAGCAGCTGGGCATTGCCAGGCCACGGGTAGAGTATCCAGCTCACCAGGCCATGAATCTTGTGGGCCCACAGAGCATCGAAGGTATTTACTGTGTTCTACACTTTAAAAGTTTCCATTAGTATTTAAGATAATTAATATACATTGAAGAAACGCTACCTCCTCTCTCTGTTTTTCCCGTTCTTCTTACCCTGCACAGTAGATGCACGTGTGCATCCACATAAGGTATAAGTCCTGTGAGAGCAGAGCAGGGACCGTCTCTCTCTACGTCACAGCTGCAGCCCTAGCATGAAGTCTGGAACGTTAATATTTATCGAGTGCACGAAGAAAGATCTAGTGTTATCCCTAAAGGAAGATTAGAACCCAGCCCGTCTTATCCCATACTGATCTTTGGGAAATTGTGTCCCCAGCTGCCTGTGTCTTTGAGTCACTGATGACTGGTACTTGTAAAAGATCCTCAAAATATAGGACCTATAGGATCTGAGTTGATTCTTGGGGATGATGCCGTATAAGCCTAAAAGAGGTAGTGACATTGAGAGTTTATATTAGACACTGTTAAAAATATTTTAAAATATAACAAATGTTAATCAAGTTGTTTTAAAGTCGCAACACCATTTCCTCCCAGAATTTCCCCAGCTTTCTGGCAATGTGAATGTGATAATTTTGTTAAAAAGCAGCACTTTGTTCTTTAATGATTTATTTATAGAGAGAATCTGAATGTAGCTCTGAGGAGCTGGTGACCAGCCGCTCATACGAGCCTTGTTTCCATGCCTTGCTTCGTGTCCACTCTGAATCGAATGGTCTCGTCTCCGATGAGGGAGCCCTAACGCAGTCATGGTTACTGCAGGGTAACCGCGGGGAGATCGAGTGTTCGCCCCCAGGAGTGGCTCCTGAGGGAAAATGCAGAGCTCTTCCTGCGTCTCAGCAGAAGGCACACCCAGGAAATGCCACTCCCTGTGGATTGATGATGTGTAATTTTGCCTGAGTTTTCAGTTTCCTAAAAATTCTTTCTACCTGGGGGTCCTCTGAATACCATGGAAATTGTTGATATATGACTCTTGTTTCTGGCTTGTTACCTGTAGTTTGAAGCCATTGAGTAAAACTGACTCTGTGGGGTTATTGCCTATTTAGGCTGACATTTGATTTTAGGAATAGATTAACATGGATGATTTGAGTCGGCGAGCATACCAACCTTGCACAGGGCTTGAATGAGAACAAATCAGGCAGGGCTTCCTGCTACCCCTTTGGGGGAGAATTTAAATCCTTCCCAGCCCCTGCCATCTGTTGCTGCAAGCACAACTGTCCATTTCAGACCAGATCTTTAGAGACAGTAAATATCCACCCATTTAGTGCAGTGAGTGCTAGGTGAGTCACCTGCTGTTGTCATGGAGAGGGCTTTCGGAGTTTCTATTAATACCTGAGGCCTGATCATCGATGTGGGAAAGCGGCGTCCTGGCATCAAGAGCCTGCGATAATCTCAAGTGTCATTTCCCTCCCCAGATAGCCAAGCATGCAGCACCCAGTGTGTGCCAGGCCCCAGGCAGGAGGCTGGAGCCGCTTTGCCCCAAAGCTTCCCTGGCGGGGCTGGGAGGGGCACAATTCTCCCTATAGAGCACGGCAAGTGTTCTGTAGATGTACAAGCAAGCCTCTGCCTTGGAAACGAAGAAAAGGAGTAATTTATTTTGTTTGGGGGTGGGTGGGGTTGGCTGTAAGAAAATGCTTCTTTAAAGAAACGACATTTGATCTGGGAATGGCAAGTGAAAGGACATGGAGGTTTGAAAGACCTTGGATTAGGACAAGTCAGAATCTAAAATTCTGTTTCCATTATTACCCTTGGGGTCATGTGAGGTCACAGCCAGGTTGGGTCTCCTCTAGCGATGTCTACAGGAGTGAATATTGGCTGGCATTTTAGTTTTCTGTTACTGTGTTACAAGTGACCACAAGTCTAGCACACAATAGCCACTTTTTATCTTGTGGGCCCACTGGCCAGGAGGCAGCCCTGTGTTTGCAGGCATCCCTGTTCAGTCTCAGCCGGCTCTGGAGCGGAGGTATTGACCAGAGGTGCAGTCTTGGCTGGAGCTCCTGGTCCTCCTCCAAGCTCATTAAGATTGTTGCTGAATTCCGTTTCTTGCTGTTGTGAGAGTGAGATCCCCTTTTTCTCACTGACTGCTGGCCAGGGTCACTCCCCACTGTAAGAGGCCACCTTCAAGTTGTAAGCCACATGGTGACCTGCTCACAGTGTGACAGGTTACTTCCTTAAAGCCAGGGGGAGAATGTTAATTATAATATAATTATGGGAGTGACTATGCCAAAACCTTTGTCACTTAACAAGGAAGCGATAGCCCTTCTTGTTCACAAGTCCTGCCCATAATCAAAGGAAGAGACATGTGCACCAGTGGGTGAGCATCGGGGGCCATTTTAGAATTCTTTATATTACAGCTTGGGTGTAAACATAACAGAGAAAATAGTCCAAACACTTTAGGGAAACAAAAATAAAAAGCCCGGCTGTGTCCCAGCCCTGAACCTTGGCATTAATTCATTGGGTACTCGAGTGAGCGTAGCTTTGTTCCTCTCATCTACCTGCTTTGTCTCTGCTCAGACACTCACCTGTGCTCATCTCCAAGCTTCTGGCAGATATACGGAGCATCTTCCATAGCCCTTCCAACATTTATTTTAGGATTTTCTTATGAAGGACCAAATTAGAAAAGACCTTTTTTCCCTAATTTTTATAGAAGAGTACACATAATACAGGTATTCGGGTGTGAATTGCAACACACATTTAACATAGACTCTTCCCAAAGATACCTGAACTTAAATGCCAGCACTTCTTCCGCTCCCTGTCTCTCCTAGTTCACTGTGGCCCACTGCTCCCACCACTCCTTTGTCAAGTCAAGAGGTATTTCTTGAACGCTAGGCATGGTTTTAGGTACTGAGGAAATAAACACAAGCCTCAAAGATTTGGCAGGGCGGGGGAGACATAGCTCTTAAATAAGCAAATGAGTAAAATATATAAGAAGTCAAATGGTTGTAAGTGCTATAAATATATAAAGCAGATGTGAAGTTGTGCACCTGACACCTGCATGATTCTGTTCACCAATGTTACCCCAATAAATTCAATAAAAAGAAAAAGTATACATAAAGCAGAGGAGGGGAATGAAGGAGACAACTTAAAATAGGGGCCGGGGACCCCTCACTGGAAAGGTGAGTGAAAATCGGAGAGTTGAGAGGGAGCTGTGTGATGTATGGAGGAAGACATTCTGGGCAGAGGGAGCTGTGGGGGCCGAAGCCTTACACAGGAGCCAGGAGGCCGGGGTGGCCGGAGCCCGAGGAGCCAGGAGGCTGGGGCGGCCGGAGCCCGAGGAGCCAGGAGGCTAGTGTGGCCGGAGCCCAAGGAGCCAGGAGGCCGGGGCGGCCGGAGCCCAAGGAGCCAGGAGGCCGGGGCGGCCGGAGCCCAAGGAGCCAGGAGGCCGGGGCGGCCGGAGCCCAAGGAGCCAGGAGGCCGGGGCGGCCGGAGCCCAAGGAGCCAGGGGGCTCGTGTGGCCGGAGCCCGAGGAGCCAGGAGGCTCGTGTGGCCGGAGCCCGAGGAGCCAGGAGGCTGGGATGGCCAGAGCCCAAGGAGCCAGGAGGCCGGGGCGGCCGGAGCCCGAGGAGCCAGGAGGCCGGGGCGGCCGGAGCCCGAGGAGCCAGGAGGCCGGGGCGGCCGGAGCCCGAGGAGCCAGGAGGCCGGGGCGGCCGGAGCCCGAGGAGCCAGGAGGCCGGGGCGGCCGGAGCCCGAGGAGCCAGGAGGCCGGGGCGGCCGGAGCCCAAGTCTCAGGGCAGGAGAAGGGGGTGACTTGGATGACAGGAGTGGAGGTAGGAGGCTGTGTATGGGGACAGATGGCATAGGTCTTACAGTCCTGTGCTGTTATCAGCCTTCCTTTGAGAAGGATCACTCTGACTGCTCTACTGAAGATATTCCTGTAGGGGAGGATGTGCTATTGTAATCACCCAGGTGAGAGATGTACTAGCCTAGTAGCTAGAGACATGGTGAGACATGTCAGATCCTGGATATATTTTGAAGTTAAGCCCACAGGATAAGCTGGCAGGCTGGAGGTAGGAACTGAAAGAAAGAGAAGAGTCAGGGTCAACGCTAAGAGTTTGGTCTGAAGAACTAGAAAGGAACAGTTTTCCACTGGAGGAGCAAACTGAGGACCTTCAGGGGCAAGTTCCAAGTTCAGTGCGCATTTGTTAATTTTCAAATGCCTCTTAGACTATTATTGTGAAGACCAACAACATCCTGGCCATATTCACCTACACTCTGCTTTCATGCTATTGAACATCGTAGCAGCATTCAGCACACTAGACCACTGCCTTCTTTTTTTTTTTTTTTTAATTTTGTGAGAGGAAGCAGAGACAGACTCCTGCATGTGCCCTGATAGACTCCCGCATGTGCCCTGACAGGGATCCACCCGGCATGCCTGCTAGGGGGCAATGCTTTGCTCACTTGGGGCCATTGTTCATTGTTCCATTGCTCAGCAACCGAGCTCTTCTTAGCACCTGAGGCAGAGGCCATGGAGCCTTCCTTAGTGCCCAGGGTCAACTTGCTCCAATCAAGCCATGGCTGCAGGAGGGGAAGAGAGAGAGAGGAGTGAGGGGGCAGAGGTGGATAAGAAATGGTCACTTCTCCTGTGTGCCCGTACTGGAAGTCGAACCTGGGACATCCACACTCCAGGCCGATGTTCTACCACTGAGCCAACCAACCAGGGCCCCATTGTCTTCTTAAAACCCTTTTCTTTCTTGGTTTCATGCTAAGATGTCAGTATATGCCAAGATGGCACTTTTGGCTTTCTCCCTTTTCCTCTTCCCTTTAACCATTTCTTCAGTTTCATTTTGGTTTGTTTTTGTGCTTACTGTTTTTTCCTGCTCCTGTAATGCAGCCTGTAATTGCTGATTTCTCCAGGGCTCATGGCTGGGTCCACTTCTCCTATTCTAAATTCTCTGTCCAGATGGTCTCATTCACTCTCTTTCCACTTTTCTAAATGCCATTTCTTTTCCTATGGTTCCAATGTATGTATTTTTAGCCCAGACTTCTTTTTTGTATCCATAGAGGCGTCTGTGACTGCCAAATTACTATGTGTCAACACTGATTTCTCTACCACCACCTTCCTCAATCAGTTTCCATCAGCCTCTTCTGAATAAGTGAATAGTGCCACCATTGCCCTACTGTGTGAAGCTAAAACACCTAGATTTTTCTGCATTACACATCATACTCAAATTACAAACAGTTTATTCATTTGTCCTTAAAATGCATCTGTTATTTTGCCTATTTTCTCTTCTTTCTAGGTCTTCACACACTCTGGTTCAAAATGCCATGTGCCTGGCATGGGTTTCTGAAATTGTCACTAACCGATCTTCCCACTTATCCTCTTGGTTTCTTTCATGCCATTCTCCACAGGAAAGGCAGAGCCAGCCTTTGCAAGTGTCAGTCAGAGCAGTCCGACTGTATGGGTAAGATTCAGGCAGTGGCTTCACATTGCAGCCAGGCAGAAACAACACTTTTTTTTTTTTTGTATTTTTCTGAAGCTGGAAATGGGGAGAGACAGTCAGACAGACTCCCGCATGTGCCCGACCAGGATCCACCTGGCACGCCCACCAGGGGCTACGTTCTGCCCACCAGGGGGCGACGCTCTGCCCACCAGGGGGCGACGCTCTGCCCACCAGGGGGCGATGCTCTGCACCTCCGGGGCATCGCTCTGCCGAGACCAGAGCCACTCTAGTGCCTGGGGCAGAGGCCAAGGAGCCATCCCCAGCGCCTGGGCCATCCTTGCTCCAATGGAGCCTTGGCTGCGGGAGGGGAAGAAAGAGACAGAGTGGAAGGAGGGGGGGTGGAGAAGCAAATGGGCGCTTCTCCTATGTGCCCTGGCCGGGAATCGAACCCGGGTCCCCCACACGCCAGGCCGACGCTCTACCGCTGAGCCAACCGACCAGGGCCCAGAAACAACACTTCTTGCTGTGTGATAGGAGGCCCCGTGTCCCTGCCCGCCCTCCCCTGACTTTGCTCCCCTTTCAGCCCTGCAGCGCAGCAGCCCCTTCCCACCTCCAGGCTCTCACGCCACCTGCTCTTCCCAGCCTGCATTGTTGTGTCCTCCTCTCCGGGTCTCAGTGACGAAGGCACCTCCTCAGACAGGGCTGTCCTGATAGCATTATCTGAGTGACCCCATTCTCTAGCATAGTGTCCTTTTGATTTTTTTTAAGCTCCATAGCATCTGGGGGAGGGGATTTGTAATTAATCGCTTCTGCTCCTCGCTTATTGTCTGTCTCCCCACTGGAGTGTGAGCTCCGTGTGGCTAGATCGGTTTGTTTACTGCTTTGTACCCAGACATAGAGTAGGCCCTGTGGGGAGGGAGAACCTTCCCTGTACCGTCCTAGGCTCTTTTGGTTGATCTAATAATTAAATGAACACGAGACAGACTAATAAGAAAAGAAAATAACCAAATTTAATTACATATGTATGCATGGGAACCACACATATGTGAGAGATTCAAAACCAGAGGGAAACTGAGGCCTCTGTGCCGTCCTGAGCTAAGGGGGAGTCGAGGGGCCTTGGGGCTTCGGAGGGGCATTGTGGGACAGTGAGAAGGGCAGCCGCTCAGTAATTACTCTGCTGTGCCGTGCAGACAGGTCAAGAAGGTTATCTCTGATAATCTCTTATTATGGGCAAGGCCCCAATTTCAGAATCTTCTAGCTAATTAAAGGGGTTGGGGGCAGAAGTAAGTTTCTCTTGAGCCCACAGGGTCTCTGTTGCCATTAGCTCAAATTCTATTTGCATACCACAGAAACACATCTTGGGGTGACTCATTCGGAACCCCTAACGTCCTCAGTAACTATCTGAAGTTTGAATATATGATATCAGGGAAAAGTCATGTATCTGTAACATAAATATGTAAACATTCTTTGACACCTGGATCTATTGAGACATTTTTCCTTTCAGTTCAAGGAAAATATCCCATTTCTATTCTGTGTTTAAAAAAAAAAATCTACCTAGAAGTTTTTGCCAAGAGCTCAGTGACATATGCTTATTTTCTTAGAATGTGACCGATCACCATGGTGCAAGGTTGTGCCCTGGTACAGCTAGCTGCCTGTTGAGAAACGTGAAAACTTTGTGCAGTTCTGGAAATAAACCAGCAGGGGGCCGACGAGACTCAAAGTGTATCACAGGATTCCTGCAACCTGGTAGCCAGCCTTCTGATTGTTAATTGCTCCAAGTGTTTCCTGGAGAGGAAGCATTTACCAAAAACATCCAGAGGATTAGGGATTATTTTTTACTTCTCCATAGGTACCTTACACATGGCTTAGTAAGGAGCATTTTTTAAGTGTATAAGTTCCTTAGCCCAAAGCAAAACAAAAACACAAAGACAAACAGGGACTGACTTGTTTTGTAGAGAAGAAACATGCTTTCACAGCAAGGAGACTGGGTTGAGTCTGGGCCATATTGTTCACCAGCTGTGGGTGATTGTGGCAACTTTTCTGAGTCTTACTTTTCTCATCTGTAAGGTGGGGCTGCCAGCCCACTCTCTCCCATGTAATAAGTGTGTCCTGTTACTAACTGGATCGCAGGCCTCCCTCCTCTCAATTTAGTGATTATTGACAATACATTTTTCGTCTTTAATGGCTCTTCCCCAATACTTTTCTTTTTTTTAATTTTCCATTGATTTAAGAGACACACACATCAACTCATTTCACTTAGTTGTTTCATTTAGTTGTGCACTCATTGGTTGCTTCTCGTACGCGCCCCGACTGGGGATGAAATGGTTTTGCACTGGGACCCCAGTGCATCGGGATGAGGCTCTCTCCATGGAGCCACCCAGATAGGTCTCTTCTGATGCTATTTTGATTCTTCTAGTTAGCCATACAGTTCAGAGGGGCTTCAGTGCACCTGCATTTCAGCAGTGTGCCCATCTTCCCCCAAACTCATAGCTGCTCATTGGTCAACCAACAACTCGTTATCTCATCCTCAGAAGCCAGTAAAGCCACCGCTATCCAAGGGACTGAGGCAGAGAGCCATTTATTTGCTATGGGATAGAGACGCTGAGGAGTCAGAACCGGCTCAGAGTGGGAGAAAGAGGGTCTTCTCCACAGTGCCGCTGGGTCATTTTCTGCACCATGGCAGGCCACCAGGTACCTGCACTGTATCACGATAACCTCAGATGCTGAACCAGTGAGATAGAAATTTCTAAATTGGCTTTTGATGGTTCCAAATAATTTTTAAATCTATACAGTTGGCTCTTTGTATCCATGGGTTCCACAACCTCAGGTTCAACCAAACATGGATTAAAAATACCTTTTCAGATATGTTATGTTGTTGCCAATGTGTATGCACTACGCAGTTAGGCCTATGATGGTCTTGTCTGTACTGACATATATGGACTTCTTTTTCTTGTCATTGTTCCCTAAAAGGCACAGCATAACAGCTATTCATATAGCACTTACACCAGGGGTCCCCAAACTACGGCCCGCGGGCCGCATGTAGCCCCCTGAGGCCATTTATCTGGCTCCCGCCACACTTCTGGAAGGGGCACCTCTTTCATTGGTGGTCAGTGAGAGGAGCATAGTTCCCATTGAAATACTGGTCAGTTTGTTGATTTAAATTTACTTGTTCTTTATTTTAAATATTATATTTGTTCCTGTTTTTTTTTTTGTTTGTTTGTTTGTTTTTTTACTTTAAAATAAGATGTGTGCAGTGTGCATAGGGATTTGTTCATAGTTTTTTTTATAGTCCGGCCCTCCAATGGTCTGAGGGACAGTGAACTGGCCCCCTGTGTAAAAAGTTTGGGGACCCCTGACTTACACTGTACTAGGTATTATAAGTAATCTAGAGATGATCTAAAGTATACAGGAGGGTGTGACTGGTATAATCAAGTACTACACTTTCTGTAAGGGACTCGAGCATCTTCTGAGTTGGTGTCCACAGGAGTCCTGGAAGCAATCCCCATGGGGACCGAGGGACTCCTGCATGCCAAACATAAAAACACCAAAATTCTTTTTTTATAACATTGACTTTTGAGACTCAATTATTTCATTTCAAAACAAGGAGGGCCATGATTGTTTTCTTAATAAATGCAAGTGGAGAAAGAGTCCTTTGTAAGAGAAAGCCTTCTTAAAGGGTCAGGTCCTAAGAAGTCTACTTGGCCAACCTTTGGCCTTGGTAAGGGAGCTGCAGTGCCTTCACTTTGCCACAGGGAGGCAACAGTTGCCTTTTTTTTGAAGGTTGAAGGGTGAGAGGCCGAGTTCAGCCTGGTTCTGGGTGGCCTGTCTCTGCAGTTGGAATACGGGGTGTGGCTGTTGATCCAGGTACCCTGACTAAAATATTTCTCCAGGTTACCCCGCCCTGAGAAACCTAAGAACAGTGGGTATGAGGGCTGTCTTTGAGTGGGCCAGGGCCTCCAGGGTGGCCCATTCCTTTGGGGTTCTGTTAAGCCCACCCTCACCTCAAATCTTGAAGTTCTGGCATGATTTCCAGTGTTCTTTTTTGGGAAGTCACACAGATAGTGATAAGAAGTTGAAAAGGATGAGGGGGAGGTCTGGGGTGTTTTTTGGGGGAGGGGGCAGAATAGGGAGTGTTGTGTTTGAGATGCCCGGGGCACCAGGCGCAGGTGCCTAGAAGGCACTTCGCTGTATAGAACACAGGGCGACGCCTGCGGGCAGGGAGAGATGTGGGAGTCAGCCCGTGTTGGTGGTGGCTGACGCTGTAGGAATGGTGAGTGTCAGGAAGGGGGGCAGAGCACCTGGGAGAAGGCCTGGAAGACTCGGCCCGTGGGGCCAGGTAGAAGAATCTGTAAAGAAACCAAGCAAGACTGGGCATGAATGAGGACCAGAAAGGTGAAATACAGAGAAAACAAGGAAAGAGTGTTTCAAGAGGGAGGCAGGGGTCACCATTCAGCAGAGAGGTCACGTGAAATGAGAACCACCGGGCGTAACGTGTTGGGCGGGTGTAGCGACACAGACGGTCCTGGGGCTTGGGCGGAACTAAGGCTGTGGGCCCGGTCCTGGGGCTTGGGCGGAACTAAAGGCTGTGGGCCCGCGGGGGCAGAATCCACCCTGCGGGAGGCAGAGCAGACAAGACGGAAGTGTCTGCTACCTGAGTCTCCCTGGTCAGCGGACAGTAACAGTTATGAGAGGGTGTGGCGGGGCAGGGGTGGGTTGGGGGAAGGTTTATACAGAGATGAAGAAGGTTTTGTTTTAGGTTTTGGTGTACAGTGTTAATTGTTGTAAGTAGGTGCTAATTGGCAAGTAGCAGTGGAGAGGGAGTCGCAGCTGTGGGATGAAGAGCGGATGGGTGAGTGGGGAAGGCTGGGGGGCGGGGGAGCAGAGCACTGGCAGGGGCCAGGTCTTCCCTCCGCTGGGAACACAGGGAGAGGCAGAGAGGTCTGCTGGGATGTGGTCAAGTTCAGAGGTTTGGGCCTTAGTATCTGCAGACACTGTATTCTTTCAAGCTACCTTCTCAGAAGTAAAATAAGAATGAAATGCAGTCAGCCTCCCAAATCTCTGTTCTTCTGTGTACACCTCGTATCCCTCACCTCTATGTTTTCTAGTTTGAAATTTCAGACAAGACTGACTGGTATTAACTTTTTATGAATGTAATCTAACTACTGGTTATTTACTAATTATATTATAAGCTTTTTATATTTACAATATGTAACTCCTAGACATACTGTAAAATGTAATCCAAAATCAAAAGATTCAGAGAGTGTCATCTTTATCTATTTTCATTTTTCCTTTTAGAAATAAATGTTTTAATGAGGCATAAACCAAGAACAAAAATGGAAGATAATCTTAACCCTAGTGTGCATTTTAAATGACATTGCAACAGTGCATATATGGAAGATAATCTTAACCTTAGTGTGCATTTTAAATGACATTGCAACAATGCAATATAAAAAATTAGTGCAGTGTTACTGCATGGACAAAATGGGAAGTAATGTGACTCTCCACAAAGTAACAGTTAGTCAGGAATCACAATTTCAAAGTCATCAGCTTAGTTAGTGATAGTAAACAATGCTTATTGCCTTTTAGCTGATAAACAGAAATGGTTATCCTTGATCAGGATTTTTTAAAATTATATAAATATTGAATGATGTGAGATCTTCAGTTCATCTCTTAAATAACATGTGACTGTCTTATAATGGCAAAGAAGTACACAGAAAGCCAGCACGATGACCAAAATTGAGTTCACTGTGTAACAACCACTCATTGCCACACCAGGTGTCTGACTCTAAGACAGCCCTGTGAGTGTGCACTTCCGTGCGAGTCTGAGCCTTGTGTGTTATCTTGAAAGACAGGAGAATCCAGATATATTGCTCAGGGCTCTGCAGAGAGACAACAAACTACATAAATGGACATACACACATACATATTTATATTTATGAATAAATCTATACATGCACATAGATTATGGAGGTTGACCTGCATAAGACTGGATGTGTAGATATATTACAGGGTCTAAAATCCACAAAGCCCACCACTTTGAGGAGCACAGATACAAATTGGTGGGGTATCAGTCACTTCTCATGCACCGTAACATCACTAAAATGGTGCTGTAATGTTATAGATCTTTCAGGTTGTAAAACATAACCATAAGTTATATTGACATCAGATATGAGTTGAGTATCTAGAAAACAAGTATCCTGTCTCTCAAGGTCTGGGACTGCTGCCTGATGACTGGCTACTGCTACACCCTTCCCTTCCATTGTCCTGTATCCTTTCGGAGAGGAAGGTGGAGTGGGACTTGAAATGTGCAAGCTATGTAAATAAGGTGCAGTCAGAAAAGGATGATTAAGGTTATAAAAAAGAGACAGACAGGTAGAGATTTATTGTTAGGAATTGATTCATGCACTTGGGGAGCTGGACAGTCTGAAATCTTCAGGGTGACTGGCCGGCTGAGACTCACTCAACGTGTGGCCTGGAGTCGATGCGGTCTGAAGGCAGGCCTCCTTTCTCCTCGGGGGACCTCCGTGTTTCCCCTTCAGGCCTTCCTCTGGTTGGAGGAGGCTCATCCGTGTTATGGAAGATAATCTGCTTTACTTTAAATATCAGTCACATCTGGAAGATACCTCCCCAGCAACTCTAGACTGGGCACTATAACTTAGCTAAACCCACACGTGTGATTAACATCACACCAGCGTAGATGAGGAACACAGCAGCACAGTCACCAGCGAGCTACTACTTTCCAAGGAGAATGATTGTAGTCCATGTAAAGGCAGCACAGTGGTCTTGAATACCTCCTTGAAGATTCTGGATCTCAGAGTGTCTTCATGCTTCCCTCTCACAAACACTTCCTTGAGAAGGGGAGCAGGCATTTCTGGCCACATTTTACAGATGTGGAAAGAGATCCTCTGAGAAGCGACTTGCCTCGGCATGCCACAGAATTTTGTATGTGGATTCAGAGCCCTGGTGTTTCCCTCTGTCCAGCACAGCAGGCTGCCTCTTCGGCAAGTTGATTAAAAGGTTAGACGTGGACAGGGTTGATCTTAGATGACATTGTGAAATAGGTTTATCTTTAAGGGTGATCCTTACCCCTGGGCTCATGGTTTCTCCTTCTTTGAAATTGCTGCTTACAGAATCTGAACCAGCATTTACCGTGAGGTGCCGCTCGCCCGCCTCACTGGACTGAGGTCTGCTGGGGCAGACGCATGTCTGCTTGGCTTGTAGCCAGCAGTGCCCAGACGGGGCCAGGCACACGATAAAAACACTCACTATTTGTCGAAATAATGTTGACTGCTGCAACACCAGCAAGTGAGACTAGTGTTATTTCAGTCAAGACCACCCAGCCTGTATTTGGGACATTTTATTTTGTTCATTTGGCTTATTTTATTTTTTTTAATTAAAAATTTAGCTTTTAATTTCAGTTGACATACACTATTACATTAGTTTCAGATATACAACATACTGATTAGGCAATTACATAACTTCTGGAATGATCCCCCTGATAGGTCTAATTACCCATCGGACACCCTACGTAGTTATTACAATGCTGTTGACTTTGTTCCCTCTGCTGTACTTTACTGGAGCATTTTAACCTTAATAATCCAAAATTCACTGGCCCTTCTCACAGCTGCTCACTCAGGACCTCAGCTTTCTGCAAAGTGACCTGTTTCTGGGGACCCCAGAACATGCCCCACGTGTGATCCTGAATGTCATGAGTCGGTCGGCTCCCGTGGGGCAGTTCCCCTATCCCGCTCTTACACTGTGCCTAGCCGGGTACCAGTGTCCTCCTGCTACCAAGCTGTTGCGGCCCCAGGGAATTCTGTGTAAAGTGGTGGTGGTGGGGGGAGAGGGAAGCCCCTCAGTGGGCCTTGTGCCCCTAAATCCTAGAGCGTTTTTAGGAAAATGGAGCTTTCCACCTTATTTCTCTCTGTTTCCACACCCCCTCCATCCTCATCTTGTGCTTTGCGTAGGGGTCCCGTGAACGGTTGGACCCGGAGATAAACCTAAGCATCCGGCATCCCTCCCTCCCCACGGCCTCAGCAGGTATGATTCACGCCTGCCCTGGGCTCCTCCTCTGGACTCCTCTCTCCTTCAGTGGGAGCTTCCCCCAGGAGGCGTTGCAGTTCCTCCTGCAGACAGGCTTCCGGCAGGGTCCTCCCAGGCGCGCTGTCCTATCTGAAGTCCAGAGTAGGTTCAAGCTGGGACCTTGTTTGTGTCACCTGAGACCTGCCACCTGGAGAAAGGGGGAGGCAGCAGGACATGTGCTGAGTCACTAGGGAAGCCACAGTGAATGACTTTCCACAGACAACAAAGTGGGTCACACACATGTAGGAAGTGGGATAGTGGTGACTAAATTTTATGTAATATTTTATGGTTTGCAAAAATACTTTCCGGTGCTCTGTCTCATTGGATGTAACCTTTACAACAATGGCTTTCTTTTTTTTTTTTTTTTTTTACATTTTAAGTTGTTCACCTCACACAGCCTGAGGTTTTCGAGTTAGCTGGCACACAGCTGCGTCCGGATGGAACGCATCCATCTGACCGGCTGTCCCCTATCCCCGTAGACTTGTGTGATCCTGTGATGCTTAGCTGAGAGGCTATAATGGTGGCAGGAGTCATGGTCAACTGCATGTGCATTTGGGCAGATGGTGTTTCAGGGACATGAAGGAGCTCTAGGAAGCAATTTTTTTGATACACTGCCCTCTTGGAACAAATTACTGCAAATACCTTGGGCACCACGGTTCATAAAGAAAGGTAAGGGACAGGCTGGAAGGGCTTAGCAGACCGCAGCTCAGCCCCACCAGTAGAACTAAGTGTGCGCTTTGCCCGTGGTGTGCCCTGTGACTGGGGCAGGAGCTGGGGCAGGAGCTGGGTGAGGAGGTCGCTGTGTAGCTGTGGGCGAGCACAGAGGCAGGCAGCTCAGGTGTTCTAGTCCTGGCTCAGACCTGCCGTGTGGCCCTGAGCAAGTCCCTGACACTCTAGTGCAGTGGTCCCCAACCTTTCTTGGGCCACGGACCGGTTTAACGTCAGAAAATATTTTCACGGACCGGCCTTTAGGGTGGGACAGATAAATGTATCACGTGACCGAGAGAAGCGTCAAGAGTAAGTCTTAGATGGATGTAACAGAGGGAATCTGATCATTTTTTAAAAATAAAACATCGTTCAGACTTAAATATAAATAAAATGGAAAAAATGGAAGTTAGTTATTCTTTCTCTGCGGTCTGGTACCAAATGGCCCATGGACCGGTACTGATCCGCGTCCCGGGGGTTGGGTGGGGACCACTGCTCTAGGGTGTTTATATTCCCAACCTGAAAATGGAGTTAAACTGTCCAGTCTGTCCCACAGAGGTGATATGGTAGCCAAATCATATACAAGGTGAGTCAAAAGTCAGTTTGCAGTAGTGAGTACACAAGACGGAATTTATTCTTATATTATTATTTATTAATGATTGTAGTATTTTCCATACAAGCAACTGTAAATCTACTTTTGCCCCACCCTGTACAAAAAAGTGTTTGGGACTATCTAAAACAGGGGTCCCCAAACTTTTTACATAGGGGGCCAGTTCACTGTCCCTCAGACTGTTGGAGGGCTGGACTATAAAAAAAAACTATGAACAAATCCCTATGCACACTGCACATATCTTATTTTAAAGTAAAAAAACAAAATGGGAAGAAATACAATATTTAAAATAAAGAACAAGTAAATTTAAATCAACAAACTGACCAGTATTTCAATGGGAACTATGCTCCTTTCACTGACCACCAATGAAAGAGGTGCCCCTTCTGGAAGTGCGGCGGGGGCCGGATAAATGTCCTCAGGGGGCCACATGTGGCCCGCGGGCCGTAGTTTGGGGACCCCTGATCTAAAACATTACACGAACGTGAAGCATCAGTCTTCTGGGTCATGGATTTTTCTCACCTGACCGCATGTGTTTCCAGGTATAAATGGCTGCGTGGCTGGGAGGTTGTCGTACTGCACTGTCATAGCCTATGCTCCCTGCGCCTCTGTCCTCCCAGGCTTGGCCGCGGGAAACTCCCCAGCGGTTGCATGTTTAACTTTAGAGGAACTAATTTCCCTCCTGGTCCTTGGACATGCTCTCCTCCCCATCAGTGTTGACTTAGGTGTTAGGAACAGGTGCCTAGAGCGAGGGTGGCTGCTCCTGAGCGTTCTGGTGAAGAGCAACCTTCCAAACTCCGCATGCCCTGTTCCATTGCTTGTTCTTGTGGCTATAGAAGTGTTGCCTTTTGGCACAAAATAGGTGATAGAAGCATCTTTAAAGTCAAGAAGACTAGTTAGTCAGTGGCCAGGCCAAGGGGGAAGCATGCTCTGTGGATGTAGCGATGTCGAGTGGCACAGGTGAGCAGAGGAATTGGAAACGGTGTCTCAGGGGCGCGCGAGCAGGCTGTCCACAGGCTGGCTGGTGATCAGCACACTCCCCCCAACGCAGGTGTCCTATCAAAACACCGTCTAACATGTTTCCATTTTTATTTATTTGGGAAGTAATTACTGAGTGCCTACTATGTGCCAGGACCTGTGATGCTGGTGTAGTTTACAACCAACAGACATGCGTTTCACTTATTGACATAGAGTCTTTTTAAGCGAGGTAAGAGCCAGGCATTGTCTTCTTTCTTTAGAGGAGAGAGAGAGAAAGAGAGGAGAGAGAGACAGAGAGAGAGAAGGGGGAGGAGCTGGAAGCATCAACTCCCATATGTGCCTTGACCAGGAAAGCCCAGGGATTAGAACCAGTGACCTCAGCATTTCCAGGTGGACGCTTTATCCACTGCGCCACCACGGGTCAGGCTGGCATTGTCTTCTTTACACCTGTGAGGAATGAAGCAATTTCATAAAAAATCAGGGACAGAGCACGATGACACTGCTGTTTCCCCTGCTTCCCCACACCCATTGGGCTCTGGTCCCGAGGCGACCGGGCCTGTGAGTGACACCACACGGGAGAGCAGGGGTGACAGGCTGCACGCACCCTCGGTGATGTGGGTCAGCGCAGTGGGTGTGACGCCTGTTGCTCTCCCGGGAGCTGCGGAGGGAGTCGTGGGGCCTGTTTCCTCTCACTGGGACTGGGACTCGCAGCCCTTGTTTAAGGAAGCCGAAGCTCGATGTAGGTCTAGAGGGAAAGGGCCATAAATACTGCAGTGCGTCTCGGGGGTGTGCTGGGGCACTGCCGCGGATGTGGGCCAGGCGGTCACGGCTAACAGAGTCGGGGGTGGGGGTGGGGGTGGGGGTGGAGAGGACACTGGCCCCCAGCAAAGACATCATAGGTCAGTTGAACTTGAGCTGGACTTCCCTGAGGACAGGTAGGACATGGATGGTGGGGACTCACGCTCAGGCAGGAAGAAGTGGGAAGAAATATACTTTTGAGCCAGGAAGTGTTGAGTGCGGATGGCTATGGGGCGGGGCTGCAGCAGCGAGGAAGGCTGGAAACTTTGAAAGATGTCATCAGGTTTCTCTACTTACAAGCGCCTGGGGACAGAGCACATGGTCTGTATTATTGAGGGTCCTAGCGCTGTCAGGGGAGCCGCTAGCTCCCACAGCCTGCCACCTCGCCTGCACTGCCTGTCTCCCCTTGCAGGCTGAAAGGCTGCCCCAGACCCAGAGGCCCTGGATGGCGGCAGTGGTGGCGGTGGAGGTGTGGGTGGCAGGGTGCTCTGCGTACTTATTTCTGTGTTGGTCAATACACTCCCATTTGACGCCACTGCTGCTGGGATCTTGGAGGGTGGGGGTGGGCATTGCTCCAGTTGCTCAGCATTTGCAGATGTCAGAGACGTAAGGTGGCTGTTCACATGGACTTGTCTGGTTGTAAGTTCTCAGAGGACCAGACAGCTCTGTGGACTATACTCGGGTATTAAAGTTGGTGGTGACAGCACGTGCAGCAGGAAAAGTTGTCCACTAGTATTTGGCCTGACCAAGGCAGAGTGACACTCACCCAGGCTCCAAAATGACCACAGTGATGGCTTTTCCAATGGGGACTCGCAGCAGGTTCGTGGTTCCTGGTGCTGGGACCCCCCCCCCCCGCCGGGACCCCCTCCCCCCACCACCACACAAGGAGCCTGTCAGAGTTTTTCTTTGCATGAGACCCGAGACTGTGGCTGAAGTGACAGTGCAGGCAACTGGCCTGCCCTGCAGAGGCTCGCGGACCTTCCTGATGCCATCTTTCTGGTACATAGCCCGTCAGACCTGCGTCACCAAGCCCTGCACGGTTTTGACAAGATGTGGTGACACATTTTCCTCCCAAGCAGCAGGAATGGACGGGCTTGCTGGGAGGAGTTGCTTTGCCATAAACCACCAAAGATGCCCGTCTCCTGAACTGAACTAGCAGGTCTCTTTCCTTGTCCTTTGCTTTCTTTCCTTTCTCTTAAAAAAAAAAAAAAAATCCTTCTGCAAATAATGGGAGGGAGCATTTGTTCAGTTTGTCCAGACGGAATAGTCCTTGGTCGCTGGAGTGTGCAAAAATATGGCAACTGTGCAGGCGTTGTTGTCTGAAAATGTTTCTGAAGGGAAGGGCGGAAAAGAGGAGTGAGTTATTCTGACAGTAAATGATGCGTTATGCTAATATCAAAAGATCATTTTTTTTTTTGATTGCATGGTCAGTGAGGAGAGTTTTTGGCAGTCGACTCTCATTTAACAAGGTCTGTATACAGCACACTGGAGCCTGGTAAGTGCCTCTGGCTTTTTATAGGCAGTTTTGGTGCCTATGGGTCTGGGCTGTGGACAGGCAAGATGTGCCTGCTGGAGAGAGTGGTCAGCTGGCTCCCAGCTCGCTCGCTCCACGGCTGTGCGCCGGTGCGTTCGTCCACCCCCAAGACAAGTCAGGTCGCCTCCCACTCCCTCAGTCACAGCTCTGAGGACAGTGCGCGAATGGCCGCCAGCCTCTCTCCAGCTCAGGCAGAAGAGCGAGACCCCACTGTGCGATGTCCCACCGCTCCAAGGCAGACCCAGTACCATTCTCACGTGGAAGCAGTTAGGAATGAGGGTAGCTGGGTTCTAGAGTTTTGCTCTCTTTAGGTCATTATATTATAAATTGCTCTGAGCAGATTTATAAATAGAGCTTGAATCATTCCGTGAAGGGGGAAGTGTGGGAAACCCAACCGGGTGGATGAGCCCCGAATCATTCCCCTGTAGCTTTGGTCACTAGTGAGAGATGCACACACGCCACCGGTGCTTATGTCTTCTGGCTCCCTGTGCCCCTGTTCAGGCCCAGCCTCCAACTGCAGGCTGGACCCACTGGGGTCATGTCGGGACAGATGAGCTTTTCACCCGGGTTAGCCCAGTACTTAGAACATTGGCCTCCGTGATTTTGGGTTATCACTACTGCAGGCCCCAATTCATCTAGTCACCGTATCAACCTGAATATTAAAGTTCTAGAATCTGGGGAGAACACATCAAAGCTTACTAGACTCCAAGATTAATTTTGAAATGAGTAATCGAGATGTAATGAAAAGGTTAGAAAGCACAATTTTGTAATAACAAAACCCCTAGTCCTGTCTGGGTAACTCAGTTGGTTATAGACTTTTCCCGATACGCCAAGGTTGTTGGTTCAATCCCTGGTCAGGGCACATACAAGAATCAACCAATAAGTGTATAAATAAGTGGAACAACAAATTTTTATCTCTCTAAAATCAATTAAAAAAATTTTTTAAACTCACAAAAATGAATAATAATCTTTCTTTAAATATGGTTCTAGGGGAAAGGCACTAATGTTTATTTTGTAAATACTGTGTGTCAGATACTGTATGTGTGGTTTATTTTGTCCTCAGAAATGCTGTGGGAGGATTCCCTTTTACAAGGGAAGTTGAGGGCCAGGATTGACAGCTGGGGGGGACAGGATCTGGATTCCAATCGTGTGTTTGACTCTAGAGCAGGGTGTTCACTCTCAGCACTCTTGACAATGAGCCAGAGAACTCTGTTGCGGGGCGGCATCGCTGGCGGATACCAGGAGAATGCCCCCATTTGGGACAACTGGAGATGTCCCCAGATAGTCACAGGTCCTCTGTGTATCAACATCGCCCCCCTGTGGAAAAGCACTACTCTGCAGGCTTTTTTTCTACCTCTGCACATGCAGAAGGAAATTTGAGGTTACCTCTAAAAAGACTATAGGCGGTGTGGATTGTTTATGTTTATAGTATTTTTTCGTACTATAAAGTAATAAAGACCATATGGGTGACTTGAAAAATAAATGGTTTACAATCTTACCACCTGGAGATACCCACTTTCCACACTTGGTGCCTTTCCTTCCAGCGTCGTTTTCTGTGTATATATGTAGGTTTTAAAATCGTACCGTAAATATTTTTACCTGGATTTTTATACCTTATATTATATCAAGAGCTTTTTCATAGATCATAGAAAATCACTGTGGTTTTTAGTAACTGCATTATAGGCAATTATCTGTGTGTTGTTTTTTTTTTAAATTTTTCTAAATTATCTATTTATGCCACAGTTAAGCATTCCTCCAAATGTTGGACATTAAGAACTTTTCCATTTTTGTCTCCATCATAAACATTGCTTCAGGGAACATATTTGTACATAAATTTTTGTGAAGACTCCTGACAGGTTCTCTAGGGTACATCTGTGTATGAAAGAGAAAAAGCGGGTCAAGCTCCACGAACGTTTTAGGCTCCATGATTTCCTGCAGGACGTTGCTTTGCTTTCTGTAAATGTTGGACTGATGCAGCTGCTCTTTCTTCATCTGTTCGTATGAATCCTGTCTCTCCTGCTAACTATAAGTATCACCTTTTAAGAAGTCTTTTTATTTAACAGGTGAAAATGGCATCTCGTTGTTTTGATTACCAAGAAAACTGACCATCTTTCCATCTGTTTTATTCTACAGTATTTGCTTTTGTGATTCTCTGAATTACTTGTTAATGAGATGGGTGGACTTTTTAGCAGCTCTAATGGTTTCTACCCACTTTGTGATTTGCTACTTTTCTTTTTCATAGCAAACTTATAACTGAAGCTTTAATTAAGCTTTCTGCAGCAGTAGAGGGAGACCCTGGGCCAGACTTAGGGGAAGAAGTGGAAGGAAATGCTTGTGTATAAATTGGAGGTTACCTAAACTAGAACTTCACTGAACCCTAAAGTTGGAAGAAGATAAAAGGAGAGAATGGCTTGTGCGTGAGGTCCACTGCTTGGAAGAGAAGAGGAGGAGGAGATAGTGCAAGTATCTCATCAAGAATTTCCCAGAATGGCCACCAGGTGGTGCCACCAGCCCGGGTGAATTGGTTTCTCTGTACTGGGAGGTCTGGGAAAGAGTATTAGGGGTCATAAGGTGAGAGAGGTGATGGAGGCTGAGTGCCACCCAAACATATAGGACATTACTAGTTGGGCATCTGTGAATGTTCACAGGTTGGCATGGTGTGTGTAGGGGTGGAGGGAGGGCAGGTTAAGGCTGGTTTTAAAAAAATATTTATCATTTCAGTGAAATATAGTACACATACTGCACACTTAAAGAGCACAATTTAATGTTCTTTATTATATTCACATCACCACAATCAATTTGAGAACATTTTATCATCCCCCAAAAGCACCCCATTCCCCTTAGCCATCACCGTCCCCATCTCTACCCACTCACTGCACCCCCACTTCCCCTTCCCGAGGCCCTGACAGAGCCAGTCTGCTTCTGTCTCAGTGCATCTGCCTACTCTGGACATTTCATGTAAAGGGGATCCTACAATAGGTGGTCTTTTGTGGTAGGGCTGTACTCTGCTTCTCACTGGCCCGGCCAACATGACCCTGGTTTACTCTGCGGCCAGAGGAGTTGGGGCCCCCGGACAGACTGTTTCAAGTGCGATAGTGCCTCTGACTGTGAGGATGGAAACAGCCACGTAGAACAGCGATCGTCTGACCTGATCATCAGAATCACTTAGAAAGCTTCTAGAATGGAAGATTCCTTGCCTCAGACTCTCCAGGGACTTAAAGTTGGTAGCTCTGGAGAGTTGCTGCTTAGAATCCTTTGTCCAGTGCCCCAGGGACATCTCATCATCATCTCACCATCAGCAATGGGCAGCACAGTCGTGGAGCAGAGGAGACCCGGTCCTGAGTGGAGGCACGAGGGGAACCTGGCCTGTCCCTGCAGACGGCTCGTCAGCTGCAGCTCCAGCCCCGGCGCCGCTGGTGGTAGAGGAGCTACACCCTCACCAGCTGCCACGTGGGTGTCCTACAGCGTTGCTGCACACCACAGTGCCGTGACAACAGTGCCATCAAAACCAATGACGTCAGCCTTATTTATTAATTTTTTTTGGCATATCTCTGCAATGTGATCTAACAGGAAGAACATTGACTTAGAAGTCTGACACTTGCCAGAATATTGCACCGAACGCTCCCTAGAGCTAGTGTGAGCACCTGGTGGGAGTGGGTGGGAGATGTGGCACAGTGCACAGATCAGGGTGTTAGAATCACAGACAAGACGGCACTTGAAAGGTTGCCTTGCCTGCCTGTCTCATTGCCTAGAGAAGATTGTGGTCCCCAGACGTGAGGTTCCTCACCGAAGGTCACACACCAGCTGTTGGTGGTGAGCTCAGGACGAGGGCTGGGTTCGGATGGTCCCTGACTTTCCCACATCCCCCTCTTCTGGGACCCGAGGAATCGTAGCCAGTCGCCTTTCATTTCCAGAAGCGAGGAGACACAAGCCTACCTTGTCCATGGTTACCGAGCTAGTTGATTCATATTTGCTTTGGATGAGTAGGTGTTAAAATAATGACAGATGAAAAACCCAAGGCTGCATTTATGGATGGCTTTTCAGAACAGAACAGCCCAGAGCAGGTCCAAGTTTTGTGAGGCCTGAAGCTTAGGCAATTCAGAAACCCTCTTGCAGAAGAAGAATACAAAATTACAAACACAAAATTAGGTCCAGAGCCTTGGAAGTGGTCTATGCAAATGAGGGGCCCTGAATCTTAGGCTTCATTCACTTTGCTGTAAATCCACCTATAAGAATGATAATAGCAAAAGTCCTAGTCATGAGTGTTCCGCTGGAGTCTTCTATTTGTATAAATAACAAGTGTCCTGCCGAGAACCATGTAGTTATCTCCAGTTGTCCAGAATGGAGGCCATTCTACCAACAAATGCATTGCATATCCGCTCCATGTACGAAACACTGGATGGGACACAGAGAGGTTAGGAAGCAATACTTGAATTGAGGTGATGAGGTTAAATACATATTAATGGCTAATAGTAGTCATCTTTCCCAACTCTGGTCTGGGCCAGTGATGCCTAAGGGAGCCCAGCCTCCATCTGTGTCTTCAACTTTGGTCTCAAAAATCTTCTTCCTCTCATAGTCACTCTCCTTCCTCTGTCATGTGGGGAAGGAATATCCAATGAGTAAGACCCTTTGGGGTTCCTGAATGAAAAGCTTTTTGGTTTAAGTAATATTTTTGTGGTTATGTCCCCTCCTACTTACCCCAAGTCCTTTAAATCTCGTATCTCTGCTTTGAAACAAATTAAAAGTGCAGTTCATTCATCAGGGCCACATTTCCCTACCATGTGCCTAACACCGCTGAAACAGTTCCAATAACATAAATAGTTGCTATGCATGTTCTCAAGGTGTGTGCTTTGTTTCCATTTTGGTAAGATGCCATCTTTACTCAGCTCTGTTTATTTAAACAATCACATTGTTTAACAACAAAGGAAGCTGGGAGTCTGTCACTTTCTGGAGGATAACATGGAGACAGAGCTAACTCTAGTTTAGTGGAGGGTGTTTTGCTATGTTTGCTTTGTTTTGTTTTTTTATTTTCACATTTAGTTTTATTGGATTCCTGTGGAGAAGTGAGGAATCAGATCTGTGAGATCCTAAGTCCCTTTAGGTAAATCCAAGCACTGTTTTGTGTCTTACCAAAATTTCCCTCTCCATCAGTAGGAGAAACGGCTGAACCTTCTCTGCGTTCCATCTTGTTTTCCGTGGAAGTTTTCCTCTCATTCAGAAATGAGCCTTCTGGCACGTTATAGCATGAAAGGGCATTAAAACCCCCAGAGGGTTTACAGCACCTCCATGGAGTGCAGCACGAAGGGTCCCTGCTGGTTTGAGGAGTGGCCGGTGACTTTTGATGTCATAAGCAATCCCCTCACTCACGCGTCCCTCCCTATTTGAATCATCGATTTCAAACATCCTTACAAACTCTTCCTCTGTAATTCCAAACCTCTTAACAAATCAGTCGTAAAAAAAAAAGTAAACAAATATTCAGAGGGGCTGAGGGATATTTAGGATATGGTTTCAATTAAGATTTTTACGTTTGCCTTCTCAAAATCTTGTACAAGCCATTAAATATGAAAAAACAAACCTCTGAGTAGAAAAAGCAGTCAAGGCCATTACCATCAGAGATTGTGAATTATATAATCAACAAATAGTTTATTTGTTTTTCTTCCTCTTAGCACCAAGGAAGTCAAGCCATTGCTGTGGCTTGAAAAGACAGAGTGGATGTCTGTTGAATTAGGCATATGTGGGGCTATATCACACAAGATGCTGCAACACCCTCCCTCAGCCTGCGAAACGGTGGGCCTGCCTGCTTGTTGTATCGCTGCTGGTGAAGGTGCTACTAGAGAAACACACCTCGGGGCTTTCCTCACGCTGCCTGAGGCAGGCTGGACCCGCCTGGGTGCCTGCCTGCGGCATAGTTACCTCACGACCCTCCCGTGTGCCAGCTGTCTGGCCCGTTTACCTCTGTTCCTGCTCTGCTGCCCTTTGGCTATTTCTCTGTTTATTGACACCTGAATCCAAGGGGAAAGAAACGAACATTTATTAAGTGCTATGTTTGTACCAGTTAATCTTCTCAATGAAGTATTATTATCACCCCGTTTTACAGAGAAGGAAACTAATATTCAAAGAGGTCAGACAGCTTGTCCAGGATCGCGTAAGCATGGAGCTCACGCGTTGTAAAATGACGGCCACTCAGTGCTTGCCAAAACCAAGCAAAAAGCCCTTCCAAGGACTATTTTATTTTATTCTGTCTTCATACCAACCCCTTACGATTGGCATCACTCATATCCTCGTAGGGACGATATCATGCAGCTGGTATGACGGAGCTAGCCTCAGGCTCCAGCAGCAGGCCCGCAGAGCCTGCACTCCGGCCCGCCAGCCAGTCCTCTCGGTCCCGAGCTGTCCCGTCCGAAGGCCGGCCCCACGTGGCGCTGAACCCTGGCATGTGGCTGATGTGCTCTAAGTATCCACTACACCTCAGGGTGTGAAGACCATACAAAAAAAGAATTTAAAATATCTGCTCATTCACTTTTCAATATTGATTGCATGTTGAAGTTAGAATAATTCAAATATATTGGAATAAATTTAAGCATTCTTAAATTTAATTTTATCTGCTTTAAAAATATATATATTTGAAATGAAGTTACTAGACTATTTAAAGTGACCTGTGTGGCTCAAGGGGAAGACTCAGTGGGCACCGGAGCCCCATAGAAGTGAGTCCTGCTCTGGGGGGTGGGCCCCGGCACAGCTGACCCCCACGCAGTCACAGCCGGTCCTCACAGCAGATCGGCCTGAGCGTACATCTCTCCCATTGATGTGCCACCAGCAGTCAAGGCTCAGCTGCACAGGCGGGTGTACACAGCCCACACAGGATGGGGCAGCCGGCGTGCCCAGCTTGGGTGAGCGGGGCCGGTGCCCTCCAGGACATCTGCTACATTAGGCCCCTGTAGCAAGCCTGGGAGACATAGCGGCTCGAGAAGGACGTCACAGAAACAAACACAGGAAGCTGCCAATATGAGGAGGAGACAAAGAAACATGTCCTAGATGAAAGGACAGAACACAACTTCAGAAAAAGAACTAAACAAAACGGAGACAAGCCCTCCACAGATGCAGAGCTCAACGCACTGGTTCCAGGATGCTCAATGAGCTGAGGGGAAGAGTAGATGAACTCAGAACTTCCACCGCATAAAAAAGACCTGGAGACCATAAAAAAGAACCAGTCAGAAATGACGGGGACACTAACTGAAATGAAAAATAATTTACAGGGGATCATCAGGACAGCGGGTGAGGCTGAGAATCTAAACAGCGATTTGGAATATAAGAAAGCAAAAAACACCTTATCAGAACAACAAAAAGAAAAAAAATCCAAAAAAAAAAAAAATGAGGATAGTGTAAGGAGTCTCTGGAACAACTTCAAGCGCACCAACGTTCACATTAAGGGGTGCTTAAGGAGAAGAGAGCAAGAAACTGAAAAAACTTATTTGAAAAAATAATGATGGGAAACTTCCGTAGCCTGGTGAAGGAAATAGACATACAAGTTCAGGAGATGCAGAGTCCCAAACAAGATGAACAAAGAGACCCACACCAAGACACACATCATAGTTAAAATGCAAAAGGTTAGAGACAAAGGGGGAATCTTAAAAGTAGCAAGAACAAAGCAGTTAGTTACCTACCAGGGAGCTCTCATAAAACTGTCAGCTGATTTCTCAACAGAAACTTTGTTGGCCAGAAGGGATTGGCAAAAAATATTCAAAGTGATAAAAAGCAAGGATCTACAATCGAGATTACTCTATCCAGCGAAGCTGTCATGTAGAATTGAAGGACATATGAAGAACTTCCCAGCCAAGAAAAAGCTAAATGAGTTCATCACCACCAAACCAGTACTACATGATATGTTAGAGTCTTCTTTAAGAAGAAGAAGATAAAAATATGAACAATAAAACATTAATAAATCATATCTGTAAACAGTTGAGTCTAAAAAACAAAACAGATGAGCAAGCAGAACAGAACAGACTCAGAGGCACAGAGAACATCGTAGCGGTTGCCAGACGGGAGGAGGGTTGGGGGAAGCGATGGGAGAAAAGAGGACGGGATTAGGAAGTCCAAACTGGTAGTTAGAAATAGTCGTACAGCATAGGAAACACAGTCAATATTCTAATAACTACGTATGTTGTCAGATGGGTACGAGGCTTATCAGGATGATCACTTAGTAAGTTATATAATGTCTAATCACTTGGGTATATATATACGTGAAACTAATATATTATATGTCATATATTATATGTCATATATATGTAAACTAATATAATATATAATATTAATTGAAAAATTATAAATTAAAAAAATTACCTGTGTGGTTTACATTATAGAATATTTTTTGGTTATTTATTGATTTGTTTTTTAATTTTTTAAAATGATTTTTCAACAACAGTTGACATTCAGTATTATATATATTAGTCTCAGATGTGCAGCATAGTGCTTAGAGATTGATATAACTTATGAAAAAGTGAGCCCCCTGATGTTTCCAGTACCTGTCTGCCACCATACATAGTTATTACAACATTATTGACTGTATTCCCCGTGCTGAGCCCACACTGTATTTTTATTGGACAGTGCCTCTGTATGTTCCAGCAAGGAAAGAGAGGCTGTGAAATTCACTCAGACCACCATTGCTTCTCATCAGTCGCTCTAGTTAAGATTCTGGTGGCAGGTGGGGGACGTTGAAGCCATTAACAACAAAACAAAACAAAAAAATCCCAGGCAGAGATGACATGGATACAAAAGGAAGTATTTGAGAATATTTGGGTGAGATGAAAAACAACAGGCCAGAAAAGCTATACCAGAAGTTTGCAGAGGATTTCATCTTCCGTCTGTGCAAAATCCCCCCCCCCCCTCCACAAACACCACCTTTCCTCCCTTCCCAAGGCTGCAATTAAAAAGAAGAAGAAAGAAAAAAGGCAATAACTGCCAGAAACTCAGAAACAGAAAAAGAATGTCCTACAGGGAGGCCACTGTTTGTCCAAAACAAATGTTTATGCTAGCTATTTATAAAAGACACACTTATTTACAGCAGCTTTGGAGGGAAGAAGGGAAATAGGGGGTCGGTGATTAACGCAGGCCCACAGGCCATCCCTGACCCTAGTCCGGTCTCCTTGTCTTCAAGTGGAACGGACTCGTGAAGTCATTGCATTCCCGAGCCACGTAGCCCCAGTACGGGCCAGGGTGCTGGCCCCTCGCCGGTGCAGCACCTCAGCAAGAAAACTTGCTACCAAGCCAGCCAATAGAAGGGGGCTGTAGGCTGGCACAGCTCTGCCAGGCGCGGCCACCTCCCTTCTCCACTCTCCCAAGGGGCCCGTCATGGCCGCCGCTGCCCCTTAGTCACACCTCCCCCTCAGTTTGTGTTCCCGGTGACCTACTCCCCTGGAAAGCCTGGCTGGCTGGGGAAATTCAGCCGTCACAGAGACACCGGAGAGCTTGGGTCTGAGCAGAGGATCGCCTCTATGGTCGTGGTGTCTTGGTGTCGATGTCATCTATCCCCTCACCCGTTCATTCTGTCCCAGTTTCCTAGGCCTCTGCAGGTCACCTTTATTATTTTCTTCTGTGTTGGAAGCTATCTCTTTGAATACTTGTTCACCAGTTATGAGCCTCTCAGCATTTACTTGGCTCTCGTTGGGGCTCTGTTGTCCTGCTTGCTTACGTTGGTCTCTGACTGCCTCCCAGGGTCATCATTGCCCTTGTCCCTTCTCCTGACCTGAGAACTTGACATATCACATCTTGCTTCTCTTTCTCTCTCTCTCTCTTTACAGCAAGTCAACAAGTATTTATTGGCCATGCAGGAGAAAATTCAGAGAAAAGGGGATCTGGGACACAGGTTCTGGGGGTGAGCCCTGGACGAGCTGCCACTGCCTGTTGCTCCCCTGGTTGCAAGTCTCCTGGGGACCCTTAGAGCTTAGGAGAAACAGAGAGGCAAGGAAACCCTGCCTGGGTTGGGGGACCCAGGGCGGGAGGAGGGAGAGGTGCGGGCATGCTCCCGGGAGGGAGAGTGCTGCTGCTATCGCTTTAGCTGGCTCACAGGGGGCTTGGAGCTCCTCTTAGTGAAGTCCCTACTTGAAGTAGTTAAATAATTACTTCACACTGTGTACAGCATATGATTGTCTAACCACGATGCCATGCACCAGAAACAAATACAAAAGGATATGGAATGTGATCTGTAATTTCAAAACAAAATTTAAAAATAAAATAATTATTCTAGAAGTTCTCTAAAGTGCACATGAAAGTTACAGGAGCAGAGTACACATGTTGGTTTTCAGGATCAGGTCAGGAGAAACTGTACCCCGAGGAAAGACACATGGGACTTGTCATGTCTCTGAGAGCAGCTGTGGGGCACAGGCTGTGGACACAGGCTCAAGCCTAAAACTTGACTTTTTCACAGTTTTGTCCATGTCCTCACCTAATCCCACCCCACTCCCACCACCAAAATTTTGCGTTTCATTATGAAGCATCAACTCGTTGTTCCTCTTAGTTTTACCATTGATTGCTTTTCATATGTGCCCTGACTGGGCCTGAACCGGCCACGGTGGGGGTCGAGCCAGTGCCCTTGGGATCAAACAGCACCCTCAGGCTCGGGCCGGTGACCGTGGCACTCCGGACGACACTGTCCACTGCACCACTGGCCAGGGCCAATTATTTTTTCAACAGTAGTTGATACCTCAGCTTAAGCTCTACTCTAACTTCCATGTAAGTCGTCATTTCAGCAAGAATCATAGAATCAAGTTTTTAAAAGTCTCCAAATGGTCCTTAACCTCAGTACAAAAGCAGACTTGGCCCCCATACAAACTGCCAAGTGGAGGTTTCATTTCGGGCAGCAAATAAAGTTATATGAAGGGGCTGAAAGTGCTGTTGCAAATTACCTATTAAAATGACTTTTTCAAAACCTACAAAATTCACAGCCGTCCTAACAACACCTCATTTTCAAATTAATGTATTTTATTTTAATTCAGGGTTTTGTGTGGATGTGTTGCGGAGGGGCTGGGTTTGTGGTGGCTGCAGAAAAATTAGTTAAATTCACAGAATAAAATGTGAACTTTTGCAAATGAGTAAACAGCCAAAACAAACACCACTTTGGGGGGGAAAATACACATTTTCTTCTTTTGAAAAAGCAAGCAATGCCTAAGCAAAATACCTTAAAAATGAACTAAAAAGCTTTTTCTAAAATAAACAACTCTGCTTGTGATCCTAAATTGGGACCATATGTAGATGGGAAAGTACAAATGCAGTTCCTCCACTCTGAGCCTCTGCCTTCACTGTTTGCGTGCCTCCGAGTCGATGATGATAATGCTGCCTCTGGTCCCGAAGGAGCCTGAGTTTTTCAGATCCTCGTATGAGGGGGGAAGCAGAAGAAAGAGAAGGAATGAAAACAAATGCCTTTCAAGACAAAATATCTGAACAATGAGTTTTATTTTGCTTCTCTGCCAGCGGGCTCAACTCAATTCAGATCTCTCCTGCACTTATAGGACAGGGCCAGCAAAGCGTGGTGCGTTTGCTGATGGTGCAGGCCACGCGGGAAAGTCCCTGTGAGGGGCCAAGCTGCACTCGGAACCTGAGGCTGGCCCTCGCAAACCATCTGGACCAGCCCGCTGACCTGGGGCAAATCAATGAATAAGCCAATTCAGCATAGATAGAATCATGCCTTTGTTTTTCTCCATTACCAAATGCTGTGTGCTTTGGGGTCACTTGTCATGGGTTTGGAGAATGTGGATATTGCAACACAAGTCCTCACCATGCTAAACAGCTTCCACTACATTCTGTTACTAGGGAGGAGGGGAGTTGAGGCTGTAACATCCATCTCTAATTATCAGCGACCATATGCTCACTTTCTCACTCTAGGACACGTATTTCTCTGTCCCCACAGCACTCCTGGTCTCTTCCACTGAACTGGCACAGACGTCACATGTGTGTTCACATGGATGTGTTTTGTGCCCTGTCTCTGGACGGCAGGCCCTTGAGAGAGGGATTATGCCACCTGGGTGAGGATGGGGGCTGCCTGCCCCAAAACAAATGAGTAAGATGAGTCCAAATATTGATCTGATTATTTTAT
Organism: Saccopteryx leptura; assembly: GCF_036850995.1. Classification (NCBI taxonomy): domain Eukaryota; kingdom Metazoa; phylum Chordata; class Mammalia; order Chiroptera; family Emballonuridae; genus Saccopteryx; species Saccopteryx leptura. Next base: position 86,554,522 of record NC_089508.1, read on the forward strand.
TTTACATTGAGAAGGAGGCACCACTGCTCATAAAAAGCTCAACTAGTGTGAGCCTGTTGCTCACTGCCCCAAACACGGGACTGTGAGCCCCAGAATTAAAATACATGAGATCGTTCATTTGGGCTCTGTTAATTGTACTGTTAGGAAAAGCTAATTGGGTAATAAAAGCAGCTAACATTTATGGAGTGCTTACTACATATGTCCCAGGCACTGAGCTGAGCATTTTACATATAATCTTATCCGATTCTCCCACAAGCATACCATCTCCAAGTTAAAGAGAAGGAAATTGAGGTGCAAGGAGACTGTGATGTTATCAGATGTGCGGCGGAATGCAGACCGGAATCCAGGCCCTTACCAACAGGAAGCTCTAAGGGAGTCTGTGTCTGGAAGGTTATGCCTCATCTGTGGGTCTTCAGTGAATGGAAACTGGTTGCTTTTCATAACCATGTTTGGATTTTGGGACCCTCATTTCTCATCAGAAATCATGTCAGGAAGGGTCTTAATCACAGAGTTGATTTGGAGGGTAGGCACAGACAGAAACTACCCTGCATTGTTTTTATTTCTCCTTTTTAAGTTTGTTCAAATGACTCAGGATGACAGAAGCAGACACACGGATACGAGCCATCTGAAACTTTTACGTCCCACACTTAATGATGGTCATTTCTCCCTGGTGTCCCCGCCTCCCCCCGGGAAGGGCTAGTTTGTTGGTCTCTCCCTGCCTCTGTGCCCCAGGGCAGACTGTAACGCACGGGGACACTGCACGCTGCACTGAGAAGCGGCCGAGGCATGGATTGTGCAGCCGGTGGCAGATTAGTCCTTCGATTTTTGAAAATCGATTGCACTTGTAGAAGTGTGTCTGCCTCAAGCCGTAGAGAAAAAACAAAACTTTTGGAGCCAAGCAGACCCTTTTTCAGTCAGGCTGTCAGGATTTCCTGGGACTTGGGGTTTCTCACAGTCCCCTCGTGTCCACCCAGGCGCTGCAGGCTGCCCGCGTCCTGCCTACCCCCCTCCTGTCCCGTCCCTGCTCTGCGGCCTCTGAGGCAGAGGGCACACACCCCTGCCCCCCGCGGCTCCCCACTCTGTCCGGTTCCCTCAGGTGCTCTCCCCTCGTGCCCTCCGCTGTCTGCTGTCAGGACTTTGGGGAGAAGCCCCAAGGCTGGCAGTCTCGGTTAGAACAGCCTCTCTGAGCGCTTCAGTCTCCAGACCACTAACAAAAGAGAAACTGGCCACTGCTTTCTAAATGATGTATCACCGTGCTGGGGAACGAAGGCCCAGACCACAGTGTATTTTTAGCGGCGGCTGTTTGTGGTAACATAAGTGAAAGCTGCTGGATCCCTTCCCTTCAGCTGAATGGCTGGCATTCAGGCGAGTGTGCCCACTCCCTGCCAGACGCTCCTCACGGAACTCCCTCTTTATGAGGTGGGTGACTGGCTCCCTGGCACCGGGCTGCCCTGCCACAATTCTCCTTTATTGCCCAGCCCTGATGCCCAGCTGCATGGTTCCCTGGGCAGCCCCGGCGGGGCCAAGGGCAGGGTGGGGTGCGGATGAGACCACTGGCTGTGAGCGTGTCCTGGGCTCACCGGCCTGTGAGGCAGAGTCTGCAGGGCAGGGGTTGTGTCTGGATGCTCGAAACCAGCGATTTTCAGCCCGTGTGCCGCAAGAATGTTTAAAACACGCAATACCTGACTATTTTGTCAGGGGCACTAACCCCTGTTCCCTTAATTTGTCAAATAAAAAAAATGACAGCAGCCAACCTAACAATAGCTGTCTGGTGTGAATGAATCAAAATTGTATTTGTTTTTTGTCAGATCGGCAAAAAATATAATTTATTTTTTGGTGTGCTGCAGAGTTTTAGTCAGTAGGTTATCTGTGTCATGAGATGAAAAAGTTGAAAATCAATGATCTAAACCTGGTATGAGGCTGGCCCGGAGACATGAAGGAGCCACAGGGGCAAGGACCACGGCTGGCTCCATCGCTGCGTCGTTCCCATCCCACCGTGCCCGGGAACGTCACTGACACTGTGAGCCTTCTGAGTGACTAGGAAATATGAGGGGCCCCTAGCACTCTGACAGCCCATTCTGCCAACATCGCTCTGGAGGTAGCTCACCTGATGGCTGGAAGATGGGAGCCCACTGCAGAGGGCCTAGATGGGTTCCCTCGGCTCCCCTGGTGCCGTGGTGCAAGGGAAACAGTGCAAGGGAAACAGCTGGGATCCGGGTCTCACCAAGCTGCTGAGTAGCTTTAGACAAGTAATGCAATCCCAGGGTTCACTTCCCACTTAAAACCGTGAGTAGTAATTCTTGTCCTGTTGACCTCATTGACACATTTTTATTTTTGAGAGAGAGGAAGAGAGAGAGAGAGAGAAGCATCAAATTGTTGTTCCACATAGTTGTGCATCCATTAATTGCTTCTCATACGTGCCCTGACTGGGGTTCAAATGCAACCTTGGGATCTAGCCAGCACCCTTGAGATTCAGCCGGCTATCTTGACATCAAGCCGGTGACCCCAGTCTTGAACCGGTGACAGACAATTCTCTATCCACTGCACCACTGGCCAGGGCTGAAGTATTTTTAATAAGGTTATAAAAGTACTTTAAAACTTTGGAAACCACAGTATTACAAAAAGGAGGGAAGTGGTGCTGGCCCCATTTATTTTTTTCATTCCTAAACAACCTTAACTTCTATCAAAAATGTCTCCACCAACCCTAGCTGGAAGGGGCTCTTGTATCACCCATCATAAAGAACATCCCTTGTACTGTGAGCACTCACCTTCATGAGGCATGTATTTACCTCCAATTCCCACAGAATTAGTTTGAATGAGACAGGTATATGGGATCCTTTTTTTTTGCAAAATGTGAGGGAGTGCCTCTTTAAGTAAAACTTTAAATAAAAGGACTTCAACTGTAGTGATAGCTCCCTTATCTGAAACCTCAAGTGGTATTGACTTTTTGCATAAGCTTTCTTTTTATTTACTTATTAAAGTAATTGGGGGTCACATTAGTTAATAAAATTATGTAGGTTTTAACCATTGGTATAGTGCATTGTATTTGACCACCTTTATCCATCACTGTCCCCCACCCCCCTTCTTTCTGGTAACCACCATATTGTTTTGTCGTCCGTGTTTATGAGCTTTTGTTTGTCTTGTTTGTTCATTTCTTGCTTTCTGTTTTATATATATATCCCACGTGTGAATGAAATCATACTGTTTTTAATTTTTTCTGACTTATTCCACTTAGCATGACATTCTCAAGATCTACCCATGTTATCATAAATGTCACTATATCATTATTTCTTACGGCTGAGTAGTATTCCATTGAATATATGTACCACATCTTATTTATCCAATCCGCTATCGAGGGACCTTTGGTTGTTTCCATGTCTTGGCCACTGTGAGTAATGCTGCAGTGAACATGGGGTGCATGTGTCTTTGCATACCAGTGTTTTTGAGTGTTTGGGGGTAGATACCCAGTAGAAGGATTGCTGGGTCGTATGGTAATTCTATTCTTAAGTTTCTGAGGAATCTCCATACTGTTTTCCATTGTGGATTTACCAGGTTGCATTCCCACCAGCAGTGAATGAGGGTTCCTTTTTCTCTACAACCTCTCCAACATGTATTATTACTTGTCTTGTTGATAATAGCCATTCTGACAGGTGTGTGGTAGTTTTAAAAAGCCTCTCAGCAGCTGCACTGGGATGTCACAAACTGTGAACCCACATGGTCACCGCAATTTCTCTCTCAGAGCTAGTTTGATCTTGTTTTATATATGATACAAGTAAGCCTGGCTCTCCATTTTCCAGCCCCTTGCTACTGAAAGTGTAGTTCATGAACCAACAGCAGAAGCATCACCCAGGAGCTTGTTAGAAATGCAGAGTCTCAGGCCCCAGCCTCACCTGCTGACTCAGAATCTGCATTATGACAAGACCCGCGCAAGAATGATGCATTCAGTAAAGCAAATTAGAAGACGAGACTTGCGCTCTCAATTTATTTATGTCTGTGCTGTACTTTATTGTGGAAAAGATTTGGGATGACTAGTACTAATAACTTACGAAGGGGGAAGAGACATAGAACTATAAAAGCTATAGCAGCTGGGATCATTTAATATGGTTGTATCACTGTGTGCATTTTAATGCTCTGTGAGAACACACTGTTATAACTCTATTAAGAAGAGGTAAAGTCATATTCCAAAGCTGCTGTTTATTTACCTAAAAATCATAGCAACACAATTTTCTTTAATGTGGTTTTAAGTACATGAATGTTGTTGTTTAAGGGGATGTGTCAGTAGTCTGCACACTATATGGAAAACCCTGCTCTCCAGTAAAGAAATAAGTGAGATGTTCATTCTTGAATTGGAAGCTTTATTTAGGAGAAACGAATGACATCAAGATAAGATTTTATATCAGAGATTTAGTCTACAACTAAACAACTAAAAATCCCAACCGGTACAACAAAAAGCCCACAATTGTTTAGAGCCAGGTAAAATTTTTGGGGTCAGTATGTATTCAATTTCATATTTTCTTTTATTAAATATTGAAAACTGATCTTCAAAGGCAATAAGGTTAACGAAAAAAGGTAGATTTGAAACTAAAAGGAGTTTTTAATTGACCAGAAAAGTTAATGCCCTTTTCTGAATAGAGGAGTGCTGGAAGTACTGAGCCCCACGGGCTGTCCCCGGGAGCTCGCTGGGAGCTGCCACGCTGAGATCTGAAGGCTCCGTGAGCAGGCAAGCCTGGAGCTGAGGTTGACCAGGTGGCTAACTGGAAGCAAGTTCAATCACTCAGATGAATTGTCATGCAGAGGAGGGAGAATCCAGGCACAAAGCAGGGGATAGGAACACAGGAAGGAGCTGAAAGCTGTTGAAGAAAAACCCCAAGATGTAGAAAAGAGTCTCAGCAGATTTCTAGGAAGTGTTCCAACATAGTCCAAGCAAGAGATTTAAGGGCCCTAACCGAGATCAGACCCACCCAGGTCTCCGTCCCCTCCCTCCCTCCTTTTCCTGCATTGCCTCTGAACGTGACAACTGACTGGCACGTTATTGCCAGAACAGTGCAAAGAAAACCCACTAGTAATTTGCTATCTGGAGCTTAGAAATAAACAGCTGCCTGGTACCAATTTTATTATATAAAGCAAATTTATATAAACAGAACGGGGCTTAAAACTTATTTGGCAAGAATTAAATATTTTCTGTTTATTCTAGCAACATTTGTGGAGTGCTATGGCTGTGATAGAAACAGAAATAAAGCACCATCACAGGGTAGAATTAATGAATTGCCTAACATACTGTAATTATAAACCTGTAGTGAAAAGTTCTGCCTTTACCAATGGCATTATTTGCCCAAATCAGAGAGACCTGGGAGAGACCTCAGGGTCGCTCGACTCATTTCTCCCTTGTGCACTGTTTGAAATCTCTAATATTTTTACTCATGTTGTGACTACCCTACCCCTAATCCTTGTCTCTTTACCCCCAAGTTTCACTAGTAGCCTCTTAGCAGGCATTCCTAACTTTCCTCCAACCTACATTTGCATAGTGATTTCCAGAAGAAGATTTGAAGACATTGGTTTCGGAGCAGGAGCATGGGGATTTAAAAAGAAAAACTCCACAAGTCATCCTGATGTGCACCCTTAAGTGGGAACAGAGGCTTTAAACTGTTGCTAAGTTAATGTGCTACATAAAATATCCAATTACTACATCACTCTCCTGCTCAGGGAGCTTCGATTGCTCTTTATCACTATATAAATCCATCTTTTCTGCTTGGCGTTGGCCTTCTACCCGCCCACTGAGCTCCTCCCCTGCTCCAGCCATGCTCATCGCCGGTGCTCAGACATTCCGTGCTCATGCCAACCTCTGTGCCCTCAGTTGTAATTTTTCCTTTGCTACCTGTAAGCATGGATCCTGTCTTTCATGATGCAACTCAAGTGTCACTTCATGCATGGAAGTCTCCCTGGCAGGTTCCTTGTTTCTTGAATCTGTACATCAGTTACAGTCTGCCATAATGAATTGTATCAGAGAGTATGTCATATCACATACCATTGGCTTATTCTGTTATTCTTAAATATCCAATGAGAAGAAAGAATCAACCAGAGAGCAGGAACCACGTCTTTCACATTTACGGCGGTGTATCTTCTAAGGCACCTACTATAATCATCGGCAGGTTGCTTCTTGCAGGAAACCCTCCATGTCTTAGATCTGGGTAAGATGTTTCTCCTCTACGTATCTGTGACATCCTGCTGTATCCCAGTTACATTATAAGTGTGTCACAACTCTGCATTTTAAGCGTTTGTTTCTTTGTGTATATCTTCTAGACTGAACACGGAGAGCAATGCCCACATTAAGCTGACTCATCATTTACCCTCTGACACATAGTCCGTGTCTTGATATATGCTCAATATATAATATATTGTTTAGACTTACAAAAAAATTAATGATTTAAAAATGTGTTTGGTTGAGACTGAGACAAATGGACCAAACACCATCTATAGCATCACAACAACTTGGTTGACTTGGCTTCAGCAAATCTAAATAGTACAATGAATCAGATAACAAGCATTTAGTTATACACTCAACTGTATGAGTTTCTGATATATAATTGATAATGAGCTTATCAATTTATTATAATTATCAAATTTTTTTCTAGATATAGTTTTTTTCTTTGTCTATAAAATTCAAGGTCCTGGACAGTGTAGGACATTTGTTTCTTCTGCATGTCTCCCACAGTTCCTACTTCAGTGAGTGTTTCTTGACTGCGTGTCATAAAATGTAGTTTTTAAAGAGCCTGTGTTATACTGTATCTGCCTGGTGCTAAACATCTGTTGCTTCCTAACAAGTGCTGCATTCATGTTAATGGCACTGGTGCACAGAGGTAAACAGAGCCTTGGCAGGCCTTCCATAAAGGAAACTGTGTTTGCTTCCTTCATTAATTACTAATGGAGCATTAAGACGTGTATTCTCCTTTGAGCCAAGTTGGATAATTCCTGGCATTTAAAGCTAGGGTGCTTTCAAAAGTTGAGACATGTGCTGACCCACCAGAGAGCATGCCCTATGGCAGACGCAGTGGTGGCTGTATTGCCAAGACTGCACAAAGCTTCAAATAAATCAGTGCCAGGTGCACTGATTTGTCTGTTCAACCTCTTGCAGGTCTTGGGTAAATGTGGGATAATAAATAGGAATCACCAGAATATCTCTGTATGAGATATTCTAGACACCACTGTACGAGTCAGGCAAACCATCAGAAAGATACAGAAATGTTAAAAAGAAAAGGATGAGCAAAGATTTGCCAAACACAAAACAACAGGTTGAGAGTGCAACACTAATAAGAGAAATATGAAAGAAAATATAAATTGTCAATTTTTACTTAGCAGCCAATTCATAACAGTTACAATGAAAATTTTGTACTCTGGGCCATGTTTACCAGCATAGCATCAAAATGCTGAAATGAAAACAGTAACAAATAAAAGAGATTGGCAGACACTTATTGGTAGATAAGTGTAGGTTGGTAGATACTTACTGGCAGATATTGGTAGATTTTAACATATAGATATCAGGACATGATAATTTAAACATAACATGAATAAGGACAGAAAAGAGTATAATTAAGAATGTTGAGTAATTGGATTTATTTAGACATGTATGAACTCTATAAAATACATGGCATATTAAATATTCACATGAGAAATTTACAAAAATATATTTTATTAAGAGATTTTTTTATTGATTTTAGAAAGAGGAGAAAGAGAGAAAAAAGGGAGAGAGGAGAAGCAGGAAGTTTCAACTTGTAGTAGTTGCTTCTCGTATGAGCCTTAACTGGGCCAAACCTGGGGTTCCAAATCAGGACCTCAACATTCCAGGTCAAAGCTTTATCCACTGTGCCATCACAGGGCAGGCAAAAATATCTTTTTTTAAATACAGAAAATTTCCAGGCTACTTACTTCCTCTCATCACAAAGCGATGAGATATAACAATGTCAATGTAAATAAAACAACCCAGCCACGTAGTGCTGTTTATATTTGGGAGCTAGAGGAATCTGGAATTAAAGGAGGTAAGATTATCCTTTTAAGGATAAACTTTAGTCACACATAATAAATTAAGACAGGGTGACACAAAGTCACTTCAAAGATAATACAATTTCCAGGACACTAAGATCCAACCATGATCCTATTAAGCACATTAACATTTCCAAAGAAAAATCTGTGTCAATCCAAAGTGGACTTGGTTCAGCCAAAAAGAAGGGAAAAAAAAGCAAATGTCAGAGAAGCAAGTGTCAGAGGCTCCCCGGGGCCGTGCTCACATGCACGCACGCACGCACACTGCTCACGCCGCTCACGCCGGAAGAAGGGGGCCTGAGCCAGTTGCTAGAACTGCATAAAATGACAGAGTGGCAAGACCATCCTTCTCATAGAGGTGGAAGGATAGGATGTTAGCCTCATTTTGGTTCTAATTTCATGCACAACTCTTAATCTTGATTTGATCCTTTGTGTACAGGTCTGTGTACAGGGTGATGATGTATTCAGGGAGCTGGGAATGTAGGTCCTCTGTCCCAATAAAGTAAATAAATAAGAATTCACTTCAAGAAATGAAACTGCTCCTGTGTTGGAAAGGTAAGATTCCTGCATGAGTGCAAGAAAAGGAGTCCAGAAATTGATGTGCAGGTAAAGCAAGGTACACAATGTATGGTTTTTTTTTTTATTATTTCCTGCTGTGCCTTGGTGTTCAGAGCAGGTTTGGCTATATATGGGGCACTTAAATATTTGTTGAAGGGATGAAATATATGGAAAGGACAGAGTTACTTAACAAATTCTGGTGGGATAATTAGTTAAGTATCTTACATGCACTGAAACACAAAGCATATGGATAACAGAATTAATTTTAAAAATAGAAAAACAAAAAGAAATATCCAAATGTTGGTAGTATTTCTGAAGGGACAACAATTTTGTAAGCTTAGAAGGATGAGAAGAAATCACAAAGGAGAGTAATAGCAACAAATCTGACTACATAAATATTGAAAACTTATGTTAACAAAATACTATAATAATATTCAGAATTCAAAGTCAGACAACATGGGGAAATATTTTCAGGATAGGTGACACTCAATGGCCTGACACCTTTATTATGGAAAATGTTCATACAAGTTTATAATAGAAACACCAAAATTCCAAGGGTATGAACAGGCAATACACTAAAAAGAAATTAAAACTAATAAGTAAGCACATGGAAAAATATTTGACTGACCCGCTCATCAAAGACATTCAAAATAAAATAGAAATTATTCTAAAAGCCTTTTAAATTAGCAAGGAAAACATACAAATTGTTTTTATAAAACCTAATGCTGGTAAGGGTGTTGTAAAAGGGATATTCTCATATTCTGTTGACAATACTTTATAAATTGGTAGTACCTCCTTTTTGGGAGAGCACTGTGGTAATATAATATAAGGAGCCATAAAAATATTTATAGACTTTGATGTAATAATTTAACTTGTGGGAATATATTCTGAGGAAAATTAGCCCAAAATATGGAAAAAAATCAAATGCTTAAGAGTAAATTGGGAAACACTAAATATCCCACAGAGGGGAATGACTGCTATGCCTGGGAAGAGTCACTGGGTAGGAAACTCCATTGCTATTTATGATTATGGGAATAGAGGCCATGCATCCATGTGGGAAGATGCTTGTGTTTTAATATTAAGTAACAAAATGAATAAACATTTATGAATAAAAAGCTATGCAGATGAGAAAGATTAAAGTAAATAGACTAAATTTGAAGTGGTTGATCTAGAATGGCAGCAGGGCCTTGGCCAGTTAGCTCAGCTGGTTAGAGTGTTATCCCAATGCATATACCCCAAGGTTGTGGGTTCGATTCCTGACCAGGGCACATGTAAGAATAAACCAGTGAATGTATAAATAAGTAGAACAACAGATCAATGTTTCTCTCTCTTTTCTTTCTTCTCTCTTAAAGAAAATCAATAAATAAAAAAGAGAAATTAGAAAAATTAGTCAAGCAATTAAAAATAAAAAAGTCCCTGACTGGGTAGCTCAGCTGGTTAGAGTTTCATCTTGATATACCAATGTGTGGGTTTGCCTGATGAGGCGGTGGCACAGTGGACAGAGCATCAGACTGGGATGCAGAGGACCCAGGTTCGAGACCCCAAGGTCGCCAGCTTGAGCACGGGCTCATCTGGTTTGAGCAAAGCTCACCAGCTTGGACCCAAGATCGCTGGCTTGAGCAAGGGGTTACTCAGTCTGCTGAAGGCCCGCAGTCAAGGCACATATGAGAAAGCAATCAATTAACAACCAATGTGCAGATTCAATCCCGGTCAGGGCAATTAAAGAGAGAGCGAGAGAAAGACCCTAGAATGGTAAGAGGATAGTGACTTTTTTCTTTACCCATCTTTTTATGGGTATGTGTGGTCATTCAGCCTGTTATCACCTTTCTCTTCCCACACCCCTTCTCTCCCAGCCCACAAGCTCCAGGCCCAGCTTCCAAAGCCCTGCCCATCGGAGTCAGGGTCACTCAAGTTCTAACTGGTCCAAGTCATTATCAGTTGAATGAAACTCTCCCTTTTCTATGCTCCTATAATGCTGTGTTGAAATTTCTATTATAGCACATGTATAACGTACTTTGTGTGGAAATGATATATGCATAGTATATGTCTGTTTCCACAGCTAAATTTTTAAAATTTAAAAATTTTCATGGAGGCAGAAATTGTTTGATTCTTTTTCTCTCTTCCTGCATAGAGCACAGTGCATCCCATGCCTGAAGAAATATTTGTTGAGATGAATTTAATAGCACTGAAAGGAACTACTTCTGATTTCCTGGCAGGTGGAGCTCATGAAGGTCTGCAGCACTTGGGTCCTTTTGGCAACATCCCAAACATTGTGGCAGAGTTGACTGGTGACAACATTCCCAAGGACTTCAGTGAGGATCAGGGTTACCCAGACCCTCCAAATCCTTGTCCTGTTGGGAAAACAGGTAATGGACATGCCCTTTGGTTCGCATGTATGGCAGGAGCTTTGGGAGGAAATTTAAAATTCTCTAACATCAGCTACAAATATTATTAGAAACATATTTCTAGTACAGTGAGCATTCATGTACTTATAAGTGGATTGGAGAGGGACATTTATTCTAGAATACATTCTTTGGTGAGTTCTGGTATTCAGATATACCCTTGCCGAGGCTTTACCTTCTGTCTGTCTCCCCCTTTGGAAGTAGGAATAGATGCTCTTTTCTGTAGGGAGAATTCCCCCCCCCCCTTCTTTTATTTTATAACTGCTGCCCATTTTTAGTGTCGTTGGAACTAGTTATTCAGTTTGTGGATTACCCATGCCCATTTGTTTTTCTTACTTCTCTTGACAATTGACATTTCAACCATGTCTCAACTAGGTAACATCTATCCTGAAAGGTTTCCTTAAGGGTCAGGAGGTGGCATGGCAGAGGAAAAGGGTCCAGTAAGATAAGAAGTTGGCTAAGGAAAAAGTTTGAAATTTTCCTTGCTACTTGTGTATTCTTCCCACTTCCTTACTTCCTAATGCCAATTGAATGAATAGTGAGTGGGCTACAATTATTGGGCTTTGAGCAGCTTACCTTGGTGGTTAAGAGTAGTGGCTCTAGACTCAGACTACCTGAATTCAAACCCAAGGTCAGAATATGTGACCTTGAACAAGTTAATTAACTACAGTGCACTTTAGTTTCTTCATTTGCAAAATGGAGATTGTTGTAAGAATTAAATGAAATTATCCATGTTAAGCACTTGAGGTAGCACCTAGCACAGAGTAAAGGCTCATTAAATGGCACCCGGATTATAATTAGCTTTGTCACTAATAAGCACTGCCTCTTTCTCCTTGGATTCATGCTAACTTTTAGCACCCAAGTGGTCTTTTTCCCCAGGCTTAATAATAGTAGTTGGTACGTATTTTTACTTTACATATATGGAAACTAAAGCTTGGAAAGCAACATGGCCAAGGTTATCTATGTAGCAAGTAGACTCAATCTTAGGTCTACCTGATTCAGCACCATGCGCTCAACCACCGTGCCAAATTGCCTTGCTCTGAAACTTATGACAGCATTGGGCCCTTAGCTTTTTGTAAGCACAATGCAGGTTCTGTCTGGAAGACACTCTGTCTGAAAGATATTCTTCTTTTCATTTAGGGTGAGGTCTTTATTTTTCATGGGGCACAGAGCCTCCATCCTGCAATGGAACAACCAAAGTAGTTGGATGTGGCAAGCCAATGTGAAAACCTGAGTCACTGCACAGAGCTGATCACTTCTGCCACATTTCACTTGCTGTAGAGGTTTGGATGGGTAGGAAGAAAGACCAGTTTAGAGTTTGAAGTCCAACAGTCCCCGTGGGGATGTGGTTAAGTAGACTAGATATAGTGCAGTGGTTCTTAAAGTATGGTTCCAGGACCTGCAGCATTAACATTACCTGCAAACTTGTTGGGAATGCAAGCTGACCTACTGAATCATAACTCAGGGTAGGAGCCAACAATCTGTATATTAACTTGCCTGCCAAGTGACTGTGGTGCAAACTAAAGTTTGAGAACTACCGTTAACAGAAGAATGGAAAGAGAAGCAGTTAGAGCCAAGAGATCTGAGTTCTGGTCTTTACTACAGTAGTCACTTTACTTCCCAGGACCTCGGTCTCTTCATCTGTTAAAATGAAGACACAGTCAGTGCCTTTAAAAAACATGCATTGTGGGTTATCCCGATAATAGAAAAATACAGATGTAATGAAGCACTTAGGCTATCTGAGACATCGCTGTGAGGTGGGCTGACAGAGTTGGATAAAAACCCAACTCCCAGACCTTTTCTTGTCACAATTTATTTGTCTTTTCCTTTGTTATCTTCCCACTAAGCTGACATAGTTCTCAGTCTTTGTTCTACCATAATTTGCATTCTAAAAAGGAAATCACTTGTAGATGAGGTCATTATTTGTAAGAAATTGCTTTAGATATGCCTTGCTGACAACCAAGACACCACCCAGTTGAGCAATCCAAGAATAAAACCTTGACTTCCCCCTCCAATGCCATGTTCCCCTCGGAATCACAGCCCCCTCCCGCTGGAGAGAGCAGCAGAACTCAGAGACCATGGTGGGGGAAGACATGAGTTCTAGGGCACGTTGTCACCAGAGATGCCTTTGACTCTCAGAACGGGGCTTTGTTTGTACCTGGCAGTCTGGACCCCCGAGCTACTTGAGAAGCAATTGCTGAAAGGCTGTGAGGCCGCCCTGTGCGAGCTGCCAGAATTCACACCCTTTGCTCTCCTCTTACTCTACGTTCATTGCTGTGGATGCAGCAGTTTGGTAAATAGTTTAGTGAAAAGTGGGGAGCCACAACAGAGCCATGTAAAGGATTCGTTCAGAATGCTTGACTTTGCACGGGCTTCACGCTGCAAGCTGAGAGACGGCTGCCTAAAGCTGGGGAAGGCAGCAGGGCTGTCTCTGGGCACTGGACCACCTGGCTGATTGTATTTATCCCTTTCAGCATTGACTTTGATGGCTCATTATCCCTGTGAAAAGGGACTCTTCCTTCCCCTAGCCCTGCACAAAATCCGCAATCCTTCCCCTCTTCCCTTATTTAAACTGTTGTCTACTGAGACAGAAATGACTCATTTTTAGAGCATGGTGTCTAGTAACGATAGAGTTTAGGTAACAGCAGCGGCAAAGAGAGATAATCTTTCTTGGGTTTGAGTGGAAGACATGCTTTATTTCAAAGTGCAGTGATAGTATACACTGTCATTTAAAGAGAGATGGTGGGCGAGGAAGTAAAACAAAGAACAAACCTGGCGGGTGCCGGTGCTTACTATGTGACCATCTATTTCTCATGGCAGCCCTGTAAGGTCAGTATAGGGGTGTTCCCATCTCACAGATGAATGAATGGACTTAGAGACACCAAGTTAACTTTTCGAAGGAACTAAACCTACCTGCCTCTTAGAAGCCAGAATTTGAACCCTGAGCTCTGGTCTGAGCTCAGAGTTTACCCCATTACTTCCGTACCATACAACCTCAAGTACTGTCTAGTGATTGTTGTTGTTCTTGCACAACGTTCTCCAAGAGCTGATTGTTGCTAAGGAGCTCACCCAAGGGAAAGCGGAGTGAGTCATGTGCGATGGAACTTAAGGAAATACTTGCTGTTATAACAGATAAAAATTGTAGTGGTATAACACAAGAAGACTTGTGTTCTCACTCGTGTGAAGTCCTGCCAGAGGTGGGAGAGGGTGCAGTGGGGGCGGGAGGTTCAGCAACTCAGACTGCCATCTTTTATCTTTACACTTGACATCCACAGTTGTCAAGCATAAAGATACACAGTTGTTGGCCGCATGGAGCAAGCGGAACAACGAGGCGGGTGTGAGACAGGGAGTGGGGGTCATTTAGCAGGTTTGGATGGGTTAGGCCTGGAAGGTGGAATACCTCACTTCTGCCCACGTCCATTGGCTCATGTACACAGCGCCACCCGATTGCGTAGCACAGCTGGGAAATTGGCTGTGGCGGAGGGGGACGGAGAAGTGGGTTTGATGGGTAGCCAACCAGTCTCAGCTCAGGTAGAAGGACAAGTGAGAGTTTGGGAGGGACAAATCCCAAAGGGAAGTGACTTAGAGGGACTGATGAGAATATAGTCTGACTTTTGCATGTCTAGTTGTTTTTATTAAATTAACTCTTAGAATAATGATAAATGCCTTGGCTGTCCCTCAAAAGCCTTTTGCTGTTTGCAGTAGATGACGGATGTCTAGAAAACACTCCGGACACAGCAGAGTTCAGTCGAGAATTCCAACTGCACCAGCACCTTTATGATCCAGAACATGACTACCCGGGCTTGGGCAAGTGGGTAAGTCCAGTCTTAATCACCAGTGGGTTTTATACTCTGCTTCCCTGCACGTGCTGATGGCGGAGGTGAGCGGTACGGGTGCAGAGAGAGCAGAAAAACTGCTCAGTAGCTGAGTTTTTATAAATCTCTGCTTGAGAAGGACTTTAGGAATTACAAGTCCAAACCATACTCCAGGCCACAATGTACCAGCCCATTTAAGGAAGCGATGACCCGAACCCATCTCTTCAGCTCTGATCTGCAGAGGCTTCTACTTTGATCTGCCCCACCGTCTGCATCATAATACACCCTAACATCCCACCAGGGTTTCATGCAGTTCTTATAGGAAGTATGTGATTTGTTTTTAAAGGTTACTGAGAAAATTTGCAAATTTTTGTCTCTAGACTAAAGGTAATGACCTCTGCAGACCTAGGGAAAACAGTGCCAGAAGCTTAGAAACAGTTGTATGTTTCTAAGAGAGAGAAAAAAGAATCTGAAATGTGCAGCCGTGAACTTGCTGTCAATACCAAGCAAGAATCTATAATTGCCAGTTAAGGAAATTGTTTTTAAGCACTTGGAAAGAGAAGTCATGACCATCTGGCACAGGTTTGCTAACAACAAGTTTTGTCAGACTAATTGTATTCTACTTGCCAGCACTGTTCGTTGACTTGCCAGCCTGATGAGGGAGATGAAGTGAGCGTGGTGCACTTGGACTTCAGCAAAGCGTTTGATGAGATCTTTCATGATCCCCTATTGGAAACAGTGCAGAGGCACAGCCCGGGCAAAAGAACAGCCCCCAAAAGGAGCTCGTTAAACAGTCCACATCAATAGGGACAGAGATCTCACATGGCATCCTGCATGTCCACATTTTTATAAATGTTTGCAATAAAAAAAATATATAGAACGTGTACTTATCAGATTCTCAAAGGATGACACAAAGTTGGAAGGGCCAGTATGGAATGACAGAGTTGGGATTCAAGATGGTCGTAACAGGCTAGAACAACGAGCCAAATAAGATCCCAGCTGAACAGGAATGTGGCTATGTTCCTGTGTTTGGGCCGATGTGATTGAATGCGGAAGCCATGTGAGAAAAGTGGAAAAAGACGAGGAGTGTTAATTTGCCTATTAGTAGATAGTCATTACATCAGTGGACTGAGTGAATGAGTGGATATTCGGCACTGCCTAAGCCCTTCTAAAGCCATCAATCCCATTTCAGCTCATTACTGGCATCTAACCTTGCTTCCGACTTTACTAAGAATTTTGTAGTCTCAGGACTAACTTCTCTTCCTTCCTTTTACACTGTGTTAGAGAGAGATGTCCGTTCTCACTGATGACCGTTTTCAGTTTTTTCATCTTCTGCTTTAACATTGCCACTGAGTTGCTTCAATAGGCAACCTTCAACATGCACCCAGTTCCTGTCTTAAAACAACAAAGCAACAACACCCCCCCCCAAATTAATCTTGCTTCCTCCAATATGTGTTATTCTATTTTTCTTTTTTTCATAAGCAGCTCTGTTGGGGAGAATTGGTGTGGGGAGCCATGTTGAAGCCTACTAGTAGAATTTGAGTATGTTGAATTAAATTGGCAAACATCCATAGGTTCTTGCATAGGAGACTAGAATCACAAAAGGGCTCTATTAAGGAACTTACTCTGGTGGTAGAAGGGACTATAGGCAGGAAAAAATATAGGAAGTAATTCCTGCTGTGGAGGCTAGGAACATAGTGAGTTCAGGTGAATCTCACCAACATGTTGAGAATCTAACATTTAAAAGGAGGCCAGGGACTGACTAGAACTAGTATGTGGCATAAATATAGCATGAGGGGAAAAGATTTATGTCAGGTTTATATGAAGTGGATGGTATGAACTTTCCCTCTGAGGGAATCTTAAAAAGAAAGGAGAAGAGGAGAGAGGGAAGTGGGAAAGAAAGAAGGGAGCAGAGAGGAGGGAAGAGTACAAGATCACAGAGGATCCCAGAAGAATCCACAAGAGACGGGCAGAAGTATTGCCAAACGGAAGCCAGGGGCAGGTTCAGCAAAGATCAAGTATCTATCCGAGGCCTGCTTTGTTTTAGGCACTGTGCCAGGCGCTCAGTGTGCAGTGGTCATGAAGACATGGTCCTGGTCTTCATAGAGTTTGCGGTTTTTGGGGCGAGAAGAACTGCGTGAACACAGAATGCACCACACCTAGCACTGTTCAGCAGGGTGTTTCAGCTCTGCCATGAGCACGGGGAATGGTTCCCAGGAAGGACGGAGCATAGGGTAGAGGGAGATCCGGGACTGAGGGCTCACGTGACCCATTGTCCAGCAGCCATTGAGGAAGTCAGAGCTGCTCTAAAGGGCAGCACTGAGGTGTCAGGTGAGAAGGTACCCTGCATAATTGGCAGGCTGGAAATGAGTCTGGCTGACGGAGGGCAGAGATCCCAGGTGGGGAAGCAGGAGAAAGGGAGGCTTCTCTCTTGCCAACTTTCCTGGCCTCTTCTTAATAAACTTTTACAGATTTCTCTCACCAAGTTGCACTCAGTCTCAGCACTCCAGTAAGGGGCCAGCCACCATCCTTCATCTTCTTTGCATCCTTCTTTAAATACCAGTTTGTTTTCTGTCATTGCTATTCTTTGTCTGCATCAGAGCTCAAGCATAGAAGTTAGGACTATATGAAAATGGAAGTGCTTTTTACAAATCAGTGATCACGGACCAATGCTCACACATCTTTTATCATCTATAATTATATGTTATGTTTGTTTAAACTTAAGTTTTCTTCATTTATTTTCTCATTACCACCTAGCAGTAAAACCTGGTTTGCTTGATCTTCATATGGAAGTGTGAATTAGGTATGTCTTGCTTTTTTTTTTTTTTTTTTTTTTTTTTTAAGTGAGAGGAGGGGAGATAGACAGACTCCTACATGCTCCTGACCAGGATGGATCTGGCAACCCCCATCTGGGGCAGATGCTCAAATCAACTGAGCTATTTTTAATGCTTTAGAGTGATGCTTGGACCAACTCAAGTGCCCAGGGTGATGCTCAAATCAATCGAGTCACTGATTGCAGAAGGGGAAGAGAGAGAAGGGGGGGAGAAGCAGATGGTTGCTTTTCTCGTGTGCCCTGACGGGTGATTGAACCTGGGATGTTCATAAGCTGGGCCGATACTCTATCCACTGAGCAAACCGGCAGGGCCATGTTTTTCTTTTTTTTTTTTTTTAGATTTTATTTATTCATTAGAGAGACAGGAGAGAGAGAGAGAGAGATAGAGAGAGAGAGAGAGAAGGGGAGGAGCAGGAAGCATCAACTCCCATATGTGCCTTGACCAGGCAAGCCCAGGGTTTCAAACCCACGGCCTCAGTGTTCCAGGTCGATGCCTTATCTACTGCGCCACCACAGGTCAGGCCATGTTTTGCTTTTCTAAGTTGAGATCCACAAGTCTTCCTCAGTGTTATCTATAGAATGATGGCCTCAAGCTTGTCTTAAGTTCAGCCATCCTTTAAGTTAACAGAGTAATTATCTTTCATGTGAAACTGCATTCAAGACCCTGATTCTTTATTTACTAATAACATAGCCCCGTTTTTGACATTCGCTGGAGTTAAGCTGAGTCTTTAGCAGTGATTCATATATACTGCACACAAAAATTAGGGGATATTTTATCGCTTCATCCCCTAATATTTGTGAGCAGTATATAAGTATTAATGTCTGTCTTGTTTCCTGTATTTTTATCTTTGTTATTGTATCAAGACAAATTTATTAAATGCACATTGTATGCCTTCCAGATCTGTTAGGTGATTGGAATACAGAGATGAATAATAATTGTTTTTTATAATACACTAATAGATAATAATATTTACTGAGCACATACTATACACCAGTCACTATGTTAAATACTTCACATGAATTATCTCATTCAATGTGCCCATCCCTATCACCCTCACTTTACAGATGAGAAAATCCAGGCTTAGGGACTTTGAATAGGCTGCCCAATATGACAGAGCTGATGACTGGCAGAGCTGGGATTTGAACCAAACGGACTCCAGGAGTTCTTTAAAAAGTGGATGAATTCCTTACCTCTTCCATTGTTCTTCTCTCAGCATGTGTCCTGCACAGTGATCCTGTGGAGTCCTGTCTAGGCCTGGCTGCCTTCCAGGCCATGTGTGTGCCCACAGCACTGGGTGGCTGTGGCCAAAGGCTGGCTTCTGGGGATGCCAGTCACTCTCCCCCTCCCACGTTCCTCACACAGTGTGACTCAGGGAAAAGCTGTCTGGACAACAAATACTTCTCTTTTGCAATGCTTATCACATCTTTTCATGAGCAGCTTGGGCAATTAGGGGCTCTTCCTTAACCTGAAGCAGGTGATCCTGGCCGGAGCCTGAGCCAGGGGAGGAATGGGAGACAAGGACCCTCTCTGCACTTCTGTGCTGTTCAGGACCTCATCATAACTGAAGAGTCAAACGCTCTTCCTTTGGTATTTGTCTCATTTCTCCATTAGATCACACTGGAGATAACCTTTCTATTATGTTCTTTGTTTTACATCAGAAGGTATGTGATGCCAGGTTGTCCCAGAGTTGGTGGAAACCTAGTTAAAGTGTGTCTGCCAGTTTTTTCCAGTGTGCAATTCCATTTTTCCTTTGGAAATTAATAATTGATCTGTGGGAGATACTCTGAGACTGTCTAAATATTCTGTCTCCATTAAACTTTTAACCAACACTTTTAGTATCCATTGATGATCCTCTCCAGAATCAGTGATAACTATGGTCTTTTCAGTGGTGGCTTTCTTACTCTATTATTCTTTATGCGTTTGTTGCTTGGCACTCTAAGCAAGAGTTACCCCCTTTATCCATCTCTCTCTCTCTCCCTCCCTCCCTCCCTTTCTTCCTCCCTCCTTCCCTCTCCCTCCCTTCCTTCCTTCCTTCCTTCCTTCCTTCCTTCCTTCCTTCCTTCCTTCCTTCCTTCCTTCCTTTCTTCCTTCCTTCCTTCCTTCCTTCCTTCCTTCCTTCCATTTACTTAAAATTTTGTTTATCTAAACAATATCCATATGGATTTATCAATGCCTGTTACTTATTTTGGTGTTCAAACTGTCCTAGATTTAGCCAGTGGGAGTCTGTGCAAACTTGCTTTTCTTTCTCGTTGACATGTCCCATCATTTTCTAAGCACTTCCTAAGTTTCTGGCCTAATTAGACAATCCAACTTTATACAGCCTTGTGTTTTCCCTGCCCTAGACCTGGAATCAGACATTTCTCCAAGAAACTTCCCTGGATCCACTTAGGAGTGGAATTTGAAACCAACATCTAGGCAATTGTTCAAAATCTCGATGGCACGACGGAAAGCCGTCTTTATGAACTCAAACCTGCTACTCACATGGGGAGCAGGCTCCCCACTCACCTCCCTACGCCCCATCCACAAGGAATGGGTGTCAGGAGCGGGGGCTGCTTTCCTCGTGGACTTCTTTTACCCACATTATACCTGCCAGTCCCTGCCTTTAAATCCATACAAAGCAGGGATCATCGCAATGCCCCAGCCAATTTCATGCGGAGGTGGGACAGCATCATCCTGCTAATCCTGACCCGAGCCTTTAGGGAAACCCAGGGACCATCTTCGAGAGGAAGACTTGTCAGACCTTTGGCACTTCCTTTTGAATGAAGGCTTTTATGGACACAGTTTGACCTATGGTCTTCTAAACGAGAGTAACTAAAATTATGCCGCCTCTACCCTGCTGGCAGCACAGTGGAACTCCACCATGGCTGACCGGCTGTCCCACTCCGGGTTCCAGCTCTCAGTCCCTGTGCGCTCACTCCCTCCTGCCGAGGCAGCAGGACATAGAGGTGCCCGTGAAGAAGCTCCTCCCCCTCCCCCAGCCCACTCCCCCAGCTCCGGCACAAGCCCCAGGACATTCTCTGTGCATCGGGAATTGTTACATCCACCCCAGAAAGGCAACTACAGATGACAGGACTCACTCCTGAGTGAATGATCTGCACGTGCACCCCTTCTTCATATATATGTATGTGTATAAATATATGTATGTATGTATACTTTCAATTAAGAACATTGGTTTATAACATATGTAAGTGTCAGGGTATAACATTATAATTCAATATTGTATCCACTATAGCAAGTTCGCCACCCAAAGTCTAGTTTCCATTCGTCATCATATAATTAACCCCCCCCCTTTTACCCATTTGCCCTCCCCCCACCCCCTTCCTCTCTGTTCACCACCAATCTGTTGTCTGCCTCTGAGTTTGCTTTTGTTTTGTTGTTTTTAGGGTCCCCCCCCCCATATTCCACATATAAGTAAAATCATATGGTATTAGTCTTTCTCTGTCTGACTTATTTCATTTAGCGTAATACCCTCGAGGTCCATCCATATTGTCACAAATGGCCGGACTTCATCTGATATTAACGCAATCGGTCCCCCCAGCGAGCGTGAGACAGGCCTGGCCAGTCCCGGCCTCCTGCCAGCGTAGGCTCCTACCCTCCCTGGTGCGCTTCCCGGCACAGTGGAGGTTGGGCGAGAGATACACATTGTGAACTGCAATTGCGCGTGAGGTAGGTTTTAATGAACATGAAAATTACAAAGCTCAGTCTTGGCAGTTGTCATTTTCATTTCCAAATCTACCATAAAAAGAAAAAAAAACCTTTCTATCCAGACAGTTTAGAGGATACAAGTGCTGTGTAAACTTGTTTCTTACCAAAATCCTGTCATCTCCTTTTTTTTTTTTTTAAATCAATGTCAGGGATACTGTATTTAGAATAAGATGAATCACCTTTTTAGTACATTATTTCCCTTCTGATTAAAAATCAAATTAAAACAACGACTCCAGTAAGGCCCCCGAGTTCCCCTACTCCAGTTGTGCCTCCAGGTTACGTGTCTGTCATCCGTGGGCTCAGCAGCAGCGAAATCTGCTGTGCATGTGTCTGATACTCCAGACTCATTGAAGTCCCCTATGTGTTTGAAATGCAGCAATATGTGGAAACACTTATACAAACTGTGGAAACAGATCCCGTTTTTTTCCCCCCAACATAACTTTCCTTCTGCCAAGAGGTTTTTTGGAAGTTTTTAAAAGGTTCACTCTATTAAAACTGTTATAGACCAAATGGTTTTCCGATTATCTTGACTGGGTGCACTGACTTGAGCCATAGGAGGAAAGGCTGCAGACGTCCGAGGGCTTCATTTATTTACCGAGAGGATTGTTATTAATAGGCAGACGCTACTCTAGAGAACAGTTTATGTGTACAGCTCATATAAAGGGAGTTAGACACCACAGTAAAGTGAGGTAAAATTGTTTGTTTTTAGCTAAGGCTGTTCAAAGTGAGGAGATGGGTTTCCAACGCCTCTTGGGTTTAAGAATGTCGTATTTTCCTGTTTATATGATTGCTGATGACACTGGTGTGCCTCAGGGCATTGCAGGAAATTTTATTCAAAGCTGCCCAACCACCAGCTTTTCCCTTGTGGTTTATCTTTCTGCCACAACATTCCTTTCATCTCCTTTTGTTTCCAAAATATGTGTATGCAAATATCCAGAGGACGCACCAAGTGTTGCTTTTAAAATAGACGATCATCAAATTTGATCCATACTTCTGCATTTGCTGTCTTTCTTCCCACTCTAGAACAAGAAACTCCTGTACGAGAAGATGAAGGGAGGACAGAGACGAAGGCGGAGGGTAACGCGCTGCTGGCTGGGCTGTTGGGATGCCTGGGAGCTTCCTGAGCGGGGCTGGTGACAAGCTGTGACCTTCAGTTGTTGGAACGTAGCAGCGTCCTTTCACACGCAGTCCTGGGAGGGGAGAACAGTGGTTCCCAGTGACGAGGGCCGGGCCCAGAAAGTCTGCCCTTGGTGTCTAGGATGGCTTTCTCTGGCTTTCGCATGTGATTTTTAGTGTAACGCCATTCCATCACCTCTCTCACGGCGTGGGAAATGTGGGGAGTGGGACATGAGGGCGTGTCTTTCCTCAGAGGGTCTGTGGCCACTGCGGGCAACTGCCCACCCAGCTGCATCGGTCATATAAACGCCCAAGACAGGAACGAACGAACGAGGCAGTGATGCAAAATATGCTCCAGGCAATAATCGTGAAGGGATATGAGGACAAGAGATGAGATGAACAAAACTCATTCTTCCTACGTATCTTTTTTTCTTGGCCTGGTCAGATTGATTTAAAAACCAACCAGATCAATTATATTGGTTTGCTGACCTCTGAATTTACTAACCACCCAAGTGCTGCTCAGGGTGGGATTTTGTTCTGGGCACTACAGAGTCTCCTCACGTAAAGCCGATGGTCACATTTGCCTTGGGTTTCTCATGCATGTGATGGCGTCAGGGCTTAATCAGTGAGCGCCGTCCACTCCACTAGCCACTGGTGCCTTCCTACACAGCCGTGACTGGCCACCTGCCATCATTTTCTGGTCAGCAGGAGAAAAAGTTAAAATCCTGCTATTACATAGCAAAGTGCTGCCAGAAAGGAACCATTTTTGTCAAAATATACAAACCACACCATGTACCCGAGGCCACCGACTGATTATTTAGAGTAGCAAGTGCCGGAATCCTGGCAAAAACTGGGGCTCTGGACAGTGGTCACTGTGGCCATGCTGAAAGTTTTGCCGAATCCAGTCACAGAGTGCTGAGGGGGGTGTGGAATTTTTGAACTCTGCATTCATTCTCAGGCCCTTGCAACAAAGAGTCCCAAGCCCCTCTGCTGCCTGACAAAATGCAGAAATCCCAGGGCCCGTTTGCTATGTGAGACACAGTTTTGACGTCTGGAAACAGGTCTTCCTTAGGAGAGTTACCGGGGTTATTAGGGGTTTTTGTCGGGTGATGACAGTTTCCGGTGGCAGATGGTGTCAGGAAGGGTCTGAAGGGTGTTATGTGGTCTTGAGAGAACATCAAGAAATTCTATTTCAGGAGCTCAGAATACCCATAATTTACCAGTAAAATGGTTCGAGTATTTCCCTGTGGCACAACAAGACATTTGGAAAGGACATTTCCAAGTAAGACCAATGATAGACCCACAATGAGTAACTCAGCCTGAAGCTTCAATTGTGTCTACTTCCTGGCCCCCCATTCCCTCCGCCCTGACTTGGGCAATGACTGTGGGTCACGAGTTAGGTTCAGTGATGAGACCAGGCTTACCAAAATCAGAATTCTGGCTAGGACACATGTTATAAAGGTTTTTCTCTGGCCTCAACTTCCTCCTCACAGGATAGACTTAGGATTTGTGAAAATCAGGGTCACTTTGACCCAGAGCTATCAAGTTCTTTCTATTCTCAGGCATCTACAAAGACAGGCCATGCTCACACCGTAAGCCATGAGCCTCTCAGGACAGCTGGCGAAATAGCACTTGCCCGCCCTGCCATCAGGCCTCAGATGGTATTCCCATCTTCATTGAAGACTTGACCACTTTGAGTGCATGAATCAATATAAATGATGGCCTTCTTTCTGGGAAAAATTAAGGCTTTCTCCAGTGGAGCTCAGCACTTGCTGCATGGTTCTGAGGATGTGAAAAGTAGGGGTTGCATCCCCAGGGTTCTTCCAGCGGTGAAATGTGAATAATGCCCACTTGGTGACCTCCCAGTTTCTTGCCCAAAGGAGAAGATAAATATACAAGTGCCTTAAGTTCTTCAGAGGATAATTAAAACCAAATATCATTATTATTATTACTCTCAAAGTTAGGATTCAATAGTAATAGTTAAACATTCATCAAAAAAAGTTCAGCTGATGGCTCCTTTCACTTCCTCATTCATTTGCTTCCCCTTCCCTCCAGTCTGTCTCACGCTCTGAGTCTGGGCAGACGGACTGTCTCCCATAAACGTCCCTCACCAAGAGGGTTTGCCCCAAAGTTACAATGGAGCCCCGGCTGGGGTTATGTAACTTTCTATACTTGCTCATTTTCAGTTGAATTCCTACTTGCTTCATGAGTAAAAGGTTAATTCACCTTTAAATGACTTTGCAAATTTTTTAACTCTGAAGATGTATCTTGTTAATATTTGAGATCTACTATTTAAAAAAACCTATCAACCTTTTATTCCATTGTTGATAATCACGAACATCTAATATCCTTTTTTAATGTATTAGGCCAGTGGTCCCCAACCGTTTTTGGGCCACAGACTGGTTTAATGTCAGAAAATATTTTCACGGACCGGCCTTTAGGGTGGGACGGATAAATGTATAACGTGACCGAGACAAGCGTCAAGAGTGAGTCTTAGACAGATGTAACAAAGGGAATCTCATCATTTTCAAAAAATAAAACATCATTCAGACTTAAATATAAATAAAACAGAAATAATGTAAGTTATTTATTCTTTCTCTGTGGACTGGTACCAAATGGCCCACGGACTGGTCCCGGTCCACGGCCTGGGGGTTGGGGACCACTGTATTAGACTTTTTAGAATAAATGTTATTACTAAAAATCACCCAAAATATTTATAATGTTGAATACACTTTTTCACTTCACACTTGCTCTGCCTACCCAAGGATTCTGATGTGATACCCTGGCCAGGACATTATAGTTGACAATCTTCCTAGTATAGAAAGTATGTTAGTTACTTAAAATATTTTAAAGATGCCTTCCCAACAAAGCACTGTCTTTTGTGACATGTCACTTTTCAGATCTATGAGAACATTGCATATTTTGTAATTCCCAGTTGGTTTGTGATGCATTTTTGCAGGGTGATTTGGGACTTCCATGATTCATTACCAGTCAGAATGTGGAAGGAAATTTACAAATACTAACCTCAGGTTCCATTTGTTCTCTTCGGAGAACGTCAGCTCACCCTTCACATGAGTCATGGCAGACCGTGTTCACGGGCAGGAGAGACCCACCTGTGAACTGCGCCTGCTCATTCCTGAGGACTTCATATCTAGTGGGATTGATAATCATTTCTAACTATAGTTTCTTTCTTATACTTTTGTTCAGTTACTGGAAGGGGATGTCAATAAACTAATATTTCAAAACTTTTGAAGTTTTTCTGCTTGCTAAAGGCTATGTTGTAAAGCTGCAATTACTAGTTTAAATCCAAACCTTAAA
The DNA here is from genome assembly GCF_036850995.1 of Saccopteryx leptura. NCBI lineage: Eukaryota > Metazoa > Chordata > Mammalia > Chiroptera > Emballonuridae > Saccopteryx > Saccopteryx leptura. Next base: position 86,580,307 of record NC_089508.1, read on the forward strand.
AAATAGATGTGCATTACAGAGGAAAGGAAAAACCTGGACTCATTCAGGATCCCAACAGATAATAGAGATTTCAGACTATGGAGTCTTTAGTCAAAAATGATGGATCCTTCCATATAACTTCCTCCTTTTTCTTCAGCTTTTCAGTTTGACTGAGGCGAGGCGGAAAGGGTGCTGAAACCCGGGGGAGCCTTCTTTAGGAGAATACTGGTATGGAAGGCTCAACACAATACAGTGATCGGTGACCAGTCTGCAAATACTAATTTCAACTCAGCCCTGCTCTGTCATTTTTAGAACCTTCTTCTTGTAAAGATGTATTAAATTGTAAAATAATTTAATACATTTCAGAGTCTCTCTCCCCTCTAAATAAGGCCATAGAATAATAATTCTCTTTCATCTGGGGCTTGTGCGTCTAAGTTAATAGTGAGAGCATATTAGCTGGCTTACTCCAAATCTTTGTGCCAAAAAAAAAAAAAAAAGAGGGGGCCATAGTGCATCAATAAGAACTGCGTAGCTGTGTGAAAGGCACAATGAGACGTGTCACCAGACAGTGTTTCTCCTCCCACTGAGTTACTGGTTAGTTTACTAGAGTAGCCATTCGTTAGGTGGCAGGTACCATTGTTACCTTACAGATAACCCAATAGGCCAGCAGTGGTTCTCGTTCATCTATTGTGTGAGATGTCTATATCCGATGTGCAGATATAATACCAAACCATCTATATTTTTTCAGAGTGTCAACCCATATCTACAAGGACAGAGACTGGACAACGTTGTGGCAAAGAAGTCAGTCCCCCATTTTTCAGAGGAAGAGAAGGACCCAGAGTAAAGTGAAGATGCTGGGTGGATGTCCACCCTGGCCGGTAGGCCCGGCATTGCGTATGTGCATGTGTTATTAGAGCCCCCGTGAATGGCAAAGTGTTTCCAATTTAGATAGTGTGGATGAAAAGCAGCTTTACTGTGGTATTGCATTGTCCTTCACGCTGATAGTGCCGCGTTTTGCTAAATTAGAGTACCAGCTTTTTTTTTTTTTTTTTTTTTTTAATGAGGATCTGAAATGACCATTAAAATTGAAGTGTGTCTGTCAATAACAATGAGGAGAAAGACTGAATGAAACGTCCTCAGATTTCTTGCAGTTTGGAATGGTGCTCTGGGCTGCAGTGTTTGGGCCAAGTCTGTGAGAAGCTGGCGTTTGGTTCTGGTGATGTTGCGCACCCAGCCCTTGGGCATTGTTACGCACCAGTAAAGAAGATTGTATTCAAGAGGCAGAGCTGACACATTTCGCTTGGCTGCATCTTAATAAATGTGTTTGCAAGCATTGGTGTCAGACTTTTTTTTTAAAGAATATTTAAAGCATTATAAAATCAATGAATTTGCTAACTAGAACAAACTCACAAATATGAGCTTAGCTGTGAAGTAAATGAGGCTGTATTATTATCCCCATTCTACAGATGGTGAGACTGAGACTCAGAGAGCTTCCCTGGGAAGCGAAGAGTGGCACAGGGTCCTTTGACTAGGGTCCTTTGACTTTGAATTATTTTGTTATTAATGACTAGGGTCCTCTGACTTTAAAATAATTGTTTTCTGTCATGTGCCAGGCACAGAATTGGACTCTGGGGGTGCATCAGGGACCCAGTCTGCTAGCACTAAGATTCTCAGGCGGCAGGTGATACCGTCTTGGTCTCCAAGCATCTCTGTGAGCACCGAGTAGATCTTTTGGCTCCACTCTGCTTTTCAAGTTTCAAATGGCTGGTGCTGGAGCATTGTCCTGCCAGTTTCTGAAGAGCCGTGCAGTTCCCTTTCGGCCAAGTTCTCCCAAGTCAGAGAAGCAATTCAGTGAAAGGCTGGCAGGAATCGGTTCACTGGTCAGGCTTCGTGCCCTTTCCAACTCCTCACTCTAATGCAGACAACCATTTCAGGCTTGGCCATCTATAAAAGGGAGACGGCAGTGAAGACGCTCTCAGGAAGAACAGTTGTTCTTGATTTCAATTTTAATAAGTGCACATTTATGTCAGTGACTTGTCTAATAGAAATAGCTTGACCGTATTTAGTTAACATGCGAGTCTGTTATTATGGCTCATAAAAATCGAGAGAGGTACTGGCACCTTTTTCACAGCAGGAGGCATTTTTCTAAGATGGCGCCTGCAAGCAGGTTGCCCGCCTCCCATACTGGGATGTCAGAGGCACCCTTGCCTCCTGATCCCGAAAGCTCGCTCCTTCACCTTCTAGAGAAGTCTGGAACTGGGAGGGTCTGCCTTATGCATTCTGGGTTTTGTAGGTATTTCTGTTGCATTTCATACCAGTTCTAGCTCTCAGGAAAACCAAAGACATTTCTTTTTTTAAGACTACACAGAAGGAAGGAAAAGTGTTAAAGAAAGATGTATTGAGATCATGGAGAAGGAAGTGGAGGCCAAGCAGGAGGAGGTGAGGTCACTGCCTGCGGTGTCCTGTTGCCTTCACGTGGCTTCTTGCCTTTCCCTCTGGTTTTCTGAATGGCAGGCTGGGTTTCCCAGGGTCCGTGTGGACTGACTTCTTTCTGGCTGGGTTTAACGTGAGGTCAGAGTAGAAGAGAGAATGGGAGACATAGGTAATGAGCTTTCTCTCCCGGTAGCCGCATCTCTGAGGCCCTCTCTCTCTCAGGTGAGCCTGCCTCCTGGGCTGCGGTCCCGATGCCTCCTCCCCTGATGCCTGCAGCCTGAGGAAGCCATGACTTCTGCCACAGAGTTCATCTCTGGGTTATTTCACTAACCTTGTCACCTCTGGCTGTTCCATCACTTGTGTAACCAACATTTTATATTAAATTCCTTCTGTTTGAAATTTTTGGTATCTGCCACAGAATCGCAGATGATCATTAAGGTGTTACTACCTTGGCACAGGTGCGCGAGGGCTCTGCCCATGTTTTAAAGGTGGCCTTGCGGAGCCAAATGGAATGGGAGATAAAGATGGCGGAGGCCGAGTGGCGCTGGGCTGGGCAAGATGTCGTTGCCGAGTTAACCTCACATCTGAAAGTCCTCATTTCTGGTCTCCAGTTATCTCATTACTGCGTAATTAAAGCAAAATAAAACAAAATAGATACTGCCCTTCCTCTGACAGTTACAAAAACTGCATCCTGTTTAGCCACACCTCACTTGGCGCTTATTTCTAGTGACGGTGCTGGGAGTCAGTGAACATCTACGGGGGAAAGACTGCCCATCAGAGCATCAAACCACAGGGCACTCCTGATGGGCTACTGGTTCCTCAGCGCTGTGCAGTCAACGCGAACACTCCATAAACTTGCATGTTTTTCATCATCATTCAAGCACAAACCCGGTAGGTAGTCCAGAATCTCCTTACATTTATCTAAGACCCCGGGGGATTTCATGAATCTGAAATGGGGGTGGAGACGGCCTGGCATCACTGGGGCATGGGCAGCCGCTGCAGGCATTTCTTGCTACCACATAGTCTTGTTGGAGAAGCTTTGTCTTACCTAATGCTTAGACCAGGGGTTCCCAAACTATGGCCCATGGGCCACATGTGGCCTCCTGAGGCCATTTATCCGGCCCCCGCCGCACTTCCAGAAGGGGCACCTCTTTCATTGGTGGTCAGTGAGGAGCACAGCATGCATCTGCATCCTGTGCTCCGGGAGTACTGTATGCGGTGGCACGGCAAAGTGCAGCATTGCTCACGTACAGTACTACTTCCGGTGACGCGGGATGCACGCGTCACGGCTCTGGAAGCTTGTCATATCACTTGTTACAGCTAGCAGTGACAAATATGGAACCAGACATTGACCATCTCATTAGCCAAAAGCAGGCCCATAGTTTCCATTGAAATACTGGTCAGTTTGTTCATTTAAATTTACTTGTTCTTTATTTTAAATATTGTATTTGTTCCCGTTTTGTTTTTTTACTTTAAAATAAGATATGTGCAGTGTGCATAGGGATTTGTTCATAGTTTTTTTTATAGTCCGGCCCTCCAACGGTCTGAGGGACACTGAACTGGCCCCCTGTGTAAAAAGTTTGGGGACCTCTGGCTTAGACACTTATCTAGCAGGATGCCAGACTTTGGCCCTGAGACAGCTGACATGGGCACCAGAATTGGGCCAGGAAGTTAAAACCTGCTAGTTCCCAGTCACAGCTGCTCTCTAGAGTACAGTATAGCTCACAGCTGCTCTCTCGATTACAATAGGGCCATGCAGAGCTGTCCCTCCATGTGCCTCTTCCTCTCCCTTCCCCTCTCTCCAAGGACCATTCAGAAGCAGACCAGCTCTAGTTAGACCCTTTAGTCAGGAAACCAAGACCTTACCATGCTATACTTTGATTATCAGGAAGTTCGAATGAGTGGCCCTTCACCCAGGAGTAGTACTGATTTTTGTCTCTGCTCCAGATGGTCTTCCACTCTCCCCCTACTCACAGAAGAGGCTGTCATTTGAGGCAGCCTCTTCATTGGGCACCCAGTTAATTTTTTTTTGCAGAAGGCATTCATGCACCTACCAGCAAGAGGGTAGCTGAGGTTCTGTCTAAGGCTCTGTGATTCATTCACAAACATTGCATGAGTCAGGACTGAGCCAGGTGGGAACCATGATCTATGAGTCCAAGGAACCCATCATGGAGAGAGGCTGCGAGGGAGACAGGAGTCATGGAGGAATCTGCAGGTGTAAGGAGGCCTCTGAAGAGGGACAGCTAACCCAGAGTGGGGGGTCAGGAAAGGAAGCCAGAAGGTCACATCCAAGCTGAGTCTTGAAGAGTTTTTCAGAATCAGGAAGGAGAATAAAAGGCAGAATGTTTCAAGCAAAGGAATTCATTTACAAAACCATGGGGGAGAGAGAGACAACAGTACGTGAGGTTGTCCAATCTGGTGATAGTTTTGAGGGTAACGTGTATTGGAAAGCTAAGAGGTAAGTCTGGTGAGGGAGGCAGAGGCTATGTCAAGAAGAGCAGAGTGAATGGGCCACACTAAAGTGTGTGGATTCTATCTTGAAGGATGGGAAATTCCGAGAGGATTTCATAGGGGGAAGGGGCAATCATCAAGTTTGTATTTTAGAAAGATCACTGGTAATGGTGTGCAGACCAAGCCAAAGGCTGTTCAAGTTCATAATCTGGACAAGAAAGAGTAGGAGGAGGGGGCAAGGAAACTAGAAATGCTGAAATTTCAGGGCACATAGAAATTCCAGGTGCTGTGAGCCCTGAGACCTGTTTGTAAAGCTAGGTGGCCTCAGTGTGCGTACAATCTCCATCTCATTATGTCAGAGTATTTAAGGTTAATTCCAGGAGAAAAGGAACTCTTAACATAATGGGTAGGTATTCTTCCCAGTAATTTTCACCTAGCAATACAGTCAGATCAGACATCACTCTTTCCTCCAAATTAGGTATCCCCAATTATTTTATCACCCTTTTCTGTGTTCTTGTGGGACCTCACATATATTTCTACACAGTCCCTGTAACAGGTCATAATAGTAAGAGTTATTATATATACAGAACAGGTTCTATATAAGTCGTTCATTTATTGAAGCTGAGAGGTTACATGACGTAATTAACCAAGACTCCACAACTAGGATGTGGCAGAGTTGGAGCTTGAACTTAAGTCACTTGATCTCCACAATTGATACTTAATCCTATATCCCACTACCACTCAATACTTATTTGATTATTTTGTGTCTGCCTGACTCTACTGAGTTATGAGTTCCTTGAGGCCATGGACTATGTCTCAATTCTCTTTCCATCCTGGTACCTTGCCTAGGGTCTGACAAAAGCAACAACTGTTTGCTGAGTGAATGAACATTATGGAACATTTTAAAGAAGCCAGGAAAGACTGATCATCTTAGACTATGTGTGATAAAGGAAGGGTGGATTTACTTCTTATGTCAGTGGGGTTCACAGATTGACTTGAATGTGTGTATATGATTCCCAGGTCCTTTAAAACCCAGCCAGTGGAACTCTCATCACCCCTTTTTCCCTGAGTCACTGCCCAAATGTTGACAGTTTGGGCTGTGTCAAGGCACAGAGTTCCAGTTCAATTTGCAGCACTGTGAGGATGGCTGAGCATGACCTATTTATGAGAGAAATAGACCAGCCCCGTGCAGTGGTTCTGATGACCCTGAAGGCAGATCTGTGGTCAGACTCTGTCGGGCCATGGCCTTTCATCCTCCAGTGCTCCTCTGGGCATAGGAATATCTAGGATAGTCACGTGGGTGGCACACAGGACATATACCAGCCTTTATATCAAGTGCTACAGCAACAGCCTTGGGAATTAGAACAGAGAGGCCTACAAAACGTTGGCCAGTTGATGGGGAGCTTGCTTAGAACATAAGAAGAGAGCCCCATGGAAGGGGTCAGTTCCATCACCTCCCAAAAGCAACACCCAAGATATTATTTACAAGATCCATTGAAAGGCAGACCTACATAAAGAGGCTAACATCTTGAAAAAGTGACACTCCCTGAAACCTCATAGAGACTGTTTTTTCCAGTAGCCTGAGCACAGCAGTGTTCTGGTACTTGCTCTTCACACACCTGACTTCCTGTTCCTAACGGGGAAAAAGAGGTTCTACAAGACTTTGCAACTTTCAGTGTCGCTCTCCCCAGTAAGGTGACTTCATTGTAGATGACTCAGAAGCATATGGATCAGATTTCCTCCTAAAAATACACACACGTTTGGCAGTTAACAGAAAATATGTGGAATTTAGCAGATTTGGTGGCCACCAGCCCTGTGAGAAGGCAGGGGCTACCAAAAATTACCGTAACGATTCAGTGGAAGAAAACTCGATTGCTAACAGGCACAGAGGAAACCATTCAGAAAACTAGGAAGAAGGACTGTGGACGTTACACCTGGGCAGCTGAAGGCTGTCAACAGAGGCAAGGCATTTGCAAAGGTTCTAGGAGAAACGTGTCCTTGAATTTGGGCTTGGAAACATTAACTTATAATTTGTAAAGAAAGACTCTTTCAGAAAAGAGCGGCTACAAGATGGGATGAGGTGCCCTGGCTGGGTTGGCTCAGCGGTAGAGCGTCGGCCTAGCGTGCGGAGGACCCGGGTTCGATTCCCGGCCAGGGCACACAGGAGAAGCGCCCATTTGCTTCTCCACCCCTCCGCCGCGCTTTCCTCTCTGTCTCTCTCTTCCCCTCCCGCAGCCAAGGCTCCATTGGAGCAAAGATGGCCCGGGCGCTGGGGATGGCTCTGTGGCCCTATGCCTCAGGCGCTAGAGTGGCTCTGGTCGCAACATGGCGACGCCCAGGGTGGGCAGAGCATCGCCCCCTGGTGGGCAGAGCGTCGCCCCTGGTGGGCGTGCCGGGTGGATCCCGGTCGGGCGCATGCGGGAGTCTGTCTGACTGTCTCTCCCTGTTTCCAAACTTCAGAAAAATGAAAAAAGAAAAAAAAAAAAAAAAAAAAAAGATGGGATGAGGTAGACCTAAATGGACAACCTCATAGACTGAATATTCTATCATTTGATGTATTTAATGTGGCAGTAGAATTTGTCATATAGCTATTTTCCCAACAGAAACCAAAAATGTATACACAGGAAACAGAAAAATATTTGTAACTGCTCTGTAAATAATATTTGTAAAATATACTTGTTATTGCTCTGGCCATTGGCGCAGTGGATAGAGCGCCACCCAGAGCACCGAGGTCACCGGCTTGATCCCCGGGGTCACCCACTCAAGTCTGGGATCTCCATTTGAGCCCTGGTCAGGGTACATATGCGAAGCAATCAATGGCACAACTAAATAAAACAATGAGGTGATGTTTCTTTCTCTCTTTTCTTCTCTCAAAAAAAGTTGTTATTGCAGAGGCAGTTAAAAGCATCAAGAGTGAGAAACATATAAATAAAAAACATTTTTGCAACTATAGTGACTTATCCCCAAGCAGGTCATCATATGAATATTCATTTTTTGATGTCACTTTCTTTGATAGAACTCATCACAATACTAGTCATTTATTCTCTCAGCAGTAACTTATCATGGAACTATTTTAGATGTGAAATTCTGAGCCCTGCTATAGGAGTCTTTAAAGAAAATGCACAAGATACAGACTTCCCTTGTGTAGCTTAGAGCAAAATAAATAAATCTTCAGCAATTTGTGCGTGATTATTATGTATTTGATCCCATACCATCACAGTTTAACAGAAACCAGTTAGGCAAAAATCTTTGTGATTAAATTTGCATCTGACCTTGAGTTCTACTATTTAAAAGTTGTGTGACCTTGAGCAAGTTATTTCATCCCATTGACATTTAGGTCTTTTATTGTATGAAACCTTGATTTGAATGCCAAATTCAGAATTAGCCAGATTAAAGTGCAAAAAACAAATTCTTTTCTCTGGATATTTTTAGATGAAAGCAATATAATACAAGAAATTGAATGTTTCCTGAATTATTTGAAGATGTGGAGGAGTAGAAGGTGGAGACTCATGGGTGGACTTAACCAGATCAAGGTCACAACATAGCTGGGACACAAGGGTCAGGAACTAGATGTCCCTGCCATGACCATACTGCTACGACTGATGCATGACACTTCCAAAGTCATCGTCTTGACACAGAAATGCTGAGTGGCTGCAGCTACTGTCTCTCATAGAAAAAACAGCAGCAGAAAATGTTTTTCTCTTTTCTCTTCCACCTTCAAAATCTTGTGAGAGTGCATTTATTTGGTGTTCTGTTTTGCTTCCAGAATCCTAGTTGTTAGGAAGTCAATGAATGTAAATTTTAGCTTTCTAGCCCCTGCGATACCAGAAGGCACACAGAAGGTGATGGGAGTAGATGTGTGCCAGTTGACCATACATGCTATCTAAAGTATTTATCACAGTGTTAACATATGATGAGATCTTAAATGTTAACTTTCATTATGTTTCTGTAATTCAACTTATTTACTTTTACAACTTGTAATTCATTCCAAAGGCTTAATTTCTTTGTTAGTATAACAGCTTTATTAGTTTCAATCAAGACATCACAAGTCCTAGCCATCATGATGATGCAACATTTAGCTCTTCTTTGTAACTGGAACTCAATAATTTATTCCGTTCTATTCCAATCTTTCCCCAGACGCTGTCATGGACTCTGATCCCTCCTGGGTGGTCATATGTTCTGTTTGAAGTTTGCTGTAAATGATTTCAAAGTCCTGCTTTCTCTTCAACATGCTAATCGCAGAGATGTATTCATATTCAGCATCTTATTATTGTTATCAATCGTCTTGCCTCTGGGCCAGACAAGTTGGGGATGGAGAGAGCTCACTGACAACTAGCTGCCCTACATGCCTCACGATGAAAGCTTTCTTTAGCCCTGGGACTATTCACTTCTTCACAGAGCCATTCTACCTCACGCACTTCATCTTCCAACTCACAGTTGTCTGAATTGTCAGGAAACACAACAATGTTCAAGGCAGCATTTTTGTTCAAATGCAGTATCTTTCAATTTAAGAATTCACTCCCGGTGTGGTTTAATTTCCTATTCCTGGACTTTTTGCTTGATCCCATTGTTGTGCAGTCTGGGGGTGACTCTTCATTTACCAAGGGGCATTGGCTCGGGGGACCTCGCCAGCTCTGCATCCCGCCACCAGCTCATATCACAATGATGACTTCATCAACTTTGTTAGACTGGGCCAACCAGGTAGCAAAGGGAATGGTTCTGTGAGGTACCTGTTTTTCTCTCCCACTTCTTCTTCCTACATTTTATCCAAGGACGAGTCTTCACCCTCAAGAGGGTTACTGAGCACACGCTACATTCACTGGAACTCTGAAATCCCATTGTGCTGCACCTAAAGTTCAGTTTGAGTCCCTTCGTTCTCACTTCCCTTCATTGCCACTGTTGTGCTAGCATTGTTCTGGACTATACCACAGGGAATTTAGGTCTTCAGTTAGGTGTCATGGGTATAGGGGGTTGGGGTATGAGGAAGCCCGGATACTCATTGGGCACCACAGAGCATGGAAAATACACACTTCCATTTCAGAATCCTGCTCCAGGAACAAAGCCCAGATTACAGGCAGATTTCTGGTACCAGAAACTTGGGTAAGGTTGCTGGGCTACACCATCCATGTAATAAAAAGATCTGGGGTTCTTTTCTTCATAGTATGTGTTTTCTTTGGAAGAGTTCATCTTCTAGTTGGTTCTAGCTTGAAGTCTGTGGCTGGGAGGGTCCACAGTGTCATACCAACCTCCTTGTGTCTGACCTCTGCAACCCGGAGCATCTATGGTCAACTATCATTATTAATAGATACGCTATTTAAATCTGCATTCATAAGCTATTATTTTTAGAAGTAAAGGTAGTCCACATCATATTTTTCTTCTCCATTTTGTCGAAAGCATATAATCAGGAAGTGTTATTTTCCATATAGAAGTAGCCAAAGCACTGGTAAGCTGAATGCTCTGGTAAAACCCAGTTCTTCTGATCGCAGTTTAGCATCAACTCACTATTTTATAATAGTTCCACAAGAGCAAGTATAGCCAAATGATAGACTGTGGAATTTTAAAGACAAATATATATATATTTAACAAAATTCCTGTTTGATAAAATAAAAAAATGTGTTCTCAAGACAATGAGTACAGTAATTGCAATAAAGATGCACATCCAATTCAAGCTTTATCATTGGTCTTGGCACGGGGACCACTTCGGCCCCGAGAAGGACAATAGCATGACTGAAAAAGGTAAAGAGAGAAACATTTTCCTTTTGCCTTTTTCATTGTCCTTCAGCTCGTTGTTGTTGCTGGTTTTTGGGTTGGGCTCCCCCTTATTTATCCTGCACAGCTTTGGGGCTCGCAGACGGCACGCTGCTAGTCAGAGTGTCTGAGTGGGGACAGTGCCTCGTATTCAGATGGCTCCAGTTATTTAAAAAATATATCAGGTTATTTGCAATTAGTTTTCTTCTAAAACCCAGAAAACTCTGAGTGAAAGGCAGTTGTGAGAGGCAGTTATTTTTGTTGCAACAGCAGATGAACTTAGAAAGCTGAAGTGGTCAATGGAAGAGCCAGACAGAGATTGAAGAAATGCCTTATTCTTCACCCCATTGCTCCAACAACCCATGAGAGATTTTCCAAATCACTTTTTACATATGTCTTGACTGTTGATTCATCAAAGATGTCCTCAATAGACTCACAACTCAAACCACATTGCAGTATTTTTTTTTAATAAAGAGGATTGAAAACGTGAATGCAGTATTGCTTCGATTTTTACAAATGGATGTATTCAATACAGAACACTGCCAGCAACTAATACTATATTTGTTAATATGCTCAGATCAGCGAGGTACCCAGCAAACAAAACCGTAACATTCCTCAATGAAGGGTGAGCAGACACTCTCACGGACAGCTCGCCTCCTGCCGCACATCAGAAGAGAAGGAGCTTTTTTGTATATGTTTTGTCAACACTGAAAAGTGCAAACAGCTTTTTCAAGAGGCGGGAGTGTTTTCCTCCTGATTCACTGGGGACGCCTACAAGTGTTTCCTTTCAAGTTAAAGCATTCTACAAATTGTTCCTACTGAGCCAATTTACATATTTTTATCACTACTATTTTTAATAAGCAATTTTTCTTGATAAAAATTTACTTCACATTGTTCCAACCTTTCTGTGATGCTTGGGAGAAAAGAAACAGATTTTGTTTCAAACACTATTGTTTATGATGGATAAAACCACAAAGTTTTTGTGACATGCACCCACTCACAGAAAGAGACTCTGAACTTCAGAGTGTTTTGTGTGTGGAGAGGAGACACACCAGAGAGAATGGGCTCATTTCAATTCAATATATTATAGGAACGAAAAGATCAAGGAAGAGCTGGTCTTAAAACTGTCAAAATATGAGAATTTGATGGGAAGAAAGAAGGAAAACAGAGCAGTTGGAAATGTAAAGATAAAAGAGTTGGATCCAGACATGTCTATGTAATTTCCCAGAAATGGAAACTGCACTGGCAATTTGGAAAGAGATATCGAGAAACAATATGCATTAAATGTTGAGCGTTTCTTGCAGCAATGAACTTGGAAGGCTCTTAGAACACATGGCATGATGGTCTTATGATTCATCTACATATGGCTTTATCCTTGGTGACTGACAAAGGGAGAAATAAAGTTTCATGAGGAATTATACACAGAAGAGGAAGCTCAACACTGTTTCAGAGAAAAGACTCTGGGAAGCTTCTTGGTCATCAGCAGAATATTAACTAATTCTGTCTATTAAATACACATAGGGATGAACCACATGCAAAATTGCCTCTAATTTCCTCTGTCCTCCCAATAGTCAAAGAGGTGACTTGTCTAAGTTGCTTAGGTGGTTGAGCTTTGGTGCAAATAGAATTCTCTCCACGACATCAGTGATTCCCCCACCTGCTGCCAGCCAGAATCATCTGGCGAGCTTTGTAAGAATACAGATTCTGGGTCCTGGCTTGGGAATTTCTGATTTCATATTATGGAGCAAGCTCTGAAAATCAAAAAAAATTTTAAATGTCCTCTCGTGATTCTGATACATGGTGAGTTTGGGGAAGCAAACGCTGTGCACAGCAGGAACCAGAGGGAGCATGTGAATGAGTGAAGCTGGAGGACCCGGAGAGAAGGAGCGGGAGCAAAGGCGCACCACCACTGTGTGAGCAGCTGGAGGACCCGGAGAGAAGGAGCGGGAGCAAAGGCGCACCACCACCGGGTGAGCAGCTGGAGGACCCGGAGAGAAGGAGCGGGAGCAAAGGCGCACCACCACTGTATGAGCAGCTGGAGGACCCGGAGAGAAGGAGCGGGAGCAAAGGCGCACCACCACCGTGTGAGCAGCTGGAGGACCCGGAGAGAAGGAGCGGGAGCAGAGGCGCACCACCACCGTGTGAGCAGCTGGAGGACCCGGAGAGAAGGAGCGGGAGCAGAGGCGCACCACCACCGTGTGAGCAGCTGGAGGACCCGGAGAGAAGGAGCGGGAGCAGAGGCGCACCACCACCGGGTGAGCAGCTGGAGGACCGGGAGAGAAGGAGCGGGAGCACAGGCGCACCACCACCGTGTGAGCAGCTGGAGGACCCGGAGAGAAGGAGCGGGAGCAGAGGCGCAGCACCACCGTGTGAGCAGCTGGAGGACCCGGAGAGAAGGAGCGGGAGCAGAGGCGCACCACCCCTGTGTGGGCAGCTGGAGGACCCGGAGAGAAGGCGCGAGAGCAAAGGCGCACCACCCCTGTGGGAGCAGCTGGAGGACCCGGAGAGAAGGAGCGGGTGCAGAGGCGCACCACCACCGGGTGAGCAGCAGGAAAAACAACACAAGGATTCTCTCAAACTTCCACCAGATCTGAAAACCATGTTTTGGCTCCACCTGCATTTATTTCTAAGACTCTAGACCTTTTCCACCAGCCCGCTTCCTCCCAGAAGTACGAGATCCTCCTGTGGTTTGGAGTTGTGCTTTCAGAAGCCACAATAACCGTGATAAAATGCTGTTGATACCCCCTGTTTCCTCAGGCAGAATGAGGACGAGCGACTCGGCCTCCACCCATACGCAGCGAAGGAGGAGGCATTTGGAACTTTGGGTGCCCTGAAAATGGACTTGGCTAGTTACTTGACCTTGTTCCAAAAAAGAGTAAAAAATGAAATCAGTGGCAAAACGTGCATCATTCCTGGCCACATACATAAACATTCCTTTTCTTATTCAGCATGGCTTTCTTCTTTTGCACCCTATTTCACCAGGCTAAGAAAACAAAAATATATCTGCCAACAACAAATCTTAAAGGTCTCCCAGGAACATAAGGGGAAGAGTGAATAGCAATTTCCCATGAAACTTTACCTTTTTTTTTTTTTTTAAGCAGAGTGGTTGCTATCCTATCTGGCAGACCATAAAGCTTACTTCTCTGAGGTGTTTGCAATGTCGTCTCATGATCGGTTTTACAAGGAAAGTTACTAGGGATGCATGGAAGTTCCCAGAATAAGGCTGCACCACCATTACTGGCTACCCCTCAATGGGTAAGGATATGCTCCCTGATTCCACAGCCACGCTAAGAACTGAGGTTCCACTGGAAGGCTTTGATCTGAGCCACGGTGTGCTCATTTTTTCAATAAATTTCCCAATTAAAGAGCAGAAACCAGAGCTGGGGCAAGGAAAATGGGAAATGGAGCGAGGCTTACAATGTGAAGGAGAATACTAATGACTCTGCAGTTTTTTTTGTTGTTGTTGTTGTTTGTATTTTTTTGAAGCTGGAAACGGGGAGAGACAGTCAGACAGACTCCCGCATGCCCACCAGGGGGCGATGCTCTGCCCCTCCGGGGCGTCGCTCTGCTGCAACCAGAGCCACTCTAGCGCCTGGGGCAGAGGCCAAGGAGCCATCCCCAGCGCCCGGGCCATCTTTGCTCCAATGGAGCCTTGGCTGCGGGAGGGGAAGAGAGAGACAGAGAGGAAGGAGGGGGGGGGGTGGAGAAGCAAATGGGCGCTTCTCCTACGTGCCCTGGCTGGGAATCGAACCCGGGTTCCCCGCACGCCAGGCCGACGCTCTACCGCTGAGCCAACCGGCCAGGGCGACTCTGCAGTTTTTATCTATTCATTCAACAAACCTTTGTGAGCACTTCCTATATTCTAAGCATCACGCTAGAAATGGGGAAACAGTTAACCAGACTCTGATGGTTGTTGCTTCCCAGAACAGACAGACGTCTGGAGGAGACAACAAAACAAAGCAAATGAACAAACTGAATAACTTACGGGTCAGGAAGAGCTAGGAAGAGAGGGTTTTCGGCAACGGATGACAGGATCTGGTAAGCGATTTCCAAAGTTTACTCCAGCAGCTGTGTATCAGCCTCATGGGAGTGAGGAGAACATTAAAGAGGAAACTGCAGCCCTCCAGATGAGAGATGACCTTGACCCGGGCTGCAGTGGTGGCAGAGAAGACACAGGATCAACTCAAGTTCAGTATTTGAAACTGCCATCACTAGCAACCAAGTTTGGGAAGGACTCCAGTACGTGGTGCTGTGGATGAAAAAGGGACCATGTACTACACCTGACAAGCCCAGGGGAGGCCCGCATGGTGAGCCTTACAAACCCTGAGATCTAAAGTAACCACATTTGTCTGAACATAAAAAATCCCTAACTAAAAGTGAGTCATGGCACGGAGTCAGAGCCTAGGCCTGTAGCTTCCTTGAGAAGGCAACTTCTTACCATAGAGGAGCCTGTCTATTGTCTTCATGCATCTAAAACAACACACCTTTCAAATGTCAGAGTGATCTCCTTTCCAGACCCGCTCAGGGCACACCCACTGTACCAGAGCACGAGACCCCAGAACTCCTCACTGTTCTCTTGTTTCCTGTGAGCCATCTCTATGTGCTGCACATGTTCATTGTTAACTATCCTGTACCCACCAATGGAAAAGAAATGTGTATCTTCATTTTGCTTTTTATCAAATCCCAGAGATTTTCCTGCTTTGCTTTCTCCTACCGCCATAATCTACCACTAGTGGGTTGCCTGCAAGCCTCCTTACACCTCCTCCTTTGATGCTACTGCGTACAATAAGCTGCAAAACTACCATTCTCCAGAGCATTTTCACAATCCGTTGAGATTTTGCTTCCTGACAATTGTTGTCCGTTTGGCTCAAATAAGCTCATAACATTTCCCTCTGGGTTCGGATGTTTCGGGTGTTTCTTAGAGCAGCAGTAGTTCTGGTACAGCTCCCACAGGTGATGGGACAAAATAGAAGACCAAAGTGGTATAGTGAGGAGACTTGGAGCATTTTTTTTTATTTTATTTATTTATTTTTTGTATTTTTCTGAAGCTGGAAATGGGGAGAGACAGTCAGACAGACTCCCACATGCACCCGACCGGGATCCACCCGGCACGCCCACCAGGGGGCTAGACTTGGAGCATTTTTAAATTCAATTCAGTCCCCTTTATTTTGAGTGAAAGCCTTGCTTCCAGCTCAACCAGCATCTGCTGAGTGAGTAGTCTTCTTAGCTCAGGGCACTGAGCTGGACCCACAGGAACTCAGGGGTGAAGAAGGAAGTGGTGCCAGAGCTCAAGCAATCTACATGTGAGAAGACAGGTCACGTACACATAGGACTACAATAAAGTGAAAGCATGGCAGAAATCGGAGAAAATGCTGATGGTCTGAGAGAGAGCCTGGAAGTAAGAGGATGACTTAAACAGGAAGAGAGGAGGATGGGGAATTCTGAGTGGCGGGCACGGCAGGAGCAAAAGCATGGAAGGGGAGATCTGGGGATGTGCGCAGGGACCACTTTGTGGTTCACTTTGGCTCACGTGTTGGATTTCCAGAATGTTCCACTGAGACCAGAGGTCGGGCAGCACTGAACATTGGGGCCAAGAGCAGACACTTGCAGCTCAGCCTTCTTCTATATACTGGGCTGAATTTTGCAACTTTATATCTATATCAAATGTCTGTATCAGAAGCAAACTTTCATTTTGAAATTCCTTTTCCTGGTGACAATACTCTTCCCTCCAGATTGACAGCACAGAGTTCACAGAGTAATACTTGCAGAGTTCACAGGTGATACTTGCTACTGAAGCAGACACTTAAAACCACAGAGTTTAAGCTTAAGTACCAATTAAGGGAAGCTGTCATTTTCTGAAATAATTTTTTTCTTTCTTTCTTTCTTTCTTTCTTTCTTTCTTTCTTTCTTTCTTTCTTTCTTTCTTTCTTTCTTTCTTTCTTTCTTCCTTCCTTCCTTCCTTCCTTCCTTCCTTCCTTCCTTCCTTCTTTCTTTCTTTCTTTCTTTCTTTCTTTCTTTCTTTCTTTCTTTCTTTCTTTCTTTCTTTCTTCCTCTCTCTCTCTCTCTCTCTCTCTCTCTCTCTCTCTATTTCTTTCTTTCTGACAAAGACAGAGAGAGGGACAGATTGGACAGACAGACAAGAAGGGAGAGAGATGAGAAGCATTAATTCTTCATTGCAGCACCTTAGTTGTTCATTGATTGCTTTCTCATATGTGCCTTGACCAGGGGGCTACAGCAGACCGAGTGACCCCTTGCTCAAGCCAGTGACCTTGGGTTCAAGGTGGTGAGCTGTGCTCAAACCAGATGAGCCCGTGCTCAAGCTGGTAACGTTGAGGTTTCGAACCTGAGTCCTCTGAGTCCCAGTCTGATGCTCTATCCACTGCGCCATCATCTGGTCAGACTAACTTGTCTTTCTAATTTAAAAGGAACAATCCCCTTCCCTTCCCTGGGTCCCTCCCTTTTTCCCTTCCCTCATTCCTTTCAAGGAAGATTGGAGACAGAAGCAGGAACTCAGGCTGGTGTTCTGGGGCTTTGGCTGGGCTGGCTTTTTGAGGTTGCTGGTGCTGAGAGGCGGCCACAGGATGTGTCTAGGGGCAGCACACCCTACTCTGTTCATAGACACCCATGGGTTGGTTTGGCTGGCAGAGTCGCTGCTTCAGGAATCACTATGATTTATTTTCAGAAAGTTTTGCTTCTTGGGCTCTATGTCCCTGTTGCCAAGAACCATGCTTTAAAGTCTTTAGGAGCCTGTCCTGGGTTCAGCCCTGCACTTCCGTATAACATGGCGGGCAGGTAGACATATGCCCCTGCGAGCCCTTGGGAGCCCCTGGGAGCCCCGCATGGTTCGGGTTGAGGTAGTGACCAGTCGGCAGCAAGCCCTGCTGACTCTGGAATATATGTAGGACATCATCTGGAAGCCAGTGTCTGGGGACACCCTGCCATGTCGGACGATCCAAAGTATGTCCTCTTTATCTTCTCTCTCTTGTCACACAGACAAGTGAGAGTATAAAAACAAACAGTACAGGCAAGGGTGCCAAGTCTTCTTGGAAAGTTTTCTCTCCCCCTGCCGTAGCCCTCATCACAGAGGAGATGCAGCGCCATGCTCCTCTGGGACTTCTTGCCACATTCTCTCCCCATTGAGTACAAAGGCGTTCCTCCTTCCATTGGTTTCCTTCTTCTCTGATCCTCTTTCCAAAGGCACCACATTTCTCTAAAGTGTACATCCCAAGTGCCTTGTATCTACAAAGCTCCTTACAAACATTAATAGATAAATGGTTAGTTTATATAAAGCACACATGTATTGCCCTGACATAAGCAGTGAGGAGCCCACAGTTTACATTTTTGTCTTTCTTTTAAAAAGGGATGAGAAATCATATTCCAGATGATCCACTCTTTAAGCCAGGGAGTTAAAGAGTGAAGAAGGAACTATGGTTTAAAAGAGATTTAAATTTGGACCCTCTGTGAGCCAAGTGCACATTGGGGCCCAGCTCACATGGGCCTCTGGAAGAGAAAGCAGGTCTTGAATTTATTTTCTCACCTTTAGCCCCATGCTTCTCAGTCCTGAGCAGACCCCAGGATGCTGAATTTATAAGTTCTTAATTTAAGAAGTGGATGGATACTGTCATAAATAACAATTATAATGGCACTAAAGCAGTACTTATAAAAAAAAAACAAAAACAGGGCTTGTTTGAGGGGTTTTTTTTTTTGTTTGTTTTGTTTTTTTGTATTTTTCCGAAGTTGGAAACGGGGAGGCAGTCAGACAGACTCCCGCATGCGCCCGACCGGGATCCACCCGGCATGCCCACCAGGGGGCGATGTTCTGCCCATATGGGGCGTCGCTCTGTCGCAACCAGAGCCACTCTAGCGCCTGGCGCAGAGGCCAAGGAGCCATCCCCAGCGCCCGGGCCATCTTTTGCTCCAATGGAGCCTCGGCTGTGGGAGGGGAAGAGAGAGACAGAGAGGAAGGAGAGGGGGAGGGGTGGAGAAGCAGATGGGTGCTTCTCCTATGTGCCCTGGCCGGGAATCGAATCCTGGACTCCTGCACTCCAGGCTGACGCTCTACCACTGAGCCAACCGGCCAGGGCCTTGTTTGAGTTTTCAGTAGCCATGTATTCAGAATCCTTGTTAAGTAGAATCCAAACTCATGTATATGTTTATATATTTTATACAATCAAATGTTTTGACAATACCAGTTATTGAATTTTGATTTTTAATTGATTTTTAGAGAGAAAGGAAGGGAGAGACAGAGAGAGAGAGAGAAACATTGACTTGTTGTTCCACTTATTTATGCATTCATTGGCAATGGTGTGATTCAAATAATTTAACAACCAGTTCTCTGCCCTAATGATCACTTTAAGTATAAAAAATTGATACAGCGAAAGGTAGTTTATGGCCCTGGCCGGTTGGCTCAGCGGTAGAGCGTCGGCCTAGCGTGCGGAGGACCCGGGTTCGATTCCCGGCCAGGGCACACAGGAGAAGCGCCCATTTGCTTCTCCACCCCTCTGCCGCGCTTTCCTCTCTGTCTCTCTCTTCCCCTCCCGCAGCCAAGGCTCCATTGGAGCAAAGATGGCCCGGGCGCTGGGGATGGCTCTGTGGCCTCTGCCTCAGGCGCTAGAGTGGCTCTGGTTGCAACATGGCGACGCCCAGGATGGGCAGAGCATCGCCCCCTGGTGGGCAGAGCGTCGCCCCTGGTGGGCGTGCCGGGTGGATCCCGGTCGGGCGCATGCGGGAGTCTGTCTGACTGTCTCTCCCCGTTTCCAGCTTCAGAAAAAGGAAAAAAAAAAAAAAAAAAAAGAAAGGTAGTTTATTATTTCATGCATTTAATACTTAAATAAGAACAATAAAAGAGGTACACAAAACTACATTATTTTATGAGTTTTAAAATATTAATAAAAATATCAAATAATATCTGACAAAAACCAAAAAACCCTGTTATTTAAGATATTTCCATATTGCTTCTTGATTGGTGTCCTTACTTGCAATTTTCTTCACTTTTATCTGAGCATCACCGGCTGTGTGAATTATCCTTCACCAGTGCACTCATAATATCTTGGGGAATTTTGGGTGTAACACAAAACTGAAACAAATAACAGCCTGTCACCCCCTGGTTTGTTTGGCATTTTTCCTCTTTACGTTATATGTTTGTTTACTGAAGTAACAAACATGAGGGCATTAAAATGAAATATTTTATAACAGGTATAATGAGTTTTATGAAATGAATAAATAAATATTACAAGCATAGTTCCATCAAATTTTTTCACCTACGGACAGAATGAACATTACAACGGGTGCTCAGAATATGGTTGCACAGATGAACGTTAAAAAACGGTAAGGAATGTAATTTGTGATTTCCAGATTGGGCGGCTGCCCAAGCGCCCAATTTAGAGAGAACCCTAATTACAAGTGCCATTTTAACAAGCAGTTCACCCAACTCAACAAAAAATTAGGCATCAGTTTTGCCAAACTGGTGAGAACCGGCTGAATCCTACCACTATTCATTGGTTGATTCTTGCATGTGACCTGATCAGGAATCAAACCTGCAATGTTGGCATATTGGAACAATGCTCTAACCAGTTGAGCTACCCAACCAGGGCCAGCTATTGAATTATTTAAATCACTTGGCATGTGGGGAGCTCTTTTTGTACAGCGTAGACTCTACTACACAGTGTGTAGTACAGAAGATGAGTGGAGGGCACATAGATATCAACCAGCCATAAATTCCTGCTCTGTCTTACACAGCTGTGTACCCTACAGGTAGATAGTTACACAGCCTTTCTGGACATCAGCTTCCTCACCTTTGAAAAGAGCAAATAGCAGTAGACATCGTAGGATTGTTGTGAAGATTAATTTAAATAATGTATGTAAAGCCTAGTGCTTGGTACATACTGGGTGGGGTAAAAGTAGGTTTACAGTTGTGAGTATGCAAAACACAGAGTTTAATTTTTCATCATTATTTATTAAATAGTGTATTATTTTCCATATGAACAACTGTAAACCTACTTTTACTCTACCCTATATTAAGTAGTTAATAAAAGCTGACTTTAAGTTACACACACACATACTTGACACAACTGGAAAGAAATCTATATATGTATATATGTGTGTGTGTTTGTGTGTGTGTGTGTATGTGTAAACAGTGGTTATTTGGGTGTTGTGGGATTACAAAAAATCATTATTTTCTCTATTTTCCAAGTTTTGTATGATGAATTCATATCTTTACAATGTTATAAAATCTCTGAAAAGATGTAATAAAGCAGGTCAGTGACTTTTTTGGACAGAGATTACATGGATGCTTTCATGCCTTAAAAAAGGACAAAAATGTGAAAAGATAAATGTTACAACATGGCTCCTAGTAAATAGCAGAGACCTCGAGGGAGCGACGGCTGGAAATGAGTTCAATAAGTCGCGAGCGAGAGGAGAGGGCAGGACGGCCAAAGCAATGGCGTGGTGCCCCGAGACCTTCGGTTTAATGAGCGCTCTCAGCGGACCTTCTCCACAGCCCTGGCATTTTACAATTGCTGTAGAATGAGCTTTTCTTGGAAAATATCCCTAAAAACGATTGAGAAGATGAAGAACCACAGCAGTTCAAGTCCTAAGGGAAAGCAGACAATCAATAACTGATTAAAGCCCCATCCAACTTTCTCTAAGAGTGAGGTCATGTCAAAGAGCTCCAGACAAATAGAGACTTTTCAGATTTAACCAGTCCCCCAGTCTACGGACAAAGGGGGAGCCTCATTTGCGGCAGGTTCCTATACCCTGGCTCTAGGGCTGTGAATGCAGAGAAAGGTATTTCTGTCTCCGCCTCCTGTCTCAGTTCACTCCCAGGTCCCCGCCAGCAATCCTGGGCATGGGGGGCTCAGCCTCTCTTCTACCGTGTTAGGCATCTTCTAGTCTCCTTTTCTCAGGTTCTGGCACTGCAGTGAAAACAATCTGAGAACTATAACTTTTAGTTAAAGTGATTCTATGAAGCAGGCAGAAAGAGAGCCAGAAGGGTTTGCTGCTCTGCCTGTGCCACTTTGTGGGGCATTCATACCACTGACTGGTTTTACTAAAAATAGAAATTGCTGTGCCATTTAGGGGAATAGTATCACTCCTTTCCCCTTTCCTTCCTCCCCCTACCCTCCCTTCACCTCATCTGTCCTCTCCTCTCTTCTCTTCTCCCCTTCTGTCTCCCTCCCTCCCTCTCTCCTTCCCTTCTTCCTTTCCCCCTGTGCAAATACTCATTTAATAGCTTAACAAGTACCTACTATTTGGCATCCACTACATTATGTGCCATAAACATGAGATCCATAAAACATGACCCACGCTGATATTGCACTTTCAATGTCTTCCCAATATCCACGACTGAACTAGTATCTATGCAGACGATGTTGTTTACTAGGTGTCTGTCCTGTGTCTGGCACTTTCACAAAGCTCATTTTACTTACTCCCTTCATCCACCCAGGCATAGGTATTATAGTCATCCCTATAACACAGATGACTGAATTTAGGCCCTGAAGGTTTAAATATCAAACCCAGGGGCATGGTCCCTATGAGGAAGAGTCAGAAATTTATTCTGATTTTTCTGACTCCAAGTTCAGTGCATTTTCCATTGTGCTGACATATTGACTGTGAAGGGCTATGCCACATCTCTTTTCTTTTGTCTTCTGCATACTGCAAAGCACATGTAGTGTACACAATAAATACTTGTATGGAATTAAGTAGGAATTGTATAAATGGTCTGCATGAATCATCTTTTCATACCCTTTATTTGGCAGTGCTGTTTAGAATTGTCACATACATATGCACTCTTAATATATAGCAAACTGGTAAATGGTTTACAGCTTATGTGCAAAGAGCAAGGTAGATAGCCAGGAGCCAACACTCTCCAGGTAAAGACAGATCAGCATATATAAACACCAATATGGGATGGTATGTGTTTTGCAAACATGCCTACCTTCATTGGAGCTGGTTACAGAAGATACACAGGAATATCTAACAAATATCCTTGTACCCACTGCCTAGAAATTAAAATTGTCAATATTTTGTCATATTTATTTCAAGATGCTTCAAAATGTTTAAAGCATTATATAGTTGAAATCTCTTTGTCTTTCAGCCCTGGTCCACCCTTCCCCCACTCCATTCTGGTGGGCACCATCAAAGGTCTGGTTTCCAATCCACTCTTTATACATTTATGTGAACACATATGTTTTCATAAACAATTTATACTATTGTTTTATATGTTTATTATAAAATATACATAATGGTGTCATACTGCTTGTATCGTTTTGCAGCTTGCTTTTTAAAAAAAATTACTATGTTTTAAGTTCTATGTTGAAATATAAAAATCTAGTCCATTCCTTTTAGTAATTATCCAGCATCTTGTTATAGTATATGAATGAAATAATTTCTTATGGTTTCTCCTGCTGATGGAAAGCAAGATTGTTATAAACAATTCTGTAATAGAAGTGCTCACACAAGTTTCTAATTCTCCTGCATGCTCTCAAGTTCTTCCAAGGTGTTTATCTAGAAGTGGAATAGCAGGATGGTATACTAGGGCCATGTTTAATTTTATCATATATTGACAAATTACTCTCTGAAATGGTTGTGCCAATGGACACTTCCAATGGCAATGCATTTAAATACCTGTTTCCCTATACCCTTTCAACATTAGATGCTGACACTCTTCAATCTTTGCTAATATGCTGTATAAGCCAGGTTATCGTCTCATTTTAGTTTGCATTTCCTCAATTTACTAGCATCTTTTTTATGATTATTGGATGTAAACTAGCATCTTTTTATGATTATTGGATGCTCATGTTTCTTCTTTTGTAAAGTGCTTGGTCATGTGCTTTGCCAACCGTTTTTTCCTGTTAGGTTATTTGTGGATTTATTATTATTATTATTATTATTATTATTATTTCAAAGAGAAATCCATCTGGATATGAATCATTTGACTGCTATTTGATCATTGCAAATATCTTTTCCTTAAACCACTGTCAAGTTTATTATCACATTTTTTTAGGAAGGGCATACAAAGTCAGTTCCAAATGAGTAAAGGCCTTTATTCTTTAATCCAATGCAAGATAGCATACAGGGCAGATGACATGATACTGTATATAAAGAAACCTAAGGATTCCACCAAAAAAACTGAATTCAGTAAAGTAACGGAATACAAAATAAATATCCAGAAATATACACCAATAATGAACTATCAGAAAGAAAAACTAAAAAAAATTACATTTACAATTATATCAGAAAAAATACTTAGAAATAAATTTAACCAAGGATGTAAAAAGCCTGTACTTAAAAAATAGTAAGACATTGAAGAAGATACAAATAAGTGGTAGGTGTATACTGTGTTCATAGTTAGGAAGCATTAACATCATTAAAATGTCCATACTACCCAAAGTAACCTATAGAATCGATGCAATTCCCATCAAAATACCAATGGCATATTTCACAGAACGAGAAGAAATATGCCAAAAATTCATATGAGACCACTAAGGAGCCCAAATAGCAACAGCAATCTTGAGAAACAAGAACAAAGTTGAAGGAATCACACTACCTGATATTAAACTATATTTCAGGTCCATAGTAATCAAAACAGCATGGTACTAGTGTAAAAACAAACACATAGATCAACAGAAGAAGCCCAGAAATAAAACCAGGCCTTTATGGTCAATTAATTGAGGCAAGAACATACAATGAGGTAAAGACAGTCTATTCAGTAAATGGTGTTGGAAAAATTAAACAGATACATGCAAAATAAAGTGAAATTAGACCACTTTCTTACACCATGCACAAGAATAAATTCTAAATGGGTTAAAGACTTAAATTTTTTACTCAAAACCATAAAAACCCTACAAGAAAACATAGATAAAATCTCTGATGTTTCTCATAGCAATATATTTTTTTATATATTTCCCAGGCAAGGGAAATGAAAGAAAAACTAAGACTACATCAAACTAAAAAGTTTTTGCACAGCAAAGGAAACCATCAACAAAATGAAAAGAAAACCCACTGAATGAGAGAACATATTTGCTGATACATCTGGTAAAGGGTTAATATCCACAATTTATAAAGAACTTATAAAAGTCAACATCAAAAAAGAAAAAAAAACCCAAAATAAAACAAAGCAAAATAAAAAACAAACAATGGTCCAATTAAAAAGTGGGCAAGGGACCTGAATACCTGAATAGACAATTCTCCAAAGAGGACATACAAATGGCCAATAGACATATGAAAAGATGCTCAATGTCACTAATCATCAGACAAATGCAAATTAAACCACACTGACATATCACCTCACACCTGTCAGAATGGCCTGTCAATAAATCAACAAACAAGTGTTGGCGTGGATATAGAGAAAAGGGAACCCTTGTACCCTGTTGGGAATGCAGATTGGTGCAGTCACTGTGGAAAGCAGTATGCAGCTACCTCAAAAAATTTAAAACTGCCTTATGACCCAGAAATTTCACTTCTAGGAATATATCTGAAGAAACTTGATACACTTATTCAAAAGAAAATACGAACTATAGCCTGACCAGACAGTGGCGCAGTGGATAGAGTGTTGAACTGGGATGCGGAGGACCCAGGTTCGAGACCCCAAGGTCGCCAGCTTGAGTGCAGGCTCATCTGGTTTGAGCAAAAGCTCACCAGCTTGGACCCAAGGTCGCTGGCTCCAGCAAGGGGTTACTTGGTCTGCTGTAGCCCCATGGCCAAGGCACATATGAGAAAGCAATCAATGAACAACTAAGGTGTTGCAATAAAAAATTAATGATTGATGCTTCTCACCTCTCTTCATTCCTGTCTGTCTATCCCTATCTCTGACTCTCTGTCTCTGTAAAAAAAAAAAAAAAAAAAAAAAAAAGAATATACAGACTATATATCTCCCCCCCCCCTCCCTGTTCATTGCAGCATTATTTACAATAGCCAAGATTTGGAAGCAGCCCAACTGTCTATCAGTAGATGAGTGGATAAAAAAGCTGTATTACATTTACACGACAATATACTCAGCTACAAAAGAGAGTAAATGTTACATTTTGCAATAATTTGGGTGGACCTGGATAGCATTATGCTAAGTGAAATAAGCCAGTCAGAGAAAGACAAGTACCATATGATTACATTCATATGTGGAATCTAATGAACAAAATAGAAGCAGACACTTAGATGCAGAGAAGGAATTAAGGAAAATAAAACAACTCATAGACACAGACAACTCTATGGTTATTACAAAAGGAAAAGGAGGGTGGGAGGAGGTAGAAGAGGATAAAGGGGGAACAAACGGTGATGGAAGAGGCTTGACTTTGGATGGTGAACACACAATACAATATATAGATAATGAATTATAGAATTATACACCTGAAATCTATATAATTTTGTTAATCAATATTATGCCAATAAGTTCAATAAAAATTAAAAAATAAATAAAGCACATATACATATGTGTACACACATGCATATATTTACACACACAGAAATGGAATATTTTTCAGTTTTATTATTTATTTATTTATCTTAAGTGAGAAGTGGGGAGGCAGAGAGACAGACTCCCGCATACACCCCCACTGGGTTCCACCCAGCAAGCCCTCTATGGGGCGATGTTCTGCCCATCTGGGAACATTGCTTTTTTGCTAGGCAATTGAGCTATTTTAGCACCTGAAGTGAGGCCATGGAGCCATCCTCAGCACGTGGGGCCACTTTGTTCCAAAAGAGCTGGCTGTGGAAGGGGAAGAAAGAGAAAAAGAGAGAGAAGGGAGAGGGCAGGGATGGGGTGGGGGGTAGAGAAGCAGATGGTTGACATCTTCTGTGTGTCCTGATGGGAATAGAACCCAGGACTTCTACACACCGAAGGACGCCCTTCCACTGAGTAACCGGCCAGAGCCTATTTTCAGTTTTAGAAAAGAAAGAAATCCTGCCATTTCACACAACATGGGTGAACAGGAGGACTTTATGATAAGTCAACAAGTCAGTGAGATAAAGACAAATACAAATGATCTAACTCAGTATAGGTATGTGGAATCTCAAGCAGTCAAGCTCACAGAAACACAGAGCAGAATGCTGATTGCTGGGGGCCGGGAGGTGAGGGGCATTGGGGAGATGCTGGTTAAGGGTACAAACTTTCAGTTATAAGAGTAATAAGTTATGAGGATCTAATAATGTACAGCCTGGTTATAGTTAATAGCACTACATTGTATTAAAATTTGCTAAGAGAGATCTTAAGTGCTCTCACCACACACACAAAGAGGGTATTATGTGAGGTAATGGACGTGTTAATTAGCTTGATGGTGGTAATCCTTTCATAATGTATATGCACATCAATACATCATGTTGTACACCTTAAATATATACAGTTTTCATTGGTCAATTATACCTCAATAAATCTGGGGAGAAATAAAAACAGGGTGCTTAAAGGAAAAAACAAACCAGATGGCATTCAGAGCCTCTGCAATTAGGTGGAAGAGCCACAAACAGCTCTTGCAGCTCTCAGGAAAAAACTTCCCTCCAAAGGTCTTCAAGGTTCTTCTCTAAGTCTGGGGAGGAGCTCCCTTTTAGCATTGTGGGAGTTATATGAAGACACCTTCTACAGATAGAGGAGGAAACTAGAGAAATGGACTTTCCTCCCACAAACTAGCTGCTGATCAAGATCTACACATCTCACAACAGCCTCAAAGTAATTTGAAAGCAGATTCTGTAAGTGCAACTTATCATTTATTGATCATTGTTCAGGTCTCAGATTTACAATTTGAACTTTGACTACATGGAGTCATTCTCCTTCTTTCCCCTCTTACCGAGAACAGGTTTCAATTATGTAATTATGGTTCAAGAGGGCTGAAGAGTTTTACTCTATGCTTTCTTCCTGATTGGATAATGGTTTGCAATGACTGGTTGAGAGCTGTGGAAACACAAATATGAGGCAGAAAGCTTGGATATCTATATAAATACTCACAAACACTAGACTATAAACTGGGAGGTGAGGGCCTGTGTTTATCACATGCATGGTGGTTATATCCTCAGTATTCGGCTCAGTTGATAATCCTAATTAGTGGGTATGTTCTGAACTTTCCCAAACCACAGCCCTTAACTGAATCTTAATTTTGTTAGACACTTTGTATTCTATGTGCATTGTGTAATCAAACTGACCAAAGTGTCCACCCTCATGAAGCTTATAGTCTAGTGGCAGAGAGAGAGAGAGAGAGAAGTGACACAAAGAAAAATGATACAGAAAAATGGGACAGCGTTATGCAGGGGAGAGGTGGGGGATCTGAACGTTTCAATTGTGGAGTATGGTCTGAGATGCCTGCTGAAAAGGGACCATAGTGAAAATCAACAACATTTACTGGATATAGATACAGTAACACAGACAGCTTGGAATATACAAAGGCACCGTGTCAGGGCTCCAAAAACAATTCCCATTTAACAGGCAGGCCCTGTCTCTTTGTATTTTTATCTAGGATAGCTTATATAAGTCTTGAAAAAAGAGTGACTAAAGCATTGATGGTTAGGTTAGAACGAGTTAATGAATTTGCAAAATATGTTCCCTTTTCTCTGGAGGAATAGTTTACACAGTGAAAGAACAGCTTGGTGGTGGGCTTGGCTAGACTCTTAATTGCCTACTTTTTTTTATTTTTTATTTTTTGTATTTCTGACTCCCTACCTCTTCTGTAGCCAACTGCCAAGGTAAGTCTCTAAGTCCTGTTAAATGTTCAATCTTGCAGGCAACTACAAACTATGATGGCTCCCAAGATGATCTAACAAAAATTTATTGAAAACATTTAAAGTGCAGTACTGAGTTCACAGGGAGAAACTGCTGTTTGCACAAACAAAACATTCCACCCATGAGGATTCTGTAGACACGGAATTTACCACAGATTTCCTTCTTGTTTCATTTATTTTGAAAAATCGATTTCCAGTTCCAACATCATCTATGTAGTAGTGTTCACTGTTTGCTGTCTGCTCCCCCCACCCTATGTCTGCCGAAAGGGGGGGGATCATGTTGTTTGAAGGTTGTATTTTGTTATCTTCGCCAAGTATTTAATTCACCACGGTTTCATAAATACCTTTTGATGGGTTTCATTGTTTTGTTTATTCTGCTTTAGTCAGTGCAGAAACCTTCAAATTTCCTTCTATAACAAACTTTTTTCAAAGCCATCATTTGACCTGTCTGAGGGAGGCGGTCTGCAGACAGACCTTGCAGCCCGGTTGATTTTTGCACGGGCTATAACTTCCACACACAAAACTCACGACCTTCTTTTAGGAAACAGTTTTCAAGCTAGGAGAACAAATGAAAGTGTTCGCTCCTCTTTCGAAAAATACGCTCTTGGTGTGATCGGCTCTGTCCATCGGGTTCTCAGTAATGAATAAAAGCTGTGACATCGGTTTTTTCACTTACGGAAGTTTTGTCTTTAATTTCTGGGAAGTTATTTCCTTGTCTGGAGTTTTGTTCTCCTGATTTATTCCTCTTTAACACGTTACACAAAACCTCCTTCTCCTAGCGACTGTCTCTCCCTTTTTAAAATGGTTTAGGAATGGAAACCTTGACCTTTGAGGGTTCTTTTAGGTTCACTCTTCCCTCTCCCCCGTTATTCCTTTCTGCACAATCACAGCCGAGGATGGCAGGCCGGGAGAGGAGGGTGTCACGTTGGCGACAGGCTCCTGCTGGCGGCGGCGAGCCCGCCGGGGTTACCGGGGGCGCCGAGGTCAGCGCCTTCGAAGTTGGGGGCCTGGGGCAGAGCCGCGGAGACTGCTCAGCCAGAGCATCCCGCCGTCCCGTTCCCTCCACGGGAAAGGATCGCTTAATTTGTCACGATCTCACGGAGACCTTCCTCTTCCCACGGCGGTCTCCGCGACCGAGCCCGTCGCGGGGCGGACGCAGGCGAAGCGGAGTCGGGGAGAGAGAAGCCCAGGCCCGAGGCGGAGGAGGGCCGAGGGGCCGGGAGCCGGGGGGATTTCCTCCCCGTGCTTCCCCCTCCAACGGGAGCGGAAAATGTGATTTGCTGTGCATTCCAGGCGCGGTTCCCTGGGGTGACCTCTCCCAGCCGGCCGGGTCGGGGGGGAGCAGACAAAGAGGCGAGGCAGGGGGAGCGGGGACCCCGCGGGGCGGCAGGCGGGGTGCGGGGGGCGGGGGCGGCCCCGGGAGAGGGGGCGGACGGCGGGTCCCCGGCGGCGGCGGCGCCTGGCCAATGGAGAGGCGCGGCCCCGGGCGCCGCGCTCGGCCGCCGGCATTTAAACCGGAGACGGGGCGATGCCCCGCACTCGGTGCGCCCTCCGCGGACCGGGCGACCCAGTGCGCAGCGAGCGCGTTCCTCTCGGCCCGCTGACCCCGCGCCCAGCCCCGGCGGCTCGGGCCGCGGCCGCACACGCGCCACCCGTGGAGAGCGCCGGCTGCGACGACCCGCCGCGTTGACAGGTGAGCGCGGAGGCGCCGGCGCGGTGCGTGTGCGGGTGTGTCTGCGCGCGCGCAGAGGTTGCGGCGAGACTCGTGCGTTCGGCTCGGGGCGGACGCGCCGCCGCGCTCCGTGCGCCCAGGCCGAGGCCCTGCCTGCGGGTCCCTGGGGTGAACCCTGAAGTGCCGTCGCGGGGTCGTTCCCGCCAGGGTCGGGGCTGCTAGGACCTCACCTGGCGCGGTCTGCAGGGAAAGGCTGGGAAGAGGGTGTCAGGAGCCAGAGACGGCCCGGTGTTCCACGTCCTCCTCCCGGAGCCCCACTAACGCTCTCTGACGCGAGTGGCAGCTGCGGAGCCCGTCGCGCCCGCACGGCGAGTTCACAGGCCCCGCGGCCGCAGCGCGGGAGAGAGGGCGAGTGAGCGGGAGCAGTGGGCGCCGCAGGGACCCGCAGCTCGGCGGCGGACGGCGGGCACGTTAAACTGAGAGGGTCCCATGTGTTTGAGGAGGGGCGCTGGGACCGGGCTACGCCTCCGACGGGCGTCGGGGGTCCGGGAACGACCTGGCCGTGGGCTGGAAGGTCGGGAGAACCAGCGATCGGGTCCATTCGCTCATCCTCCAGGTGAGACGGAGACTCGCGCAAGAGCGGAGCCGCAGAGTTCAGCCGCAGCGGTTGCGGGAGGGTCGGGAGTCGGGACACCAGGTCCCGGACCCGGACTCCAGAGCCCTTAGTGCTCACACCGCACACACCCACGTGCTGGCTGCTCTCTCGTGGGCGCTCGGTTCCCTGTTTTAGGCTTCTCCACGTCCCACGCGCGCCTCAGCTGTGCCTCGGGCGTCTAGGAGTCGGGCAGCGACAACCCGCCGGGTCCCACTGACGCGGGCACCCTGTCGCTTGCGCCCTAGAGGCCCGGACCTCGTCTCGCTGCGCCTCGCTAGTCACGGACCACGCAGGACCGGCGGCGGGAGGCTGGTCTCCGGCTCCGGGGCCCACGTCCTCTCCTGTCCTCTCCCGCTCCCGGGTCACCCCGCTGATTTCTCCACAGCTCGAGGGGCGAGCCCCGGGGCAGCGGGGCTGTCACTTCATTAGCCGGTGTTGTCTGTAGGCTTTGGGCTTGGGAAGAACAGACGCACCCCCGCTCTGGGTTAGCATCGTCTTCGGACCCCAGCTCTTCGTTGGGGGCTCCCCAGCCTGGCGCTTCTCCGCGCGGACTTCAGTGAAGGTCCCGTGTACGGCGGGCGGTGGGGGTGCAGCCAGAAGTAACCAAGGTTCCGCAATGTATCCCTTCCTGCGCGCTCAGCGCTGGCCTGAACGGGCTCCCGGGTTCAACCCGGTGGCCGCCTTCTGCTCCCCTGCCGACTCCGAATCCCGGCTTTTTAAGACAGAAATATAACCTCAAAGTTAGGGGTTAAAATCTCTTCTTAAAACATGGTACAAGGGCAGAGGCGACCATTGGTAAGTAATTGGATCTCTTGCTGGAAAGAGCAAGATCTTAGCGGTGCGCTAGTCTATTTATGTTTGTCTTGGAGACGGTGCCAGGATGAAAGTTGATTAAACTAATCTATTATGTTAAGTGGGTCACCAGGGATTTAAACTGTCCCAGGGACCCCAGAGTAGTGGTTTCCTTCTGGCTGTACACACAAGTTAAATAAATAGCGGAGAAGAGGTTAAGATAACCCCGTCCCAGGGTGAGGAGTCTTCTTTCTCCCCAGGGCTTTCCAGCACCCCCTCCTTTTCTTCTTCTTCTTCTTTTCTTTTTCTTTCTTTCTTTTTTTTTTGGCTGGGGCGGGAAGGGGGGCATAAGGACTTGAAGGGGTGGATTTTTCAAAGCAATGAGGAGAAGATCTTAAGAAAGCTACAGGTTATCATCTCCTCTCTGGCACACCCAAGTCTACAACAGTAAGTAATTTGACTACTATCACTGGATAAATTGCACTCTCCAATGGTTAACTAATTATTTAAGGGTTCTTTAGATCTGAGTTGCTGTGTGTGTGTGTGTGTGTGTGTGTGTGTGTGTGTGTGTTTAACCCCCAGGTCATTTAGAAATCAAAGTCTTTTGTAAACTTTGTAATTTCACAGATTTCCTATTTTCTTAAAAGTCATGTTGAGTGAAATGTTTTGGCAACTCACAATCTATAGGAAATCCAATTTGGCTAGCAGTCTGTAGGTGAGTGGTTACACAAGGAAGAATAGAAAGCTATTAAGTCCTCACATCTCTGAATGAGAGCTGCTTGCCTGCCTTGTCTTTTAAACTGAAGCCCTCAGTCTTAATGTTTAAGTATTAAAAGTGATATAAATCCAAAAAATTTTATGTCACAGACCCCTTTCCCAAGAAATGATTGTCAACAGCAAAACTGTGGAGCACGTCCTAGAACAGACATTGAAGAAGGGGTAAACCTAATCCTTTTATAGAAGGGAAAGTGGGAGGAGGTAGGGAAGTGTCCACCAAAAGGCACAGATCAGGCAAGTGTTACCAGCCCATGTCATACATCTGCAAAGAATTTTCTTTCATTTTTAACCTATGCTCTTAGAAATGCAAAGTACAACAGTAATTCCTGGGACAAGGAATTTTCTTCACAGTGCACATGAAGCTACAAAAGAGATAATTATTTGAGTTTATGGTATTCTTCACATTTTATTGCATGAGAAATAAGTCCATGTGTCCCTTGTTAAATACTGTGGTGGGTATCCACAGAATAGTGGTTCAGGACATGTGTTTGGGCACTAGATAGAACTGGATTCAAACTTTGCTCTCCAATTTGGGAGCTGTGTAACCTTGGACAGATTCCTAACTTTTCTAAGTCTGGTAAAATAAAGACAACACTATCTACCTCATGTTTTGTTATAAAAAAGTAAATGATAAAATTTTCTCAGAATCTAGCATAATACCTGGCCCAGTAAGTGCTTAAAAATATAGGTGACTATTATTGTTCATGATAGTATTGAAAGGTAACATTCTATAGCACCAGTATTTATTATGAGGTGGTTCTGAAATTAAATCCTAAATCCCACTCACGCCAGGACCAACATACATCTTTCACTACAAAGGAGAACTGATAACTTGGCTGTCTCTCCATTGTACGACTCAGTGAACATTTAATATTTATTATTCTGATTATTTCCTGTTGGCCACAAGAATTGTATACATTCATTAACTTGACACACACACAAAATCTTCAGATGAGCTTAGAGCTCCTGAGATACTTAACTACCAGGTGGTCTTCTCCCTGTCTTATGTAATATTGGGCCCCAGCCTGATTTAGCCTGAATAAGGTTCAAAATAGAGAGGTTATGGTTAGGGTACTTGCAGCATGGAGAGAATGAGACTTTATGGTCTACTAGTTTGCCAACCACCAACTTTTCTTTTTGGTTCAACCTGTCTGAAAAAAAAAATCAAGCCAGTATATTCTTAAATTCTCTACTTAATTTGTAAAAGTTGACTATCATTTTTAAAAGTAAAGGTCAAAATAAAAGTACCCTTTGCCCTTCTCAAAGATTTCATCTTGAGACGTAGGAGTAGATTATTCTAAAATCTGGCCTGCACTTGGAGTATTTGCTGTTAGTTCTATTATTTTTTTTATGCTGAGAGAACACTTTGATGCCGTGCCTGTTAAATGTTTTTCTAAAACTATTTATCAGGAGGATTTGATCAGATGTTGAGGCACAGATATCTGGCTTGCTGACCGTTGTCTCTTCACTGTAATTCCCACTCAGCACTACATATAACTAATGACAAGCAGGTTGTTTGCTAAAATGAGAAAGATAACAAGATGAGGGTAGAAAGGAGCTTACCTAAAGTTTCCCAAAGACACCGAGAACATTGGAAAAGGTCACACATAGCATTTTTATTTTCGATTCCCCAGAATTAGATGATGTATTCATAGTCTTCTGAATACTGGAATAAATCACCATGCACAGGACAGAGGGGGAAGTCTGGTTTATCTTGTGTACAGATGTTTGCTCTTGATCACTAAGGGAAACCTGGAGGAAGGCATTAGCTAGAGAAGACCTGCTTTGAGAGGTTTTATTTCCTCTAGGACAAGTGGTTGGAAGACAGTGATAAAGGGGGAGAAAAGGTAAGGTTGGGACGGGTCTTGTTGGTGGGGACCAGTAGCAGAGAAAGCTCACCATGACAATATGATCACATTACTTGCAGGAGAAATGCATTAAGGAGAAATTGAGGCAGGGTTAAGAGAAGAATATTCCTGTAAGGGAAGATTAAGGGAGGTCTTTGTGGGGTTGTGATGCGCTCTGGATCCACGAGTTGCAGCTTTAATTTAATGATGTGAGTGGGTCATTCCATTTATGCAGCTTACCAAAAAGGTTTGCAGCTTTTTGTTGGACATAAGTGATCATTCCTAGGAACCTAAATGGGGATAAGCATTTGCGTTGAGTTGATAATGGGGCACTCTGCTAGGTGTTGATGTGGAAAAGAAAATCCTCAAGGATTTTACATCTTGATTTCCTCCATGTCTAGGATGTTTACAAAGAAAAAATTATTTGGTGGCCATACAAATGGGATTTCAGGAGCAAAATAGTCCTATATCCTTCAATGAGTCATCAAGACCAGGGTGGTGTGGAGAAATTGGGTGATTGACCACAATGACTTGGTTCCAGTTCTCATTATACTTCTCATCCCCCTCACCCTTACTTATGTGGAGTCCTTCAGAGCACTGTTCTTCTCCAAGAAGCTGAGATCTCTGTTGACTGAGATTCCAGAAGTTGGTTTTCGCTCCTCTCCAAATAACTAGTTAATAAAGTTTAAGAACTTCACAATTAATAAAGTTCAGAACTCACAATTAGTGCTGAAGCTCTTTGAAGAGCAGGCTTTTTGAACATGAAGAACCATTTCATAATATTTTCCACCTCTAGTAAATCTTATTTTGAGACAAATTTATTTTTCTTATAAAAAAAAACAAACCCAACAGCCTGCCATTCTAGACTCCTTTGGCTTATGGGGTACACATGCTCCCATAGGAAGAGGAAGTCTGTCCAAACAAAAACTGAAAACCACAGTTGACTAATTTGAGATTTACTGCTTTATTGTTGGTTCTTGCCATAATGAATTCAATGGCTTCACTTAGAAAATGAAATTCATAGCACTCCATGTGGGATCAGGTAAAAAGTAGTGAATATTTGGCGTTTTCTTAGAGAAGGGAAGGTTTTTTTTTTTTTTTGTTTTGTTTTTACAGAGACAGAGAGGGATAGATAGGGACAGACAGACAGAAACAGAGAGAGATGAGAAGCATCAATCATCAGTTTTTTGTCATAAACCTTAGTTGTTCATTGATTGCTATCTCATATGTGCCTTGACCGTGGGGCTACAGCAGACCAAGTAAGCCCTTGCTCAAGCCAGCAACCTTGGGTCCAAGCTGGTGGGCTTTGCTCAAACCAGATGAGCCCGCACTCAAGCTGGCGACCTTGGGGTCTTGAACCTGGGTCCTCCGCATCCCAGTCCGACGCTCTATCCACTGTGCCACCATCTGGTCAGGCAAGGAAGACAAGTATTAAGAAGCTCTCTAGACTGGAAGGAGTTTGCTATACTGAGGGTGAGAACAAAAAATTATGATTAGCTGAACTGCTCATTGGTGGGTGGGAAAGCGTTTAAAATGTAAAGAATGGAAGGTGTAAATCAATGTAGTCAGTAATAATTCATATAAAAGCACCTACTGTGTGTCAGGCACTGATGAGAGGGTGATAAGTAACCCCTCATGCCTCTCAGAGTAGGTCTTTATTTAATTAGGATGTAAAAATGCCAGGAAGGAAAAGCTGAGTACCAAGAAGGTCCTAAGTTGGTCTGCGGGTCTACAGTTTTAGAAAGAGGTTTGTGAGAGGGGATGGCCTCAGGGCGTGTACCTGTCATCTGCAGTCAACATACGTTTTCCATCAGTCTTAGATTTGCCTCTCTGACATGGGCTGTGATGTCTTGCTCTGGGAGGGCTGAATTGTCCTGAAGGGAAGAGGAAAGATCGAGGGTGCAGGCCTATGGCTGTCTAATATGCTGCTCTTTGAAATGGCAGAGACTATATTAGTTTAGAGCCTGGCCCTGAGCTGAATAAAAAGCAGATACTTGTGAAAGTTTCTCAAGTTCGCTGTATAGTATTTGCAGAGGAGACTGAACTGTCGTGGCTCAAGTTATCCTGGTCTCTGGAGAAAATCAGTACTGTTTTATAATTGGACTCTTCTCACGAGTGATTTTTTTAAAGACAAAACGAGGAAATTAATTTTTTGTTGTTGTTGAGGCAAAAAGGGCTCTGTTTAAAGAACAGGGATGTTGTAACATAAACTGACAAAAGCCAGGGAGTCTGCAGTCGGAGCAGAGAGCTAAATGTCACATTATCCGCTCCAAATTTGAACTTGCCCCAAAGTATTAGGTTCATGTGGGGAAGATGGTGCCATTTTAGGTTATTTTAAATGTAGTATTTAATTATCCTAATTTGACATTATCATTAGGGTTTCCTGGTCTTTACTTCCAGGGGCTGTCCCTTGGAGAATGCAGACTCCACACTGCTTTTTTCTTTGAAAGCAATCACTCTAGCTATTAGTACCCACATGTACAGTCCCTTGGGGGCTGTGATAAGGTCGTTATCAAATTGCACTTCGCGGCTTCACGGGTAACACTGGTGTTCGGAAGAGACCAGGGAAACGGGTGCTTCACAGTCTTGTCTTTAAGCTAAGAATAATGGTGGTGAAGCCCGGTGGTGAGGCCCGGGGTGGCCGGCAGGGCAGGGCAGAGCAGGGCAGGGGAAACGGCAGGGTTCAGGTCAGACTTGGTGTGATGGCCTGAGGAGGGAGGCTGCCCCAGTGGAAGAGAAAGTGCGTTCACATTTTAGTAAGTCGTTCTGTACATACCCGTGGTTGCACGTGCTCCAGGCCGTCCTACTCAAAGCGCGGTAGGAAGGAAGGCCCACTGAATCAGACACACCCCCAGGTGATTGCCTGCGCACTCAGGTTTGAGAAGCTCTGACCCAGGAGAATCTTAGTCGTGGCTGCTTCTCTCTGGCACTCTCCTTTTTAAAACTATGCTCCTCCTGCTCATCCTCCCCTTTTTCCTGTGTCAGCCCCTCCTTCCCCGCACACCCTGCTTCCGGAGCAGCCCTGCTGTCTCTGACTTACAGTCTTTACTCCGTTCACTTTTCTTCTCTCTTCATCCTTGCTTTACTCTTTATTATTTTTTCTGTTAGTTTTCCCTCTGCCTCCCCCCCCTTATTTAATTTTTTGCCATTATTTTTATATGCCATATCCATTTCTGATCCTAATCTAAATACAAATCCATCCTCAGTGATTTACTGTCATTAAAATAGTCAACATGTCTACAGCATTTATTAATGTGAATATTTGCACATACCTGTTCTCTTGTGGCTTTTTTCTACCTTCTAAATTTACACACACACATATAGACACACACACATGTGAATGACATATTTCACATTTGAAGGAGAAAAATGCATATCTTTGTGTAAAGAATGATATAATGAATATCTGTCCTCAGTTTAAAAATGAGAAGCAGTGAGGGGTCCAGGAGTCTTTATGAGTTATGAGATCTTTCTGGTAAAGTAATTCATTCTGTCTGCGGTGCTGTCATACATTTGGTTGGTTCTCAAATTGCTTTCACTTTTACATCAAATTTTATCTGAACAGTCTATCTGGGGAGCTTGAGGTAGGTGTAGCTTTACTTAAATGAAATCATTTATTGACAAGTTAAATGATTTTCCTCAGGTCAGATAGCCAAGTGTTGTCCCAGGGTTTCAGATAGAAACTCAGTAGACTTCTTGTCCAGTGCCTTTCTGTGAAGAATTCTCCCTCTGTCCCACGCTTCCGGGTCCCCCCACCAGTGTCCTTCCAGGGCCTGTGCACAGAGAACATCTCATAGGCATCTGTCCAACCGAACAAGGCACAGCTCGAAGCACCGAGGCCAGTGAAGGGGAAGGACTGGGAGATTTCCTGGCAGAGGAAGCCCTTGGGCAGTGAGGCTAATTTATCTTTGCTCTACAACGAGACAGAAAATAAGTTTCCCCAAAGAGGTGCAAGGTACTCTGGCATTGAGATAGTAGGAACTTACTAAATATTATTAAATTCAAAAATGAATGCAGGTAAATGACCAGAATACAAAATTGGATGCCATTGGTGTCAGAATCCAGGAAGAAAATCCATGGGAGCACATGTGACAAAGAGAGGAGCCCTGGTTGAGTTCAGATCTTGACTTGTTCAGTGTGTGACCTTGGGCAAGCTACCTCATGGCCTGCTGGTGAGGGAGATGATAGGAATAATAGTACCAATTCATAGAGATATTGGGAAAAGTAGGCGAAGTATATTTACATAAAATGCTTAACAAGGCCGTGATAAAAATGTTAGCTCCTATTCCGTGTACCACTTAACTGCAGGGATAACGGTGGGCAATTTTGTCCATGTGCCAACATCATAGAGTTCACAAACCCAGATAGTCTAGTCTACTGCACCCGTAGGCTATATGGTCTAGCTTATTGCTCCTAGGGTCTGAGCCTGCACGAAACAACATGAAATTAAATTAAGCACAAGAGAAAATGGTGCAAATTAAGACACATGGTAAACACAAGATGTGTGAGGCTGCTTTGCAGCAAAGTTTTTTTCATAAGTAGAAAGAGTATACTCTAAAACAAGATAAAAATACTGTAATAAATGCCTAGTAATATAGTCGTTTATTATCATTGCCAGTATTGTGTACTGTATTGTATATGCTGTGCTTTTGTATGACTGGCAGCACAATAGGTGTGTTTAAACCAGCATGTCATAAACTTGAGTAATGTATTGTGCTATGACATCACTAGGCAATGGGAATACTTTGGCTCCATTATAACCTTACAGGACCACTCTTTGTATCTGTGGTCTGTCATTGACCAAAATGTTGTTATGCAGTGCATGGCAATATTAATGTTTTAATTCATTAACTTTTCAATTTTTCATGACTTTTCTCTCTGTGTTTCCTTCCTTTAGCATGAGCCGCACCGCCTACGCAGTGGGAGCCCTGCTTCTCCTCTTGGGGACCCTGCTGCCAGCTGCTGAAGGAAAAAAGAATGGGTCCCAAGGTGCCATTCCCCCGCCAGACAAGGCCCAGCACAATGACTCTGAGCAGACTCAGTCTCCGCAGCAGCCTGGCTCCAGGAACCGGGGGCGGGGCCAAGGGCGAGGCACTGCCATGCCCGGGGAGGAGGTGCTGGAGTCCAGCCAGGAGGCCCTGCATGTGACCGAGCGCAAATACCTGAAGCGAGACTGGTGCAAAACCCAGCCACTCAAGCAGACCATCCACGAGGAGGGCTGCAACAGCCGCACCATCATCAACCGCTTCTGCTATGGCCAGTGCAACTCCTTCTACATCCCCAGGCACATCCGCAAGGAGGAAGGCTCCTTCCAGTCCTGCTCCTTCTGCAAGCCCAAGAAATTCACCACCATGATGGTCACACTCAACTGTCCCGAACTACAGCCACCCACCAAGAAGAAGAGGGTGACACGTGTGAAGCAGTGTCGTTGCATCTCCATCGATTTGGATTAAGCCAGGACCCCCCCCCCCCCCACCTGTCCTAGGGATGCAGCCCCAGGCAGGCCCAGAGCCAGACCTAAAACAACCTGATTCAAACTTGGCTTGAACCCAGAGGCAAGAAGACCCACCGGCTGCCTCCTGACAGGCACCTGCTTGTACGTAGTTTGTGTGTGTGAGTGAGCATGGGTGCCTGTGGCTGTTCACAGACACCAGGGGAAACATCTCCGCCAGAGGGCACTTCCTGTTACCTAAATGAATCGTCTGCCTCCTGCGGAGATGGCACAGAAAGCCCATACCACTCCAGGCACATTCAAAGGGGCCGGGCTGAGCCGTGTTTCTGCCTATGTCTTCCCTGTGCCCTGCTGGGGACAGAACTGCCCCTTAGAGTGAATGTTAGTGGGAGAGGCTACCCTGAGCGCGGGAGACCTGTTTTAGTGCTGTATTCAACTTGGAAAAGTTTTTCAACCTGTGCTTGCTTCCTGCCTTTCTCCTCCCTTCCATAGTCAACCCCTTCTTAGGATCTCAGTGACTATTTCAGCCTATTTGCCACTCACTCAACCATGCATATAAATGTTTCCCATTTTTGGAAGACCCTTCAGATTCTGGGGGAGGTTGGTGGGGACAAGGGCAAGAAGGATAGAGGAGTGAGAGAAGAGAGGGAATGAATATGAGGACCAGTTGGGTCCAGCAAAATTCATTAGGAGACATGCAGGGTCCTGGAAGGCCAACCCCCAAATACGGTGAGACTTATGCATTAGAAAGTTTTTTTCCTGGTATGTAACAGCACCCAAGAGAACAGAGGAGAAATGAAATTGCAAAAAATAAAATCATTCACGTTGGCTGTCACTCTGATTTGCTGAAACGAGTTGGAACCGAGTACTGAACTTAAAACATAAATACTGACCACTCCTACTTTCAGAACCATGTGAACGAGCACCCCAAACAGCTCCTCCCTGCTTTGCCTCTCCAGTGGACAGTAGATGTAGTTCAGAACCCCTACACAGGGATAGAAAGAGAACCCACATCTCCCAAGCAAAAGGTCCTGATTTCTTTTGCTTGGTTAGAATCACCTCTTTCCCAGCTCACTGTTTCTGTGCAAAGCTTCCGAAAGCCACACCCTGTGTTATAAAGCCCCTGCCTCTGCTGAGTGTACTTGACAGTGAAGAACCAGGCTGAGAGAACTTAGGGCCTGCTCTGTTTAAGCTAGAAGTATATTTGGGGTCTTTTTGTTTTAGTCATTGAGTTTAGTTGAATGACTGAGGGGATATGACCTCCCCTTCTTCCTTTGTCTCCTAGGGTCTGGGGGAAAGGGCAGGGTAAGAAATCAGAGCATTTGGATTCATTAGATTCTTCCCTGTTGCTGGTGGGATTCATGTAACATTGTAACTCTTCAGAACCTCCTGGTAGAGGCTGTCCTTTGATTAAACTTGGGCTACTTGCAATACCTACTTAGGATTTATTTAATGGCCAAAGTGTGTGGGTGAACTTTTCTACATTTTGGGTTCACTAACCTGTTCTCTTCAAACCTGAGGTTTTATATGTAAACTGTACCCACCTTCCCTCCTGAACATTTTTTTTGCTGGTATCGTCTCGGCCTCACCAGCCAAGTCATATGTAACATGGGAAATAGTTATCGTAGACTTGTGTTTCAGTTGCCATCAAGGCTCCAGCATTCAAAGACCCATTGCAACTAAAGAGGTGATTTTTATTTTGTTTTTGTTTAGGTTCAGTGTTCTCGCATCTAACAACTAAACAGGAACTGTACCGTGAGACAGAAGTTATTTTGAACACCCAAAATATTGGGTTTTATTTTAAAACTTTGGAACTCACTACTGATGATCCTACTATACATAGTCTGTGCATTTTGTATACACTGTATGCCCCTGCCCTAAATCTGTCTATCATCCACATCCTCCAGCAATAAAGCACAGAATGGAGTTAATTAAGCACGCAAATGCTAAGTCCAGAACTCTGCGGGGGCGGGGAGAAGGAGAGAATGGGGAAGGAACTGAAAATGTAAAACCACACTAGAGAGGAAAAGTGATGTTAAGAACCAGCAGACACTGAATTTCTCTTGTTTTAACTCTGCTGCAAGCACACAGTTGTGTTGAAAAGAGATGACTTAAGTTGGCAGCAGTAATATTCTTTTAGTAGCTCATACCACAGTCTTGCATGTAAGTTGAATTTGGCTGAAGTAAAGAGAATTTCCTCAAACTGAACTTCACTGGAATAATCAGCATAACTGCCCTAAAAACACAGCACCAGCAGAGAGGGAACCCTCTGCTCTCCTTACTGTGCCTGTATTAAGGCTAGCCCAAGTACGGTGTGTCTTCCAACATTTATTGAAAGTGCCGTATCTGTTACATACAGGATTGGAGTCACTGATGATGTAACGATGTGTTTTTTTCATTACTATAGAATTTTTTTAAAATGGCAAGATCTTTGCTATCTTGATCTTACCTGTTAAAATAATGCCAAACACCAAATATGAAGTTTATGATGTTTTTGACATTGTTTTGACATTGAATGAAAAAAACGCATGTCCTGCAAGTATTTTTTTATTTGTTTGGTTTGATTTTTGCTATTGTAGTTCTTCAAAGTTCAAAATGTAAGTGAAAAATCTAGAGGAAAGGATAATTTCCACTGTGTGGAATGTGAATAGTTAAACAAAAAGTTATGGTTATTTAATGTAATTATTAATTCAGATCCTTTGGTCACTGTGATTTCAAGCATGATTTTTTTCTCCTTTATTTGACTTCATTTGAGTTGAGCAAAGAGGTTGCCACATTGTCTGCTGTTGGAGGCTTTTATCGGGTCCGGGGAACTAAGAGAATCTTGAATATCTGAAGACACATTACAAAGTCAAGACCTGAGCTTTTATTTTATTTTTAATTAAATGTTCCTTAAAGGTTAACATTTCTGAGGCAATATTAAGAATAATTTTAAATGTTATTTTGGAAGACTTATGACATGTGTGTACAAACAAATAGCAGATGATAGTGAATAGTTCACAGGTTCTTTTAAGGAGAAAATCTAAAATGAAAAATGTATGTGCAGAACATTTATAAGTGACAAGTTCATGCTTAAGAGTAAAAGTAGTTCTATTGATTTGTCATTCTCAAGATATTTAATATCAACTGCATTGTGTATTATGTCTGCTTTAATCATTTAAAAACAGCAGAAGATTATATAGATTATGATTGAGGTACTTTGCTGTGAATGAGGATGAGAAGGGATTTGATAGTGTCAGAAAAGTTAATTTGGTTTAAAGCAAAGTTTTATGAATCTGTAACTAGAATGTAATTTCACCCAAATTATGTTCTATATAACCTTTCCTGAAGAGCAATCAATAAATCGAACCTCTTCTCTGTGTGTATGTTTGTGTGTTTAACTGGAAGTGTTCACAGGGAGAGGTGGTGGAAGGAGTCACTTATCCCCCTTCCTGGAGGGAGATAGGAAAACAATTAGATCTCTTGTGACCTCACAGGGAATTTATTTCCTGCACCTAGACCTTCCAGTCCCCACTTGATGCCAATGGGATACCCCAGGCTGTGGCAGTTAGAGGCAGGGGAAGCTGATGTGCAACGGGAAGCACCAACCTCTTCCCCAGAACTAGAAAGAAGAGTTAGAAAGGGGTTATGAGAAGCCTTCAGATAATGGAAGAGTTGTCACAGAAATGGTAATAGCTTTATTTCAAGGTCTTCAAGGGAAACATGGTAGAAGGATTTGGGGCTCAATAGAAGGAAAAGCTTTCTAATGATGGGAGTGAGTGAGCAATGCAGTGAGCTGCCATAAAATGGGGCCCACCCTGCCCTTGGAAATCATAAGCCACATAAATCAGATATCTTTGTCCAGAAAAGTCACTAAGCAAAGAAACAACAACAGACAGCAGCCACAACAAATCCTTGGCAGGGAAAGAAAAACTTGATTTCAAAAGTTGCCGCATTACGTATTTAAAATATCCAGTTTCAGCAAAAAAATGACAAGTCATGCAAAGAAACAAGAAAATATGGCCCACATCCAGAAAACAAGTGAACAAAAAACAACTGTACCTTGGGAAGCCCAGACACAGGACTTATTAGACAAAAATTTAAATCAACTTTTTCAATATTTGAGAGCTAAGGAAAACCATTCTAAAGAACTTAAGAAAAATAAGAGAATGAAATCTCTTCAAATTCTGAATACAAATAGAGAAATAAAAATTATTTTAAAAAAAACAAGTAGAAATTGTGATACTGAAAAGTACAACAAATGAAAATTTTACTAGAGGGGCTGAACAACAGATTAGAGCAGGCAGAAGAAAATTGAGAAACCTTTACCTAGACTAATAAGGGAGTGGGGGGTGAGGAGGAAAAGAAGACTACTAAAATCAGGAATGAAAGAGGGTACATTACTATGGACCTTATAGAGAAAAAAGGTATAATAAGGGAATACTATGAACAACTATGACAAAAGTAAGTTAGATGAACATATTCCTAATGTAACAAAAAGTCTAATTCCATTTTGTCACGTTTGACTCCTAACATCTTTTAAACCTCATTCCTTTCTCTTTCCCTTCTGCTGCACATCTGGGCAAACTGACAACAGGTTCTCCCTTATTTTGCGCTGCTGGGATGATCAAGCCATCCAATGGCCTGTCTGCATGTGAAAGCCCTCATCCCAGCCTTACTGTTCAACCACCATAAAAACTCTTAGCCGGTCTCCTTTCCCTGCTCTCAGACCAGGTTGGGAGCCCTGCCCAGCTGTCCACAGAAAGCCTTGTATATGAATAATAGAACTTTTCATACACCCCTGGTGTGTGTATGTGGCATCATCAGTCTTGACATCTGAACCAAACCTTGCATAAGGGTCCACTCTATTTATGAAGGTGTCTACAACACCTAGAAACATAAAATTACTAGAATCACTCAAGAAAAAATAGATGTTTAAGTAGATAGTTGAATATTGACTCACTAATGAAGAGATTGAGTTGGCAACAAAAAAATTTCCAAAAAGAAAAGCCCAAGACCAGATGGCTTCACTGGTGAATTAAACCAAATAGTTAAAGAATTAATAACAAGTCTTCACAACCTCTTCCAAAAAGAAAAAAAAAAAAAAAAAAAGGAAGAAAACAAAAAACAGAAAAGAAGGGAACACTTTCTTCTCCATCCTATGAGA
This sequence comes from Saccopteryx leptura, assembly GCF_036850995.1. Classification (NCBI taxonomy): domain Eukaryota; kingdom Metazoa; phylum Chordata; class Mammalia; order Chiroptera; family Emballonuridae; genus Saccopteryx; species Saccopteryx leptura. Next base: position 86,624,956 of record NC_089508.1, read on the forward strand.
CCAATGTTACTTTGCTACTAAAACCAGACAAATACATCACAAAATAAAACTGCAGACAAATATTTCTTATGAATATAGATGTAAAATTTTCAAAAAAAAATGAGGTAACTGAATTCAGCAATACATAAAAAGGATTATACACCATAACTTTGTGGGATTTGCCCCAGGAAAGTAAGGCTGGTTTAATCATCAATCAGTGTAATAATACACCATATTAGTAAAGGACAAAAACCACACAATCATGCGAAAAATCACTTGACAAAATCCAACACCCTTTTGTGATAAAATCACTCAACACACTAAGAATATAAGGGAATTCTGATAAAAGACCTGATAACAGACATCTATGAAAAACCCACAGCTAACATTACTTCAGGGTGAAAGATTAAAAGCTTTTCCCCTCAGGGTATCTGCTTTCACCACTTTTTTTCAACATTGTACTGAAGGTCTAGCCAGGGTAGTTAGTCAAGAAAGGAAAAAAGAACTCATCCAGATTGGAAAGGAAGAAGTAAAACTATTTCTGTTTTCAGATGACATAATCTTGTATGTCGGAATCCTAAGGAATCCACAAAAGAAGTATGAGAGCTGTCATAGTCCATTCAGGCTACTATAATGAAATATCATAGACCAGGCAGTTTATTGAAAACAAACATTTATTTCTTACAGTTTCAGAGGCTGGAAATCCAAGACCAGGGTGTCAACATGGTCAAGTGAAAATTTGCTGCCAGGTCTGGAGCCTTTTTTATAAGGAATTAATTATTTTTGAGGGTTTTTACCCTCTTGACTTAGGCACCTCCCAAAGGGCCCACCTACTAATGCCATTACCTATGGAGGTTAGGATTTTAACATATGAATTGGGGGAGGGGGAGGACACAAATATTTGGACCATAGCAAGAGCCAATAAATGAGTTTAGCAAGGTCTTAGCAAGATCTAGATACAAAAATTAATTGTATTCTATACAATACCAATGAAACTTAAAACTAAAATTAAGAAAATAATTCTATTTGCAACAACATCAAAAAGAATAAAATGCATAGGAATAAATTTACATATATATTAGATTTTATTTATTTTAGAGAGGTGAGAGAGAAAGAGAGAAGGGGGAGGAGCAGGAAGTATCAATTCCCATATGTGCCTTGACCAGGCAAGCCCAGGGTTTCGAACTGGCAACCTCAGCATTCCAGGTTGACACTTTATCCACTGCGCCACCACAGGTCAGGTGGAATAAATTTTAAAAAGGAAGTACAAGACTTGTACATAGAAAGCTACAAACATTGTTAAAAATATTAAACAGCTAAATAAATAGAAATACATTCTGTGTTTATGGATTAGAAGAATGAATATTGCTCTGCAGATTCAACACAATCTCTAGCAAAATCTTCACTGGTTTCTTTGCAGAAATGGACAAGCTAATCCTAACATTTATATGAAAATGCAAGTGACCCAGAATAGCCAAAACAATCTTGGAAAAGAAGTACTAAGTTAGAGGGCTCGCACTTCCCGGTTTCAAAACTTAACAACAAACAATTGTTACAAGGCAAATACCCTTTGAACTACGTACCACTAAGAATTTTTCCAGCCTCTTTAGAGGTTCTTCCTATGATTTATCTCCATTTTAACCTTTTTCATACTACAATAATAATAACTCTCAATTTTATAGTAATTTCTTCTTTGCACATAGTTTGATTACTAAAGTGTAATTCCCTCAACTCAACACTTTAGTTTGATTGCAAGCAGTTTAAGCAAGAAAAGGTAAAGTCCTGAATTAAGGCAACCCTAAACCGTTCCTATGATCCTGATGGTGAGTACCAAGGTATCAGTGTCCACTTCCTCCTGTTGCACCAACAAGTGTACTGGGCAGAAGGTTAAAATAACTGGATATTTCAAAGTATTTTAAACAACTATTTTGTTCTTCATTATTATAATAAAGCTTAGATTCTAATGCTCACAAAAAGATTCTTGCATCTTCTAGGTTTATGATTAAAATCACTTTTTCTCTTCTGTTTATCTATCATCAGCACATACAGCATTAGTCCATTAGTCCATTGGAAATGAACTTCAGGGCCTTTCAGACATTCCACAAGTGCGCAGGTGAATTCCTTGAATGTAGGTTAATTACTACGCACAGTGATAGCAGAAGTTAAATATGGGAAATAAATGTCTACTGTTTTTGACTTCTTGCATCTCCTCTTTAAATTACTTTTTGTTCCAGAGCAACTCTTCCCTCAGTCTATGTGGTGCCATCAGGCTTCTCATTACTGTACCTTTCATTCTTGCTCCCTCTCTAGGGATAGGGGTGGCATTAGACCACATTGGAAAGTGAGAAGACTTGGCCACCATGACTGATTTTAGAAACAGGCTTGAACAACCTGGATGAATAAGAATCTTCCTTAAAATTTGAATATGGAGACCGGGATAAACAAGATCTTTTTCCTGTGCTAGGATCACAAGTTATAATACTCCTACAGACCAAAGTCTGATGACAGCTATCTTTCCCAGGTAAAAGGATGAAATTGTCGGAAGAATGAAGTCTCTACACACAGAAAAATAGAGCCAAAAGATGGACTAAGTATCTTGATGAAAGATCTTTTTCCCCCTGGATGAAGCTATACTGGAAGTCAGGCCAATCTCTGAGTCATCCTGTATTAGTTATATATTGCTTTATAACAAATTCTGCCAAAATTTAGTAGCTTAAAACAGCAAACATTTATTATTTCACACATTTTCTGATAGAGATCTGGGAGTAACTAAATCAGGCAGTTCTGGCTCAGAATCTGTCATGAGTTTGCAGGGCTGCTGATATCTGAAGTCTTGACTGAGGCTGGAGAATACCCTTCTAATATGGCTCATTCACATGGCTGTTGGCTAGAGGCCTCAGTTCCTCGCAACATGGTAACTGGCTTTCTCCACAGTGAGCAATTCAAGGAAAAGCAAGGAGGAAGCCACAGTACCTTTTATGACTGAGTTTCCAAAAATCACACAACAAATGGAATTCCCCTTTATTCCATTTGTTAGAAGCAAGTCACTAAGCTTGCTTATATTCCAGAGGAGGGTTTTCTTCATTGACTTGAGAGGGAGAGAGAAGCATCAATGTGTTGTTTCACTTAGTTGTTCCATTTAGTTGTGCACTCATTGATTGCTTCTGGGATGGGCTTTGACTGGGGATCGAACTGCGACCTCGGCACACTTATCCTCTGAGCAGCCTGGCCAGGGTCAAGAGTAGGGCTTTTAGGCTTCACCTTTTGAAAGAAGAAGTATCAAAGAACTTGTGGTCATATTTTAAAATAACACACTCTTAGTTACATGAATCAATAAATTCAATTTTTTAGCTTAGTTTGTATTTATTGGGTTTCTGTCACTCAGGACCCAAAGAATGTTCTAGTTGTGTCACTAAGAAAGTTTTAGATGTTATTGTTTATTGCTTTTATTGTAGTGAATGGTATCTTATGATCATGCAGAATGAGAAGTGCTACTTGCATCGTCCTATATCTGCATCACCTGTGGCAACAAAACTGGTTCTACAGAAGGAAGGAGCTCAATGTATCGCAGAAAGAACTTATCTTCCAGCAGAGCCAGAGCATCTAAAGGGATCTATTGTAGAAGTAGATGCTGAAAGGGCAAGAGGCCACACAAAGTAATTCATAAACACAGGGGTGAGAAAAAAGCACATTAAAGGCTTATATGAAAAACATCAGTCTCTTGTCCCTTGTCTCTCCACAGTCTCATTCTTTAGGGTCAAGCCTCTTCAATTATTTTTGCCTGTTTCTTTTGACATTGCTGAAGGTTCGACTGGGGTCAATGCCCAAAATGACTCACTCACATGGTGGCAGTGGATGCTGGCAACAGCTGGACGCTCAGTTTCAAGTGGTCTCTTCACATGTCTCAGGCTTCTGAGAGCACAGTGGTTGAGTTCCAAGAGGAAGTGTTCCAAGAAGAAGAAGATAAAAGCAGTCAGTTTCTTAAGACTGGGCCTGAAAACCTACACAGTGTTACTTCCACCATATTTAATTGGTCAAAGCCATCGAAACTTGCCCAGAGTCAAGCGAGTGAATATCCTCACCTCTTGATGAGAGAAGTGTCAAATAATTTGTAGCCATCATTAATCTACCACATCTGACTCACAGGCTGGAAGAAGGGACATGGGAGTTCAGCTGTCCTATATGCAAACATGAACTCAGTCTCCTAGTGTTCAGTTTTGCAGCTCACTGTGACATCTGTCGTCTGCTGCACTCGCCTCCCAGCCCTGACTCTCTTAGGATTCTTAATTCAGTTTGAAGTGCCTTTCATTGTACTGTCAAGGGTCCCTCTTCTGTCTGCCACCTCTGAAACTACTTACTGAAATCAGTCAATTGTCTCTTCTTTTCTAATTCTTTGTCCTTGTATGTTTATACTTGTAAAAGTTCTTACTTTTATTTTCATGGAGTTTCACAAGAAAAAAAGACAGACAAATATATATAGTGTATTTATCTGGGCCCAACAAAAATGTATGCCCATTGTTACTTGATAACAACTTGATTTTGTAGAGTGCTTTAAAATAAAAAATGCATTTTTTGTATGCATCATTTTACTTGATCTTCATTAATTTGGAAAGAAAGGCAGGACAGGCATTTAAATGGTCTTCATTTTAGAAGTGAACAAGCCGAAATCAGAGACATAAAATGATTTGTACAATGTTGCGTGAGTGATTTCCTTTCTATTAAATCCTCTAGGGAAAGGTTCTGGAATAAAGTCTAAAGGTGACAAGGAGAAAACAAAAAACAAAACAAAATCTGTTTAGTTTTGTTGGGTTTTTTTAAGGGGAAGATGCAAAACTTTATGGAATTCTGAAAAACTATAATTTGTATAGCATTGGAGCACCCAATTCAGAATTTGGGATTTTTATATAAATGTGCAATCGTGGGGGGCGGATCAGGAACTTACTAGTAAGAAAGTAAGAAGACATGGATGACTTAGCTCAGCCTCCTACTTCAGGCCACACTGCTCATCCTATTCACTTGATCCACATGGTGGGATGTGAGAATTCCCACATCCCTTTGCAGGAGCCCATTTTGGCTGTTCTTATAGTAGTGACTGAGTTTCAAAGAGGAAGACCTATAATGTCCCCCAGGCATACTACAAAGGAAATATAAGTCATCAGATAGTTGGATTTGGATCTGGGCCAGGATAACTCGACTCTCCTTGTGGAAGGTGCCATGGGATCTACAGTGATGGCAGGTGATGGAAGAAGCGAGTTCCCTCAGCTTTATGTCTTGTCTAAAAGATGATAACCACGCTAATAAATTTAGTGCCACATTCTTTACAGTGTGCTCATCCGACCCTTAAAATAAAGCCATAAACCATAATGGGGTCCATGATGCTTTCAATGATTAGACATTCATTTCTGCTCTCCATTTTTATTTCTCTTCTGCCAAAAGGTGGCTTTATTGATGTGCTTTCAGGAGGCATGGGAGAGGGCAGTGGTTGGATAAAGAAGGCCCAGATTTTAGAGCTCTGAGAAAAATTATGTCTATCAAAATAAAACCCAGGTTCCCTAAAGGGAAAAACATAGCATTTTTGTCATTGTAGCCACAATAAATACATAGCCCTGTCATAACGAACAGAGCCTGTTTGGGAGTTTTCAGAGCCATAAGCTATTTTATGTTATCAATATGCTAATTAAGGAAGCATTAAGTTTTTGTTATGGTAGCTGATAGTTAGGATATGTACAACCCCACCTCTCAGGCTGTTTTGAAAGTAGGAAGGCATCTAGTAAAGAGTTTATGGGATGTGGCACTGAACCCCAGAGAGAGACTGAGTTTGTAAAGAAAAAAGGTAAAAGAGTAGAAGTTGGTGTTAAAGAAGATACGTTATTTGGGTCTCTTGCCCTGATACACAACACTGAAAACAGGACTTTCCAGTTGTTCCAAGCAAGGCTGGAAGGATTAATTTCTTTGCTCTTGGTTCTCGCTCTCTCTATTTTTTAATTAAGAATTATTTTTCAATTACAGCTGATATTTAATATTATATTAGTTTTAGGTGTAGAGCGTAGTTAGACATTTATATATCTCATGAAATGATCACCATAAGTCTAGTACTGTATACACCTGACACCATACATTGTTATTACAATATTATTGACTTTTCTCCATCTATATTTTATTAAACATTTCAACTCTTCAAAACCTCTTTAGAAACACTGTCAAAATTTGAATGCTAGATCCATACCAAAATCTAACTTCTTCTTTTTTTTTTTTTTTTTTACAGAGATAGAGTCAGAGAGAGGGATAGATAGGGACAGACAGACAGGAACAGAGAGAGATGAGAAGCATCAATCATCAGTTTTTTGTTGCGACACCTTAGTTGTTTATTGATTGCTTTCTCATATGTGCCTTGACTGTGGGCCTTCAGCAGACCGAGTAAGCCCTTGCTCAAGCCAGCGACCTTGGGTCCAAGCTGGTGAGCTTTGCTCAAACCAGATGAGCCTGCGCTCAAGCTGGCGACCTCGGGGTCTCAAACCTGGGTCTTCCACATCCCAGTCTGACGCTCTATCCACTGTGCCACTGCCTGGTCAGGCCCAAAATCTAACTTCTGATACTCACCCATTATTCAAAGGAAACTGGGTTCTACTCAAAATAGAATAAAAGATACATTAATGTTGATAAAATACTAGATGGAAAAATCTTCATTCAAACTCCCTCCAGAAACTGAAGACTCTCAAATATCCTTCTACTAGAAGACCCTGTCATGCAAAAATGGAAAGTATTCCCATTCAGTCTCACTTCTCACCTAAGATTCATTGTATCTGTGAATAACAATCATAACAATCTTTTATCAGCAACAAAATGGCTCATTTAGTGAGAAACAAAGTAAGAATCTGGAAGAGAATCAGGTAGGTGTCTTGGAGAAGATCGTCAGGCTAGGATCTGGCCAAATCTCTTGGTGATTTTTTTTTAAAAACTTTTGGTTGGCAGAGAAACTTTCACTTGAAACATTGGGGTAGGTGAGACTAGGTAAGGAGAAGAGAATGCTAGAAAATTTTAGTTCTCTTTTTACGGAAGGCCCTCAGCATGGGGAGAGAACCAAAACCAGTAGAAGGAAATTGTGGTAGAAGAGAAATATACCAGTGGGACTGAGCAATATCCCAGAGTGTGTGGGGATTCTTCAGTAGAAATGTTGCCCATTATATTGGGAAGTGAGTGAACCATTTAAATCAAAGAATGCTGCTGGGAACTCTGTGATTTCCCAAGTACAGACGTCATATTGCCATTGTCTGCATTCCTCTCTAAATTTGGAGGTGAGGAATTGGTGAGGGGAGAGAGGGCTGTGTTGAGGCACTAGTAACTGGAAAATGTCTTTAATTGTGGTGCTTACTTCTTTGATCATTCCCCTTTTGAAACAACCTGAAAAAAAGACACCCTGCATTTGTGCTACTTGCTGATGAGAACAAATGAAATCAGAGCTGTGTACTGACTGAAGATTTCCTCATTTTTGAAATTAATAAAGGCCTTAAAATTGCCATAATTCCCTCTTCTGTGCTAGAAGGGAGGTTTTATTCAGTAGTTTAGAACTGAATCGTATATAGAATTTGTACAGACACTAAGTAAATTGCTAGACAAAAAAACACAGTTGAACTTTCTTTCAGAGCTGTAAAAAAATTTATGGTAAGACAAGTCTTTGCCTTTTTAACCAAAATGGAGAGGAAAAAGAAACACATAAGTTTTTAACTAAACGTTCTGTGACTTGGTTCAACCTGATCTGGGCAGAACAGATTCAAATAATCTAACACGGATGTGCATCCTCAATTACGAAGTTGCCTTTACAAACCTGAGCGTTCTAGCTGCGGGCAGGAGGCTAGAGAAGAATGGCCAGTGGACTGGGGTTCGTGACGACAGCTTGGCCATGACTTTGCGCCCTTGAAAGCCTCAATCATGACCAGAGAGTGCAGGGTTGAACTCATCGGTACCTTTGTATATGGTCCTGCAGAGCTTGTTTCATTTTGAAAGTATCAGGAAGTTTGACTGACTCACCCAACATGCTTCCCTGGGAGCTAAGAAAGCCATGTTCTCTAGACCTCAGAATTGAGAGTGGATGAATCTAGCGATTGGTAGGTAACATGATCTGCCTTTTGTAGCAAGCCAGAAGCCAGATGTCCCCTCCCCTTTGATCTGAATAACACTTTAGGCTGCAGACAATAAGATTGGTTTTAAATTTATTGTCTCTTTGATTTCTGCATTCTAATGCTTTTTAAATTCTTTACACAAGACAGGGCTATATATAGGCAACAAGGGTGGTTCAATGGAGGCCAAAAAAAAAAAAAAAAAAAAAAAGCCAGTAGCTTTGAGAAGTGCCGAGCAGAGCCTTGTGCATATTTCTCTGCAAGGAAACAAAGATGACTGACTTTGTGGGCAGGAGTTTTTTCATTTCCAGTTGTTTTACTGCAAAATGAAGTTTCCCGTTCATGGTTCCAGCCGGATTTGTGTAAAAATTCTTTGCAGAACACCCCTCATTGCAAAGCACTAAAGAGGAATCCAATTTAAGTGAAGGAATCCCTAAATCAGAACATCTTCCTTCTCTAAGCCCTCTGTAACCTTTACCCCAGTTAACATTCCCTTTTCTTCTTTAAAAATAATTTAATTGAATTTATTGGGGTGACACCAGTTAACCTAACTGTACAGGTTTCAGGTGCTTAATTCTACAACACATCTCAGTACACTGTATTGTGTGTTCACTCCCAATCAAGTTTCTGTCCATCACTAATTATTCCCCCCCACACACACCCTCTTCCACCTCCCCCCTGCAATCACCACACTGTTGTCCGAGTCCATGAGTTTTTTCTTTTTTCTTTTTGTTCTTTTTTATTCAATCCCACCACCCACCTCATTCAGCCTTCACCCCCAACAGCTGTCTGCCTGCTTTCTATCTATGAGTCTCTTTCTATTTTGCATATTAGTTTATTTTGTTCATTAGATTCCACCTATGAATGAAATCATATAGTACGTGTTTTTCTCTCACTGGCTTATTTCACTCAGTATAATGCTCCCCAGGCCCATCCATACAGTTGCAGAAGGTAAGATTTTTTTTAATGGCCACATAGTATTCCATTGTGTAAACGTACCACAGCTTTTTTGTCCACTCCTCTACTGATGGGCACTTGGGCTGTTTTCAGAACTTGGCTATTGTAAATAGCACTGCAATAAACATAGTGGTGCATATGGTCTTTTGAATTAGTTTTTTTTGCATTCTTAGGATGTATTCCCAGAAGTGGGACTGCTGGGTCAAATGGCAGTTCCATTTTTAATGTTTTCAGGAAACTCCATACTGCTTTCCACAGTGGCTGCCCCAGTGATTTCCCACCAGCCCTGTGGGAGGGTCCCCCTTTCTCCAGACCCTTGCCAGTACTGTTGTTTATTGATTTATTGATGATAGACATTCTGACAGGGTAACGCTTTCTCCCTGTCCTTGTTATGCAGCCTGTGTGAGGCAGTCTGCTGAGGCTGAGGGCTTAGTCTCATTAGTCCTGCTGATGGTGGAGATGCAAATGTCTGAATCCAACCTCACCTCGTGGGGCGTTACATGGCATTTGGGAATCTTCTTCAATTAATATTACCTGAAAAATAGTGACTGGGCACTCCATCAAATGAGTAAAAACGTTTGGCCCAGTTCTTGTCCTCAGGGTGATCAAACATGGGAGAAACTGCCCCAAGGAGTCAGCCCGTTCCGGAAAAAACACTAGAAGGATGGAAGGAAAAGGGGCTCAAGTCTCAACACATTTTCATCGCAGTTCTGTGACTTTGAGTGAGTCCTGGCTTCCCTCATCTCCTTTTCTCTGCTGGAATGTTAGGTGAACTCATATTGACCTAGCATTTCAGATTCAAAAGCCTTTTTCACATCTTATTTGAGCCCAGTAATCACCCTGTGAGGTAGCCATGCAGCACAGTCCATATTTTAGGATGAAGAAGATGAGCTAAAGGATGAAGACTTGTTACTAGTCTGAGACAAAGGGAAGACTGGGACTCAGTTTCCCTGACACCTTCTCCAGAGCTCTGTGCACTTCATGAAACTCACCCTCCCTCCCTGCCTGGGAGTCATAAGGACCAGAAGGGTCTTTGTTTGCAAGAAGGGTTTGCAAAGAAACACAGTGATTACAGCAAAATTCTGATTCCTTCTTCCCAAGAATCCTCTACGGACTTCTCCTGGAAGAAAGGACGAGCCATGAAAGCACTCGGGGAGGTAAGGAATAAGAAAACAGCGAAGGCTGACTTTCCCTGTGGGCTGTGGCACAGCTCACCTTTGCTGTGTGGGGGCGGAGTCCCACAGGCTCCCCTTTGAGTTAACACACCTATCAGATTTTCCAGTTGGTTTTCAGTCAGTTCCTTGGATATCTGGTATGAGACCGTAAGAGCACTTCTTTCTGCTTTATGGTGATGAAATATGAGCGATGGCCACAGCTGAAGCTTTCAAGTCTGGTGGGGATGGCCCCCAAGGCAGCTCTTAGAACCCTAAAGGGCAGTCGGGAGGGGCTGTGAAACTGTGAGCAGAAGCAGGCTCTCACCACACAGCTAGTCATCAGGTCTCCCAAATACATTATCCTCTGTGGTTTGTATACGAGATGTTTTATAAATAAAACAGAAGACCCAGTCTGCATACCCAAGAGCATTACTGACAAAATGGTAGCAAAACACTTAAAAAATACCTGTGATGCCAGCGGCTACAGGGTTCTATTCAAATAGGTGCACATGGGCTGGACTCGCTGCAAGCCCAGAGTTGTGAATGTGGCTGCTTTCGAGCATGTTTCATACCGAGGTCTCTTCAAGTGACTGCTGTAAGGTGTCCCTTCGGACCTGGAGCCCACCTGCCTCTTCTCTACACATTCATCCTTTTCCAAATTCATCCTCGCGGAACGAAGACCTCCTATGTATTGAATGAGTGCCAAGGAGGGTTTAACTGTAGGATCACATTACTTTAAGTGGTCTGAGAAAGAACCATATGGGACTATGGAATTTTATTCCCAAAGACCAGAACCTCTGAACTCAGTTCCAGAGAACGAGCCCCTGTTCTTAGTTCAGACCGCAGGCTCTCCCTCTGTCTCCCAGGCTGGGCTGTGGAACTGGGTGTTTCCAGGGACGGGGGTGGGTCTGCAGGTGGCACGATGCTGTGGGCAGGGAAGAGGGGTGCTCCTTCTTGGGTGCTGCAAGAGGGAGAGATTAATGCTGGGAACTGAGACTCCTAGTTCCGTGTGGCCATTCCAGGCCTGGAACCCAAACACACTCGAGGGTACAAAGGGGCCTGAGAATCTCATTGCCATCCCTTGGCACAGTCCAAATCAAAACGTGATGAGGGTACCAGGTGACGCCATTTAAATAGACATCATCTACTCTTCATTGCATGGGGAAATTAAAAAGTGAATTTTTAAAATTTTTATTTTATTTTATTTTTTTAGCACATTCAAGAGAGAGAGAAAGACAGACAGAAAGGGAGAGAAATGAAAGGGATCAACTCATAGTTGCAGTACCTTAGTTGTTCATTGATTGCTTTCTCATATGTGCCTTGACCAGGGGACTTCACCTGAGTCAGTGACCCCTTGCTAATGCCAGTGAACTTGGGCTCAAGCCAGTGACCTTGGGCTCAAGCCAGAGACCATGGTGTCATGTCTATGATCCTATGCTGAAGCTGGTGACCTCATGCTCAAGCTGGATGAGACTGCACTCAAGCCAGTGATCTTAGGATTTTGAACCTGGGTCCTCAATGTCCCAAGCTGATTGCTCTATCCACTGCGCCACTGCCTGATCAAGAAAAAAATGAAATTTAATGTGTAAAGAATATTCTAGTCCTATTGTCTTACACTGCATAGCCACTTGTTTCTAAAGTGCTACTATCTGGAACCATTTGATTCTTCTAACTTTGTGAGACAGGGAGGAGGGAGTAAACATTTGGCAGGCTGAGAAAACGAGAATCTAAACAGTCCAGTGACTTGCCAGCGGAGTGTGACAGGGGCCCGGCCTCCCACTGCTGAATTTAGTGCTTTTCAAATGATTTATTTTTGGCCACATAGTCTGATCCGCATTGGCCTCCAAGGCTCCCTGAATTGGAATGAAAATGGGGCTCCTGTGTTTTGTTTTGTTTTGGTTCTTTTAAAGATCTTCTTCCTTCATTATGCTCTGTCATACACAGAAGAATACACAAAAATAAAGTTTATTGATTTATTAATCAAACAGGACTTCTGTAACATTGCCCCCACGGGGCAGGCCGAGGCCGCCTGGGCAGCTCCGTGGGCTGAGACAGGAGCCTCAGTTTAGGAAGGCTGGATGCACACTCCGCTCAGTGCTCTGCTTCCACTGTTCAGAAATTCTTCATCATTTGTCAGCGATTTCTCATCTTGCACTGGGCCTGTCAAATTATGTATTCAGTCACACTCCTACCCAAACATGTTTCCTCCCCCAGAATGGCCATTATCCTAACTTTTCTGATAGTCTTTTCTTTTCTCTATAGTTTTACCACCCCAGTATACATGAATAAATATTATCATTTATTTGGCTTTTGAATTTTATAGAAATGAAACCATATAGCATGTTCTTCTGTGTGTACACCTTCTTTCAATAAACCTTCTTTATGAGACTTACCCGTCTCATTTGTAGCTGTCATTCATTCAGCCTCTTTGCTGTGTAACACTCTACTATATGAATATATATCAATACATTTTGTATTTTTTCTACTTTTAATGTAAATCTGACTCATTTTCCAATTTTGGCTATTATGAATGAAGCTGCTTTAAACATTGTTGCATGCGTATCTTTGTGCAAAAGTGCTTGTACTTTTGTTGAGCATTTATCTGTGAATGAAATAGCTAGCTCACGAAATGTGTGTTTGCTCAGTTTTAGAAGGTAATACCAAACTATTTTTCTAAAGTAGTCATCTTAGTATACATTCTCTATAACAGTATAAGTTTCCTTGCTTTGTATTTTCACCAAGGCTGGGTACTGACAGTCTTTTTTATTTTCAACTATCCTGGTGCATACACGGTGGGTCCAAAGTAGGGTTGCAGTTCTGAGTATGCTAAACACAGTTTATTCTTGTATTATTATTAATTGTATTATTTTCCATACATACAACTATAAACTTACTTTTGTCTCACCCTATCTTAAATCACAGTAATAATCTCATTGTAATTTTAATTTGGACTTCCTTGGTCAATAATGAGGTTGAGTATTTCTTCAAAAGTGCATTGCCCATTTGGATATCCTCTTTTGTTTAGTTTCTTGTTGATTGTTTTATTACATTATTTGGGGTCTTTTCATATGAATTTATAGGAGTTCTCTATATATTCTGGATGGAAGCCTTTTATCAGAAATTTGTGTTACAAATATCTTCTCCCAGTCTGTGCCTTACAGATATTTTTTGATGAAGAGAAGGTCTTAATTTTAACATAAAAATTTATCAATATGGTTGGTAAATTTTTGCATACTGTTCAAAAATCTTTAAGCTCTTTTTTATAATACATTTAAAAATTTTTTATTGATTGATTTTACAGAGAGAAGGGGAGGTGGCACAAGAAGTATCAACTCATAATTGCTTCACTTTAGTTGTTCACTGATTGCTTATCACTTGTGCCTTGATCAAGTAAGCCCAGGGTTTCAAACTGGGACCTCAGCATTCCAGGTCAACTCTATCCACTCACTGTGTCACCACAAGCAAATCTTTATCTCTTAAGATTTTATTTTTGTTTTTGCTTCCTGAAGTTTAATTGTGGTGTGTGTAGGAGTGAATTGTTTTCCTTTATACTGCTTGGAATTCTTTCACCTACTTGAATCTGCTGGTTCATGTCTTTAATTTGGAGAAATTCTATCATTAACTCTGCTGTTATTGCTTGATTACTTCTGTTTTGTCTGCTTTTCTTACCTTCTCTTCAGTCTCTTATCTATCTGGGTTTCATTTTGAATATTTTCTTCTCATTTGCCTTCCAGTTTACCAGTTCTCTATTAAATTCTTTCTAATTTTCTGTCACACCCATCCACTGCATTCTTAATTGGGACTGTGGTATTTTTCAGTGCTGAATTTCCTCTTTCACAAATTTGCCTGTCATTTTTTTGTGGCTCTCAGTTCTCTGTCAAAATTTCCAATCTTTTATTTCTATTCCTTGGACTTGGTAAGCTGACAGTTTTAAAACCCAGCGCCTCTGCATGTTTGCTTTCACTGAGCATTGTTCCTGTTGACCCTCATTCATGATTGTTGTCTCCTCGTTGTTTATCCTTGTGTGACAGCCATTTCATTTGAAAAATTGGTTTGTTTCTACAGAAGTAGGATAAGATTTCATTCTTTCAGAAAGAATTTATGTTTGTTGTTCTAGGCACCTGAGAGCACTAGCAATCTAGTATCATCTTACCACAGCACTATCGACATATCAAGCTGGGTGATTCCTTATTGTAGGGGGATGTTCCATGCCTTACAGAACGTTCAGTAGGGTCTCAGCCTCTTCCCAATAGATGCCAATAGGACCTCTTCCTAGTAATGACAATAAGAAAATGTCTCCAGTTATGCCAAATGCCACCTGGTATTTATTTGAGAACCACTATATTAACCCCAAACAAGGGGCTTTTATCAGATTTAAACATAGTCAGCCCTGATCTCCACGTTTGTCCCCCTAGCAATCACATTAAAGCTGCCCAAAACATAACCTAGCCTCTCAGTCATTTCCTTCAGAGGTCCCAAGTGGAAGGCAATACCTAATACCATGTTTAGCTCTTTGGTGTTTTATCTTCTCTTAAATTTTAGTTCAGTAATTTTTAATTTTTAAAGACTTCCTCAAGCTTTTATGTAAATTTAAAAAATTATCTTGCTTTTCTAGTAGTCCTCAGTGAAATTAGATTCAAATTTGACATAGGGATGTATATGTGTACACACATTCCTGCTGTGTGAAGAACACCCTATCATATCCTGTAACTCATATACAACTGTGGGTATAGGGATTTTAACTACACCGACTGCCCCTCACATGAGCCATTCTGCCACCTGGTAGAGCTCTCTTTTTGTCATGCCAGGACAATTTTTGCTATTAAAACATCCTTCGAGATAAACATCTAAAGAACTTATCTTCAGCTTTCAACATCAGTGGCCGAGTCTCAAATATTAGTATGTGTTGACTGTAAATGTCCATCTATTTTCATTTGTGATGTTTCCTCCTCGGTACGCTGTATGTCTTGAGAACAAGGGATTATAGTGTACTTTCTATAATAGCTGCTTACAGAGAAATCAGGGATCCAAAAAATCATGTTGTCCAAACAGATGTGGAAATTAAAGTGCAGAAAGTGTACATGGATATTATACTGTTGTTGGATAATTAGAACTAAAAGTATGTGTCACCTCTAGAGAATGAGAGGGCTAGAATGAACTCAACTCAGGTGCAAACCAGGTAATAAAGTGATAAGGCTTGGCCTGAGAAAATGGGACAATCCTTTGCCATTGTGAAGTTCAATGTAAAATAAATTTGCATTTTGGAAGACCATCTTTCTTTAAGTTACCATTAAGCTTTAGGTGGGGACCCTATGAGCAGAGGGACTCATCAGAAAGGGTCTCATCTGAGAGGCAGTAAGATGGCCACTGGGAGAGCCCTTGGTGGGGTGAGTGTTCTGTTATCAGTCACATAAAACCAAAGGAGCAGCTGAGGAGCAGAGGTGCTCTGACTTTCTAATTAGCACTCTTTTGTCACTACTTGGGCACACATTTTTCTTCTGGAGGACAAATCCCTCTAAATGCAATGGTTTCTCAAAGGTGACCAAACCATTTTGGTTTTGGAACTAGGCAGGAAGTCTTAAAAGATCAAGCAAAGTATTGGATAATTTGGTCACTCTGGATGCCTTCTAGAACTTGAAGTATGAGAGAGAGCATTCTCTTTCTTGAAGAATTTCTCTTTCCTTCTACTTCTGGTTCTGGGCAGCGTAAGAAAACTGAATATACAGCTATCCATTTATGGTTCTTCCACTAACAATAAAATACTCTCCCCTCAAAGGATTTAATTTCAGGAGCAAATATCCTCAAAATTACTCTGGCTGAAGTCCAACTGGATCTCATCTTAGCCTCAAATCAAGCAATGAACACACCATAATATTGGTAGAATGAATATTCTGGGAAATTCTAACACTACATGATCCAGTTTTGTTTAAACATTCCTTTCTGTAGCTAGGACATTGTTTTACCTTGTTAGCTATGTTTCCAGACTGATTCATTATGAGGCTACTTCAGGATAACTACTCAGATATGTTAGAGAGCTGCTTCACAGTCTTACAGTATTCCTCATATAGTTCTTGCTAGCTCTTTTTGTTTTGTGCCTTGTATTGTACCCACTTAATCTCATCTACAGAAAGAAAATTCTGGAAGGTCTATATTAGCTATTCTTTGAAGGATATTCTTTGAAGCGTATATTTCTTTAGAAACCAACTATTTTGGTTTCTACAGAAGTGCTGGTGGCCCCAATACTTTTGAGTTACATATTTGAGAAAAAGTACACTAAGATTTGAATGGGCAATAATATATGAAAAAGCACATCTTGTTAAAAGAAAAAATATTTTTTACATTGTCTCAAAGATGACATCATGAGACTACCCATGTTATGAAGAACTTATAACCTTTGTTTATGCACCTCCCTCTCGCCTGAATCAGCTAATTCTAATTCTATGAATTTAGAGATAGGGCAGTGGCTGAAAGTGTTTCTTTGGAGTCAGAATTCTGGCTTCTCCATTTACCAGTTACATGGAAAGTTATCAACTTCTCCAAGTGTTAGGTTTCTTATGCGTAAAATGGGAATAATAATTTTTACCTCATAGCATTATTATAAAGATTAAATAAAATAACACATATAAAATGCTTAATATAGCACCTGGAATATAAAAAAGCCCCTAATAGATATATACTATTTTTTTAATCATGGAAAATATATATAACATAAAATTTACCATTTTGACTATTTTTAAGTGTATGGTTCTATGACATTAAGTACACTTACATTGTAGTGCAACCATCATCATTGTTTATCTCCAGAAAGTTTCCATTTTCCCCAACTAAAACTCTACCCCCGTTAAAAAACAGCCCCTGTTCTCTCTTCCCTGGAAACCAGTATTCTACTTTCTATCTCTGTACATTTTACTTCTATACATATTTCATGTAAGTGGCATCATACACTATGTTTTTTATTGACTGGGTTATTTCACTTCCTATCTACAAGGTTCATCCATGTTGTAGTGTATCAGAATTTCCTTCCTTTTTAAGGCTGAGTAATATTCTATTGTATTAACACCTACATAGTATTTATTATAATAGTCAAAGAAGTTCTATTCTAGCCACTGAAAAAGTGTGATTTTATTTACTTACTGGCCAAGACACAGCTTCATTGAGGATCAATATCTCTACTACTTATATGATAAGAAATGCAGGATTATGATCTTAGAGTAAAATCCTAAAATCACCTTTGGGTTTTTCTTTTCTCCATCAGTGTTTATGAAGTCTCTGAGTTTATATACCTCACTTTCTTCACAGTAAAGAATGCTTATATTGAGAGAAGCAAAACAAACATGTTTATGCTTTGATATGTAGGCAGATGGAATAAAGAGTTAGGGGAAAGAAGTAGTAAATATTTTGAAGAAAAAATATGAAATTTATTTTCTGAACAAATATAAGAACAAGAGAAGAAAGAGAAAGACCAGACAGAAGGAATAGGACAAGCTACAGGGACAGACTGTATTTTATCCATAGATGGTTGAACCAATATAGCTCTCATCTCACATGCTATTCTTACAATGTGGGTTTCACTGATGTTACTCCATCAAGCAGTGAGGACTATTTCCTCATCCTTTCAACCTGGGCAGAACTCAGTAGATTCCTTAATTACTAGAATATGATGAAAGTGACTGTATATGATTTCTGAGCCTTAGTCAAAAAGGCATACATGTTTCACCTTGGACCACTCACACAACACAGTGGAGAGGCACTGAGGCCCCCAGCCTAGAGCCAGCACCAATTTGACAGGCAGGAGAATCAGCTATGTTGCAGTCCTATTCAAGTATTCCAGTCTTCAGATGATCACAGACCCAATGGACATATTACTACAGTTTTATGAGACTACAAGTGAGAACCACCCTGTTGAGCCCTTCTCATATTAACAAAAAACACAAAAAATAAGAAGTGATTATTGTTGATTTAATTCACCTTTGGGGTATTTCGTTATGCAGCAATTGTTATGTAATATAGTTACCATCTCTTACCATTCATCATCACACAACGATGAGCATAAAGCTAATGTTACTTTGGAAGACTGACTCAGAGGCATCAAAGCAATGTGGGCATCCATGCAGGCAGGCCAACTTGAAAGTCTTTTATTTCCATGAACACATCACAGCCAAGGGAAAAGTGGGCTGCTAGACCCTGAAGTAGAACATTTAGCCTCAGAAATTTATGGACTGTGAGCTAAACCACCAGCATACACAGGCTATTTAAGGAATAGGCAAAAATATACACTTATAAATTCAACAGGTATCATCATGCTCAGCCAAGGAGAGTAAATCTTGGTTAAACTAGAGAGGAGATTTTTCCTAAGGTGGACTGATATATTTTCTAGGTTTTTATGATACACAGACCTTCACCCTCCCCTAGGTGCTCTAATTTAGAGCACAGCTTTAATAGTGGTTTTTTCAATTCCTTAGGAGTGTTGGGACCCTTATCTTCAATCAACAGTTTTAGAACACTTCTCCATAAAAAAGTATTTTGAAGAAGAGAACAGTTTAATGTGATGAATGAGTTGAGCAGGGGGAAGGGTTTTGGGCTTGGGGTCAAAGGGTTTGGATTCTATTTTTTTTTTTTAGGCTTTCTAGTTTCTATTTTTCTTTTAATCATTTTTTATATTTTTAAATTACAGTTAACATACAGTATTATATCAGTTTCAGGTGTACAACCCAGTGAGTGATTAGACATTATATAACTAAGTGATCATCCTGGTAAGTCTCAGACCCATCTGATACCGTATATATTGACTATTTTCCCTCTGCTGTACGTCACATCCCCGTGACTATTCTGTAACAAACAGTTTGTACTTCTTACTCCCTTCACCTTTTTCATACATCCCCCAACACTCCTCCCACTGGCAACTGTCAAAATGTTCTCTGTATCTATGAGTATGTCCTGTTCTGCTTGTTCATTCATTTTGTTGTTGTTTTTTTTGATTCAGTTGTTGATAGATATGTATTTGTTGCCATTTTATTGTTCATATTTTTTATTTATTGTTTTCTTCTTCTTAAAGAAGATCCTTTAACATTTTATGTAATACTGGTTTGGTGGTGATGAACATCTTATCTTTCTGTGGTCTGGGAAGCTCTTTATCTGTCCTTTGATTCTAAATGACAGCCTTGCTAGGTAGAGTAATCTTAGTTGTAGGTCCTTGCTTTTCATCACTTTGAATATTTCTAGCCAATCTGTCTGGCCTGCAAAGTTTCTTTTGAGAAATCAGCTGATAGTCTTATGGAAACTCCCTTGTAGGTAACTAATTGCTTTTCTCTTGCAGCTTTTTTTTTCTTCTGTACTTTTCTGAAGTGAGAAGCGAGGAGGCAGAGAGACAGACTACCACACGCGCCCAACTGGGATCCACCCGGCATGCCCACCAGGGGCCAGTGCTCTGCCCATCTGGGCCGTTGCTCCATTATAACCGGAGTCATTCTAGTACCTGAGGCAGTGGCCATGGAACCATCCGCAGTGCCCGGGCCAACTTTGCCCCAATGGAGCCTTGACTGTGGGAGGGGAAGAGAGAGATTGAGAGAAAGAAGAGGGGGAAGGATGGAGAAACAGATGGGTGCTTCTCCTGTGTGCCCTGGCCGGGAATTGAATCTGGGACTTCCACATACTGGGCCAATGCTCTGCCACTGAGCCAACTAGCCAGAGTCTTCTCTTGCTGCTTTTAAACTTCTTTCTTTGTGTTTAAACTTTTGCATTTTAATTATGATGTGGCTTGGTGTGGGCCTTTTTAGGTTCCTCTTGTTGGTGACTCTGTGCTTCTTGGACTTGCACGACGTCTGTTTCCTTCACCAGGTTAGGGAGGTATTTTGTCATTTGTTCAGATAGGCTTTCATTTCCTTGATCTTTCTCTTCTCCTTCTGGCACCCCCATGATGCAAATGTTAGTATGCCTCAAGTTGTCCTAGAGGTTCCTTACACTATTTTTATCTTTTTGGTGTTTTTTTTTTTTTTTGCTGTTCTGATTGTTTTTTACTTCCTTATATTCCAAATTGCTGATTTGATTTTCAGTTTGATCTACTTTACTATTGATTTCCTGTAAATTTTTCTTCATTTCAGTTGGTGTAGTCTACTGAATGGTTCTTTTTTATGATTTCTGTGTCATTTCTTAAGCTTATTATTTCTTTGTTGAAGCTCTAAGTTTTTTGAGAATCCTTATAACCAGTGTTTTGTGTGTGTGTGTGTATGTGTGTGTGTGTGTTTAAGTGAGAGGAGGTGAGAGAGTGAAACAGATTCTTGCATGTGCCCTGATGGGGATCCATGTGGCAACTACCATCTGGGGCCAATGTTCAAAACAACTGAGCTATTTTTAGTGCCTGAGGCTGACATGCCCTCACCAACTGAGCTATCCTCAGCAACAGGGGTTGACACTTGAATCAGTCAAGCCACTGTCAGTGTGTAATGCTGGTGGCTGTGGCCAGGCAGGTTCACACTGGAATTCAGGCAGATGGTAGAGAAACTATGGAGCCAGAAAGTATTGGGTCATACATGTTTATTGGAGGTTTGCAAAGACAGGTGAGCAAATAAACCACAAAAGTGAAAGAGCTAATAAAGAAAAACCTGCTATTCTCAGTAAGGGCAAGGGAGAAAGGAAAACCACACCTCATGGTGGGAGAGCAATCTGGGAGAATTGCCGCCCAGGGGAAGCACCCATAGCCTTACATAGGCTATGCACATGTGCCTCTGCCACATGCTCATGCACTAATCAAGTAAAGTGCTTGCAGCTGGTAAACCTGTGAGCAAGCCTAAAACATCTTCCCCACATGGTGGGAGGGAAAAGAGAGAGAAGGGAGAGAGAGGGGGGAAGAGAAGCAAAGAGTTACTTCTCTTATGTGGCCTGATGGGAAATAAACACAGGACATTCATACTCTAGGCTGACACTCTGTCCACTGAGCCAACTGACCAGGGCCATATAACCAGTGCTTTGAACTCTGTATCTGATAGATTGCTTGTCTCTATTTTGTTTAGTTCTTTTCCTGGAGATTTCACCTGTTCTTTCATTTGGAACATGTTTCTTAGTCTCTGCATTCTTTTGCTTCCCTGTGTTTGTTTCTATGTATTAGGTGGAGCTGCTAGGTCTCCCAGGCTTGGTAGGGTGGCCTTGTGTAGTAGGTGTCCTGTAGGGCCCAGTGGCATAGCCTCCCCTGTTACCTGAGCTGGGTGGTCCAGCTGTGTGCATTATCCTATTGTACAATAATTGAGCCTTATTTGCTGTTGGCATCAATGGAAGGTATTGGTCCCCAGGCTGTTTGGCAATAAGGACCAGTCATGACTACAGTGGAAGAGTTGCCATTCAGAAGTCAACCGTACAGAGCAGTACTTGCCTCAGCGGGGCTCATCAAGACTACCCCATGAGTGTATTGCTCATAGTGGTGGTAGGCTAGTAATCCGGCATGGTCTGAGGTTGTCTATCTGGTGCACTGGCCCTGAGACCTCCCAGAAGGTGCAAGGTCAACCACTGCCTGTGTCCTGCCTGGGGCCACCCAGCTGGAACTAGAGTAATATGCAGACGGATGCTTCTTGTGCTTGGCTTGGAGGTGCCTAGGCAAGGTCAAGCTGTTAACCTGGGTGCCCCTCATGCCAAGGCTGGAGCCACTTAGCAATGGGTATGGGATATGCAGAAGTCACATACTGCTTTTCTGAGAGATTTTAGGAAAGTCTGGAGGATGAGGCAAGACAGGCTGTTCATATGGAAAAGCCACAGCTTGGGTGTGCCCAAAAGGTAGGTGGGGCAGTGTCTCAGGAAATCACTAGCATGGGGCAGGGTGAGCCAGGTTTATAGAAACTCTGATATGGCACCCTCCTGCCGGCTCTGTAGGGGCTTAAGGGTGTCTTAGAAAAGGAATAGTGGCCTCTGCCAGCACTTTTGTTTGGCAGAAACCTGCCCTTCAGCTCTTGACCTGATGCCCGACAACCCAGTCTCTCCCCATATGTCCCTGGCTCCTTTCAAGCTGCTGTCCCAGTGCTGGAGCTCAGAGGGAGTGAGTCAGTAAGTCTGTGCCTGGGCCCTTGAAGAGGAGCTTCCTGGGACTCCAGCAGCCCTCCATCTTACTCAGTCACAATAGTCACTGGTTTTTATAGCTAGTAGTTATGGGGGCTTCTCTTCCTGGCTCTGGAACCCTGGGCTTGGAGGCTTGGTGTGTGGCTAGGACCCTTTTTTCTTAGGAGGAACTGCACAGCTGAGATATCCCTTCTGGTTAAAAAAAAAACAAAACCAAAAAACACCACACATGGATGTGGGACAAACCTGGTTCTGTCTCTGCCCCTCTGTGGGGCAGCTGTGTTAGGCTTGCTCGCAGGGTTATCAGGCGCAAGCACTTTGCCTGATTGATATGTGAGCATGTGACTACACCCCATGTGTGCGGCCTATACAAGGATATGGGTGCTTGTGCTTCAGAGAGATTGGGGCTTGTGGATGCGTGGATTGCCTGCCCGCCGCTGTGAGGTGTCGCAGTCCAGCCACGACAGTATATACCGGGGTCCAGAATGGGAAAAGGAATGGAATTGAAATAAATGATAGACAGGGACTTAAAGAGACATACATATATATATATATATATATACACATACACACATACATACAGATGGGTTAGGGAGGACGCCACAGCAAACAGTCTCTATGCTTCCTGAGCCTTAACGCGACTGCTCCCAAAAGTGCATCCATCTTTATTCATGGAAAAACGTGGTCCATTAGCAATTCAATCAAGTTTCCAAGGCAACTCAAAGACAACCCACACCATACCATTCAAATCCAACTTTACACTAATAAGAAATGAGCTTCCAGCCTCTTCCGGAAAACATGGGTGAGACAAATGAGAATCAGGTGTAGCTCTTTGTTAACTAGGCAGGTGAGGTGAGGGTTGGGCCCAGCATCTCTGTACAGATTGCAAAAATACCCTGTTTATTTATTCGGTCCCCAACAGTGAGGGGCCATTCTTGCTGTTTGTGTGCCTGAGAAGTGGTTTTCCCTTGTCTGTGTGGTTGTCCGCTGTTGTGATACTTTTTAAACAGAATAATAGTCCAACCCTTTCTGGCTCTGCAGTTTTTCTACCATCTGCCTGAATCCAATGTGGACCTGCCTGGCCTTGGCCACCAGCATTACATCTGGAGTAGTGGGCAGGGTTTGGAGCAGATTGGTATGGAGCCACTGACACTCTTGAGGGGTGGAATAGAGGAGTGGCTGTTCCCAGTGGCTCTCCTGGTGGGGACTGTGGGCTGGGTGTTTTTTACAATCTTGTGAGAAGAAACCGAGAGCTCTGTGCAAGAAGCTGAGCATGGTCGAAAGCTCCAGGATGAGCTGCATACTGAGCACCAACAATGATGTGAACTGGAGTGATCGCTGGAGAAGGAGGCTGACCGGGTCTGAGAGTTGCAGTGCGAGGTGCAGGCTGAGCACCAACAGTGCCTGGAACTGGAGCATTTTGTGGACAAAGAGTTATTGGTTCACGAGTTGCAGTTTCCCCTGGAAGCTGAACATTGGCAGTGACAGCTGTTGGAGAAACAACTGTGGGTTCAGAAGCTCAAGAGTCATCTTCAGGTTGAGAGCCAGCAGCCACAGGAGCTGAAGTGGGTGTGGAAGATGGAGCTGCATTCATGCCAGTCGAGGGGCTCTGAGTTGGCGGAATACGCATTTCCAACTCCTTCTCTTCTGAGGGGGAAGCTCAGGCTGAAACTGCTGTCCACAGACTCAGAGCCTGGCCTGTGGTCACCAAGAAGGTAAAGACCCAGCAGCTAAGAGTGCCTCAGGGGCAACCACAGCCTCCTCCCCAGGTAGTGGAGCACTCTGTAATCTGGTCCTACAACTGGGCACAGCTGATGGAGTTGAGGGTAAAATTCAGGCAGAAACCCACTGAGCTCCTAGCAGCCTGCTTGGTGTGGCTGCGGGACAGGGGGTGGATGGCATCATGGTCTCCAGAACAGAGATGGACCGTCAGGCTGTGAGGGGTGCTGCCTGCCTGCCCCCCGCCCCCCAACTAACAAGAGAAACGGGTCTGTGAAAGTTACCTGAACACAGATATGGGTAATTTGATTGTGGCTGGGCAGATAGAGCGAAATTAGATGGCAAGTCTAATAAAGTCTTGTTGGTGCTTTGGTGGCAGCTTGAGTCAGAACAGAGGTTCCAGCTACTGAAAAAGCGGGGGAAGCGGGTGGCCCAGCATCTGCCAGGAAAATGGCTGGCGTTCAGGCTACAGGATCCCCAAGACCGATTGTCCCAGTTTGAATAGGGGGAAGGGCAAGGGACCCGCCCAACAGAGATGGGCAGAGGCCAGAGGCCCCATGTGAAATTGGCAATCCACTGGTCCCCTTCTAATGTGCAGCAGGTGTTGGCATTAGAAAGTAATAGGTGCTTTTTTTTCACAGCAGCAGCTAAGAGAACTGTTAAGGCGACACAGGCCTTGAATGTGTTTGACCCCACCAGGCCCTGTGAGCTTGTTGAGGGGTTTGGATGGGACTTGTGGCAACAGACAGCACACTGTGGAAAGGTGCTGAGGTCCGTTAATACAGAGCTGTGTGCCTAGTTGCCTGTAATGGACCTTTATCTTGGTGATTTGCACAGACAGCTGGGCTGTTTATCATGAACTGACTCTTGGACTGCGACCAAAGGAGGAGCACTGGCTTTCTTGATGGATGGACATATTGCTTGTGAACAGTACTATTAGAGACCTGACTGGGGGGCCCTGCAGAGCCTGTGGAGACCCCCCTGCACTGGTTCTCATCCAGCTGTAGAGGTGCACCAAGGACACTCTACAGTTTCCATGGACACAGCTGTGGACTACACAGCTCCTCCCACCTACCGTGGGGTAGGAAGTTAGAGGTGGGCCTCCAGGTGACACCCTGGGCAAAGTGCTCAGGGAGACACTGTGAAGGGCACCTTTGTAATTATTGTATAACTTTTGTTGTTGCGGTAGTCTGTTTCCTGTCATGTAGGTTGTGAAGCGAGCAACCCTAAATGGGTAGAATGTGGGGCAGCTGTGTTAGGCTTGCTTGTGGGGTACCAGGAGTAAGCACTTTGCCTGCAAGCACTCACGTACGTGAGTGCGTGGCTGTGCCACATGTGTATGGCCTATATAAGGCTATGGGTGCTTGCATTTCAGAGAGATTGGGGATTACAGATGCATGGATTGCCTGCCTGCCCCTGTGAGGGGCCATTCTTGTTGTTGTGTGCCTGAGAGGCAGTTTGCCCTGCCTGTGTGCTTGCCCACTGTTGTGAGACCTTATTAAACAAAATGGCCCAACCCTTTCTGGCTCTGCAGGTTTTCTACTGTCTGCCCAAATGCAATGTGGATCTGCTTGGCCTTGGCCACCAGCATTACGAACACCTGCCTGGGTTTGTCTGTTTGGTGCTAGACTTGAATGCCTAGGTCGGAGGTTGGCCACTGTTGGTGGGATGGATGGGCAGAAAGATGGAAATCTGAATGGCAGACTGCTGAGACCCGGCTCTTTGAGCTCAGTGGTAATGCTGAGCTGGGGTAGTAATGAAAGTCAGAAGTGACCATTTTTTCTGTATTAGAGTACTGTGTGAATCCCTTCTAAAATGCCTCCTGAAGACAAATCCACACTGCACACCACAGACATGAAACCAAGATTTATTAAAATACCCTCAGCATATTTACACTTGGAAGCCATGAATGCAGTTCTCTGCAAATTCCAAAAAAATAGAGTTCTATTTCTTAAAACAAATTAACAGAGGTATCAATAGATTAGAATAAATATAATCTATCACAGAATTCTTTGAGTAGACAATCTACATTTTCTAACCAATATATACTATGTACAAAAATACACTTGATGTGGTAACCAAGTAGTGTCAAGGAGGAAAATATTTATATACACGCACACACATTTTCATTATGTACAATTAATATTGGTTCCTTAACCCTTTCTTTTTAAAAATAAATACTTCACTTGGTTGCAAATGACATTTGCAAGTACAACTAATGAGCATTTCCAGTGCTGATAAAATTAAATATGCAAACAAATTAGAAATATATATTTTTAAAAATTTAAAAGGAAAAAATACCTGAATCCAATTAGCTTATTACATTAAAAATATGCAAGACCATGTAATGTAAGGTTTCATGTCTTTAAAGTGCCTTCTCACTTCTCAAACCGCCTTCATTATTGCTTAAAATCCTTTAAGATTATATCTACACATTGGTCTAATATACATAATTAAAGAGAAAAGCCAACGTCTTTTTCCAGGTCAAATGAGTATTTGGGACATGCTTATACTTTCTTTTCATGCCTTTTCAAGAGTCTCAGAGTTACTGTCAATCTGAAAACAACCACAAGTTGTCAATGTTCTGCTCCACAGTCATGCAGATGTTTGAGTCCTGAGTAGCAGTAAGAATGGAGTGGCAATAAAAAGCCTATGATTCAAAATGTCTGTGCAGAATGTAAGTCAATTTGTCCAGCAGCACAGAAAAGTTATTTGAGCTTCAAAAATGTAGTCTTATACATCATGGCTGATCTGGACTGATTTATACTTTATCAAAAGAATATTCCTGGTTAGACAGTGTTAAAGTAAAATCTATGAGAAATCGAGAACGAGAACAACCTTCCCCTCAACTTCTTAAAATAAAGCAGAATAAAATGAAAAGGAAACATTACTTTCATCGCTCATATGGCTTTTTCCCTCTTTGTTTAAGTGATGAGGTGATGTTGACATTAACAAGAGGCAGTCACAGCAGTGTTTCTCCCTCGGTGACAGCAGAGCGCCCTGTCCCAAGGCCTGGGACATGGCACATAGAGTGTGAGAGGAGGGGGTGAGGGCTTAGGAAGATCTGGCTGGCTGTGGGGCAGAGGGGAAGAAAGAGCCAGGTCCTGGAGAAACTGAAAAGTGAGAAAGAAAAGTAGCTGCAGGGTGTGAAGGAAGGGGAGGCCAAAGCAGATGTCTTCAAAGGAGAAAACAGATGAAGCTTGATGCCAAGATGACTTTTGGACAGGCCTAGAGAAAAGAGGGAGGTCCTTGGACCGCCAACCCCATGGAAATGAACCTGAGATCGAATGGCATTATTTCAGCAAGCACAGGCCCGTGCCATTAGGGTACTTGCTTTACCAGCATGTTGTTAGGCACTGACCAATACGGGATACTGGGCACTACCCTTTGCCTAATAGAGATTCCTTGAGTTTTCATTGAAGGGCTGTGCACGATACAATCATGGCAAAAATCCCCAGCTCCCTGACAATGCTACGCATCAGCCAACAGTGTGCCTTGGCCTTGTTCAAAGTTTCCTTCTTCCCTGTCACCTCACAAGGCAGAATGCAGACACATAACTGCCTGGATCCAATGCATTTTAGGAAAGCAGTGTCCGAGGTCCAGGGCATTGCTAAGAAGAACTTGAGATAATTTACATTTCTGCTAGGCCTGATTCCTATTAGGATGCTGATTGATTTCACTTAGGTTCTGGGCATGCAGGCCAGCGCTGATTTTCTAGGCCAAAGCACGATTCCCTAAATCAAATTCCAGGGGCACGCTGCTTCCCACAGTAGTCTAGATTGAAGCAGAAAAAAAAAATTATAATGAATCAGCGATGTGTTTTGTCTGAAGAATCTTAAAATTTATTCCATTTCTAATTTTAAAAATTTCTCAGATTGCTTTTTTTTTTTTTAAAAAAAGAGCAGTCCTTTTTCTAAAATGTTTATATTCTTTGAGGTTACACATTCCACTAATAGAGTTGTATTATTTGTTTTGAGAAATTAAAGAATTGCAAAATTATAAAATTAATGACTTGGAATGGACCTAGTCCACCTGACCTAAAAATCCTGTGTATGTCACCCTGGGCAGACAGGAAACTTGTCAGTAGATTTCCCCCTTACTCATGGGTTTGTTTCCAAAGGAAATGGATGTGTTTGGGGGATTATGCAGAGGGTAATCTCAATGGGGCTGAGACCACCTTCTTTATGTTTTGGTAACCAGACGTGAAGAAATAAGATTACAGTAAGGGACAAATTGCCAAGAAGAAAGGAAAACAATATTAGCTATTTATAGTTTGCTCAAATTTATCTGAAATGTAAAGATTTTGAATCTCCTGTTAGTCTCTTATTGGAAAGAGCAGCGCAATTTTTGTATGCAATATACCCATTTTTATATGTCTCACAGAAACGAACCTGGGATTCAGGGTTCATCCCAAGAGTTCCCAGAGAGCTGCTCATTCCTGAACACATCTATCACCCATGCCAGGGGGAGGCAGACAGTCATTTCCTGTACACTAGTGGTCTACAGAACTGACTTTTCATTTTGGAAAGCTGACCAAATGAATAAATAAAAACACAGTTGTGCCATGAGACAAGAATGGAGGTCAGCTCTGAAAGAGAATAAAGGAAAGTAGGTATAACTTTGCCAAAGGTGTTGACAAACCACTGTGAACGCACACCTGAAACTCCTGATTTCTTACTTGTGCTGAATAGAAGGCACTGGCAGCTCACGCCGTGTATGGGGGGCAGGAACAGTTATTCTCTTCTTAAACATTTGTATAGTTTCAAAGGCAGAGAGCCGCTTGGTGTCTGCACAGGTAAAATTTAAGAAAATGCTCAGCCTACAAACAGTCTAGGTCTGGTCGAAGGATGTTTACTCCATGGAGAAGAATACCAAATTCTTTGGAGGTGAATTTCTACCGGAAACTATGAGCTCATTTGCATTTTGCTAGCCCAATGCTATCAAGTTTCTCCTATTTAAAAAAAATATAGCCCACAGAAGTTCTGAATCAGCTGTTAGAACAAGAGGCACACTGGAGATCCTTAGTATTAAACGAAAATTTAAAAAAAAAAAAGAAAATTATATAAACATAGATGGAATGTAGAAGAATGAATTAATGGCTTTAGCTACCACTTTCATATAAAAATTGAGATTATGTCAGTCTTCCCTGGATCAATCATAGAATGGAGAAGAAATTCATGAACAAGTATTTCATAGATGTAATATGCCATAAAGACTGAAGTTCATTTGAGCCATTGATTGAAGTGAATCATATCACAGAAGGGAAGGATGAGAAGGAAAAGGCCCTCTATGTTACTATCACCAGGGTCGTTGGGAGAGTGGTTGGGTATTCGGGCGAGTGAATCCAATAAGCTCCATTTGAAGACAACCAATCTGCTGAATGAGGCTTGATTTGCTTCCCTAATCTCTTTGTTGGTAGAAACTGCATGGGGATTTAAGAGACAGAGCGAGCTAGCTGCCATTTTTTATATCTTTTCGTTCCCAAGTAAGTTGTCAACCACATAAATATACTAAACTCCGAGTTTATATCACAGTGTTGATTAAGAGTTTTGGAACAAACAAGACTACTGAACTGGCTTCAAGTTGGGCACGTCAATCCTCTCTTGAATTCACTACTTCCCAGCAATGCATTGATCTAAGGAGGAGGGTTTGGTAGATTGCCCGCTGCTCGGGAGAGAAATGAAAAATTGTGAAACTAAAATTCAGTGCTTCTTACAAAGTGTCAACAACTGACGGGTGTGCAGAAATGACACAGAATGGGCCTCTCAGTCACATACAGCTCTGGGACGGAGCCTAGCTATGCCTGGATTCAATTGCTAACGAGAGTTACAAATACTGGTATGTGATTCTAAGGGAGCCAGATACACTGAGGTCTGTTTCTGAAGGTGATTTTCTTTCAGCGACTTCTGTCCCGATTACAGAGAAGGTTCCAAGCAGCTGGACTGTTTCTCTCTACAGCTGGAGGATGGAAATACATCCAATAAGTTACTGGCATTTTGGAGAGCCTGAAAACAATTCCTACTTTTCGAATACTAAATATGGTTAGCTTGGCCACACAGACCTGTTTCTCTTATGATACAGATTTCTCGATGGTGACAAAGTGCTGACATGAATGAAAGTTCATGTCTATTCAGTCCACTCTCTTCGGTGGTATAGTCCCTAAAGGTCCGACACCTAACACGTGAAATGTCATAGTCATGGTCTTCTGGATGATCCACACATTTATAAACTGCTCTTAAGAAAACCCAGAGTAAGGGAGTTGCGATGGTCTAGCACTTCTCCTATACAACATACCAGTTCTCCCAGAATGTGGCTTTTTCAAAAATAAACTCATTGGATTTCACAGTACGCCCATTTTTGTGTGTGTGACTTAGGAACTAATAAATTAATTTGTAGATAACCAAATCTGTTGATGCTTTTCATTTTCCCTTCCAGCCCTTGGTGTTTTTTGTTTGTTTGCTTTTTGTTTTTTTATTAGGACAGGCAGGCTCAAAGAAAAATGAAGCTCAAATCTAACAGATAGGTCTTCCCAGCAATTCCTGAAGACAACTTAAACTACTTTATAAGATTGTTATTTGATACCTGGTTTAGATATTTGAGGGAAAAAAGCAATTATTTTTTTGGACTTCTTCTCTCCCTTGACACAGAAAACCCCAAATTGGTTTTATTGTTGTTTGGGGGGGGGGGGGGAGTATGACAAAACAGACCAATTTAGGTTGTAACGGAGTGAAGAAGTTCCCTGCCAAAGCTGAATGAAGTCTGTCCCCGGGAAAGAGACTGTAGGTCTGCTTTGCTTGGTCCCCTCACACACTGACTAGCTGCTGTCTGCTGGGCTGCTGCAGGCAGAAATCTGCTCTGATGACACCAGGCAAGGGAGGAGGACAGATGGAAATGAAACACAACATTCAAAAGAAGCAATAATTAAAGTGAATACTCTCCCACTGTAGGCAGGACAATCTATGGAGAGATGTGCAAAAATATGCTTGTATCTCTTTTGCTACGTCCAATCCTGGTCCATGGAAGACCCACACTGATGGCCGTCTTTGTGGAGCTTTCCACCACCACCAAAGAATCTTATTCCTTCCTGCAGTTTCTCCAGTTGCTCCACCAGCAGCATGAGTTTTTCAATTGGGAAACGCCTTTCCTTCTGGTACCTATGGACAAAGGTGGTGCCTGACGAAGGCTCAGTAGGTGTGCAGTTTCTACTGTCCTTACTGGGGGAACAGGGGGTCAAGGACTAGCATCCAACCTGACATTCATTTCCTCAACCACATTGCTAATTTGTTTCGGCCACATTTCCAGATGTAATAGCCCCACTAGGCTGCCTTGTCCTACTTCTCAGATTTCAGAAATTCTTCCTCCCTAATTCCTAGGTAGTTGCTGCAAGCATTTGAGGAGACATGGATGTCAGCTCAAGTATTCACAACTGACGGACAGCAGGGCCATCAGCTGTGACGTCTGGGGATCCATCATCAGCTCCTGCTTGACCACACTTTTCCCTTTTTTCTGCTTCTGGTAAGCTGCTTCTTCTTGAGTTAAATGTCACACAGCACACTGCCTTCTAAGCTGATTTTTGACACCTCACAGGCCTGATTCTTTTTTTCCCATTTAGTTATTTATTACCTAAAGTGCTTATATCGTGCTCTAGTATATAAGATACACTTGTGTGGTTGAAGATGATGCCAGTTGCTCATGCAAGAATCTGAACTGCTATCCAATGTGCCTTCAGATTTAATAATCTTGGCTAGGAAGGGATAATGATTATGAGTTCAGGTTTCTCAAAGTCTGACTGGGAAGTCCAGTGTGAGACACCTGTTGTATTTAAACACAATCTCAACCTCATTTGAGAAGGAACATTTGAAGGGCCTCCAGTTTGTTTTAGATGCACCTTTACTGACTAGTGACTTAAGTTAGAAATGACGGTGGTGTCAACAGTGCAGAATGTGTGTGGACTGGGGAGGGGGCATCTGGATACATAATACAGAATACAAACAGGGTGAAAATAATGGACAGCCTGCCCTGGCATCTCAATATACCAACATACAACATTTGCCTAATCTTACAGAAATCACTCTCTCCCCAACACAAGCAGGCAGACCTTGCTCTTTAGAAATAGGTATTTTACTGCCAATTTATAGTCTGTCCATGAGGATGAAAACCACCTCGGGCTGCAGCTTTCTAACTCTCAGATGAAATGTTCCCACTTATTATTCTTCAGCATTGGTTCCTTGAGAGCATGTTCTTGCAGGGTTATGTGGCCAAAATGACAGTCCTGCTTACCTTCAGTGATTTTCTTATGAGCATAATACTTTATGACCCGAAGTAGATGACAATGACTTCCTGGAAGCCACCTGTGGCTGACTCTCATCAAGTCTATAAGGACCCACATGGATCCAAACTTATACTGGTCTTACTGAACTCAACGTTGGTCCCCAAGGCATGGGCAAAACAGGCACTTTTTTTTTTTCTTTTCTTTTTTTTTTTTGCACAATGATCCCATAAGGAATATCACAAAGCCCAGGATGGCTGTAAGTAGAATTTGTTTTAGACTGAAGAATTCCTTAGGTTTTCTTCACAATTAAGTGAAAAGGAAGAAAGAATATAAGAAAACAGTATATAAGCTTCTTGTTCTCAAGCAACTTCTTTCAGTCATGTCACTTTCTTAGCAGCTTTTCTATTTTGTCTCATCCTTCCATTTTGAATTAAAAAAAAAAGAAAAAGCAACCCAACTATGTTATCGTATTCCTTTCTTTTGAATTGTTAGAAAAGGTGGTTAGCACCTGTATGAATATGGCTTCAGAGACTTGGTTTGATCCTGACTGTGCATTCTTGATTCCCGAGATGGGTATTAAATTAAAATACAGTACTGCTTTAATTAGCTGGACCTATTATAGGTCCCTGAGGGGGGCCAATAACTGGCAGGCATGTCCTGGGTAGAAACTCAGGCGCCCGGCAAGTTGAGAGGTCCTGGGAAGGTCCTGGGACAAGGGTCAAGCCACACACAGCAGCTGCATCAGAAACGGTTTTAAGGTTGTTGCTCATGTCTAGACTGTCCTCCACCAATTAGAGGAGAAAGCTTTGACCTCTCTTCCTTCAAGGCCCAAACCTGATAGTCTTTGAACCTGTTATTGATTCATCCCAGTCCTCTTTTTCTCCGCTCACAAGGTAGATTCACCTCTCTCCGGAACTCAAGGGGCAATGGTCATATCAGCTCCCGGGCTCAGAAAAGCCGCACATGCATTAATATCTTGCTCCAAGTTTAAGATTAATATAATCACTGTCTTTGCATTGGGATGTAAAGAACTATTATGACCTTAATTTTTCAGACATCAAAGCCACCTGCTTCTCTCTACGTCATATGCCTGTCAGTCAAGGTTGTGATAGAATGCTGAGAGTAACATTTGCAGTCCCGTTTGGAAGCTGCCTCCTGGGGTCCGCGGGAAAGGTCCAGGCACACAGCCCCGGAACCGGACACAGAGTTAAGGTGCATGTCCACATGGCAATAACCATTCACAAATGTTCTGAACAGGGAAATGTACTCCGTTCTTGGGCCACTTGCCCAAGCAGGTGCTTTGACCCCACGTGTCTCCCTTTCAGGTATCACTGTTTCTTCCGGGACTTGGGCTGAAGAATCCATGCTGGTCCTGGAAACTACAATTAATTGATATAAAAACAGAGAAATGGGTCTTGCTCAATGGCTGATGTCATCTTCCTGTACCATAATCTGTTCTCCAGGATGAAGTTTATGGTTATTTAACCCCTTCTCCACCCACATATAATTAATTCCATTTACTTTTTTTTTTTTTTTAATTTTTCTGAAGTGAGAAGTGGGGTGAGGAGGCAGACAGTCAGGCTCCCGCATGCTCCTGACCAGGATCCACCTGGCATGCCCACCAGGGGGTGATACTTGGCCCCTCTGGGGTGTTGCTCTACTGCAATCCGAGCCATTCTAGCACCTGAGGTGGAGGCCATGGAACCATCCTCAGTGCCCAGGCCAACTTTGCTCCCATGGAGCCTTGGCTGTGGGAGGGGAAGAGAAAGATAGAGAGGAAAGACAGAGGAAGGGTGGAGAAGCAGATGAACGCATCTCCTGAGTGCCCTGACTGGGAATCGAACCCGGGACTTCCACATGCTGGGCAAATGATCTACCACTGAGCCAATCGGCCAGGGCTACTCTCCTTTTTTATAACACGAACAGCAACAAGAACAGCAACATAACCATTTCCCCTGAAAAATACAGTCTTGGACCTCTTTAAAATGAGTTTTGGTAAATTTCAATATTTTTGGCGAGAAAGACACTTCAGGATCTTGATGCAATGGGATCAAAGTTAAGATCAATACTCTCTCAAGGCAACTGTCACCAAAGAGCTTCTCTCTCTCTGTCACAAGTTTACATTTATTGAGTGGGTTAGAAAGCCTGAAATCTGTTTTTTAAAAAGAATTTGGAAAGCCTTGGTACTTCTTCCAGTCCTATAACTAAGAGGACTTTGGACCTTTATAAGAAACAATGATCAAATACTGTATTGTTCCCTTCAGCAGCTTCTCACTGTGTCTGCGGCGTAACCAGGGACTTCTATGAGAAGGCAGGGGTTCTCACTGCCAATGGTCTCACAAAGACATGATGAGCAAAAGGAACACTTAGTCACATATCTTTTAAGAACTTCCTGTTGCACTGGTGTTGCCAAGGAGAAGCAAGGTACTCAGTCTTGTGGTCATGGTTTTCACGTGTCTCTTCTTAGTTAGTGGTCACACTGGCTTCCTTCTGACGCAGTCTTTCTTTCTGTTATTTAAGAAGAAAATGAGTTTATCATCACTCCTTTTTCTAATTCTTCATCTTCCTCAAATTTTGATGAGTTTCTCAGACTTTGGTCTAGAATTCTAGAGTTGTACCTCATGCCTGAGAAATAAGAGTATCTCTATCCTTCTTTCCTGAACCCTCAGTTACCTGCTTCTTCCAAACTATCACCTTTACTTTCCAAGAAACAAAATTAGTAATCAGTTAGTAAACCAGGTATATCCATCTGAAACACTGGCCTCTACCATTCCAGGCTGCTGCTGTGTGGTAGAAGTTCTAACTTTGTAGTGTTACTCAAAGACTCCTCCTAACCCTAAACTTGGCCCACTAATGGAATTTAAGAATGCTAAGAAATAGATTCTAGGGAGTCTAGAAATGAAGTCTGCCTGGAAGAGGACCAGACTAGTCTGGGCAGCATGGCAGGAGCTCCTGCTCCGCCTCAGACGTTCTGCTCTGCTTCCGTTGAACTTCCTTCCTTCCCTTCCTCCTTCCCTCCCTTCCTCCCTCCCTCCCTTCCTCCCTCCCCCTCTTCCTCCCTCCCTCCCTCCCTTTCTTTCCTCCCTCCTTCCCCTTCCTTCCTTCTTTCCTCCCTCCCTTTCCTTTCTTTTCCTTCCTTCCTTCCTTCTTTCCTTCCTCCCTCCTTTTCCTTTCTTTTCCTTTCCCCCTTCCTTTCCCTTCCTTTCCTTTCCCTTCCTTCCCCTCCCTCCCTCCATCCTTCCTTCCCTCATTCTTTCCTTTCTTTTCCTTTTCCTTCCTTCCCTCCTTCCTTCCTCCCTCCCTCCCTTTTCCTTTTCCCCTTTCCTTCCTTCCTTCCTTCCTTCCTTCCTTCCTTCCTTCCTTCCTTCCTTCCTTCCTTCCCCCTCTCCCTCCCTCCCTTCTTCCCTCCCTCCCTCCCTCCTTCCCTCGCTTCCAGGGGTAACCTTCTCCTAGGGAAGAACATGGACATCTCTGGCTGGATGTAAAAATAAACAAGAGCACACAAAACAGAAACACAGACCTTCACTGTTTTGAGGACTCTAGAGAAGTAAATATAAAAATAGTGATGAGTGTGCTCTTAGGGGTGGGAAAATAGAAGGCTAAAACAGAAATGGGTGAATTATACTCCTTTGGAAAGAGCAGATGCAGAGAGAAGTCCTTTGAGAAGGGACCCTCAGCTGCTTGTGATCCGTGAGATGCGACCTTACAGTGAATGACTGTGTTGGCCTAGATGTAAATGTAAGCTGATGATTTTAAGCACCCATTTCAAGGTTGGACCCCATCCCCAAATTGAGAAACCAAAACAGGAATTGGTTTACAAACCCTTCCCTAATTTCTACCAAAATAAACAACAAACAAACAACCCTAACAAGTTGAAGGTCACAATTGGGAGCTTGCTCATAGTGAAAGTCACCTATAAAAGAATAGCCCTTTTTCCATCTGTCTATAGCAGTGATTTTCGACCTTTTCAATCTCATGGCACACCTAAACTAATTACAATTCTGTAGCACACAGAAAATATATTGTATTTTTTGCCAGTTTGACAAAAAAATAGGTATAATTTTGATTCATTCACACCGGACTGCTATTGTTGTGTTGGTTGTTGTCATTTTTTAAAATTTGACAATCTAAGGGAAAAGAGATCAGTTCCCGACTAGTCAGGTATTGCATGTTTTTAATATTCTTGCAGTACACAGGTTGAAAATTGCTGGTCTACAGAGCTCAGTCCATTCTTTTTGTTCCTAGAAATAAGGTTTGGCTGTGAAAGTTAGGGGAGGGGCCCGAAGGAGGGGCCTGGGGAAAAGAGTCGAGGCTGATGAAGAAGGAAGACAAAAACCAAGGCTGAGGCCACTGCCACCGGAAATCACACAAACGAGTGTAACGAAGACCGTGTCAGTGGGCACAGAGGGTGCATCTACTCGGAGAGGGCTTTGTGCCCTGAGCACTGCTTTTCCTGACCGAGCTGGCTGGCCCTGACCTCTTCATTTCTCTCTCATCCACCTCACTCGTCATTCATTTAGGTGCTGATGGGGTTGTTGTGAGAGACACCACAGTCAATCAATGGAAATAATCTCACTTTATCACTTATGTTCCACTTCGATTGTCAAGGGCTTTGAAGCAGCTGGAAAA
This sequence comes from Saccopteryx leptura, assembly GCF_036850995.1. Taxonomy (NCBI): domain Eukaryota; kingdom Metazoa; phylum Chordata; class Mammalia; order Chiroptera; family Emballonuridae; genus Saccopteryx; species Saccopteryx leptura. The sequence goes on from NC_089508.1 coordinate 86,661,825, forward strand.
AGTTCTTGTGACACAGAAGGGTGGCCGTAAGTAGCTGCAGGAGGTCAGGGCACAGGGAAGGAAGGTCTGCAGGTCGGCATGAGGAAACTGCACCCCCACGTGCCCTCTCTGTTCCCCACTGCAGTGTCACCATGCCGCCGAAACCGGCAGTAACAAGGGCAAGGACTACCATTTATTGAGCTCTCATTATGTGCTGGGCACTTTACATGTCTCTTCTCAGCTGCCTCAACATAACCCTGAAGCAAAGGTAATATTATTTCCCTCTTTTCACAAAAGAGGGAGAAGCAAAATAACTTCACTAAGTAGCTGGGATTTGAACCCCTACAGCTTGGGTTAGTAAACACTTAGCTATTCTGACTCTCGCCTGTAACAAACGGGAGGAGACTCATTGTGATCCACCCTGAAAACATGTCTGTAGAGGACAACTCCCCCCCATGGATGCGAGCCTGGCCAGACGGCTAGTTTCTAGGACAGGGAGAGACGCTAGGGACCCAGAGGGTGGTCCTGGTTTTTGTTATCCATTTGTGAAGTGATACTAGGTAGGTAGGCTGTACCTTTCTGCATCTCAGTTTTCCCAAGTATCGAACGAGGATATGCCCTGCTCATTTCTTTAACAGGGAAAAGAAATTGATGAGGGCAAAATGCTTAAACATGTCAGGAGAAAGATGTTTTGGGATAAGGGGGATCAGGGCATGGAAGGGGGTATGCGGAAAGGTGTTAAATGGCAAGTGACTTAATTTTGTTTATCGGGAAATGAACTTTGTTGAGCTTTGTGGGCAAACACATGAGGCTGTGTTTTGTTCCTCACTCCTATCTCCCTCATTCTCTCTCTCTCTTTTTTTACTATATGCTACTCTGGGAGGGGAACTGAGAATATGGGTCCTGCCTGCCATTCCTGAGCTTTATCCTTTAAATTCAGACATACTCCTGGGTGCACTTGAGCTACAGTAACAACTCTTGAAGTTATGTGGAAACAACGCATCTCACCAGACTGGCCGTGGGGTTGATCTTCTTTGTCTCCACCTTCTTCTCTGATGTCAGCTTGCTGACTGATTCCTGAGCCATTTTCAATCTGAAATTAAAACGGCATGGGGGAAGGGAGAGGAGGAAGAGGAGGGAGGTGAAAAAGAAAAGAAGAAAAAGGTCAGGCTAAACAGAAATCCACATGATGTTGAGTTAACGGTTTGGAAATACAGGAATGGTTTCAATGCTCTTCATTATTCAGTCCAAACTCTCGGGCTGTGAAGGTCTACCTGCTGAGTCATGAAAAGCGAATTACCCTCACTGGCTGAGAGGCCCCCCTGGGTGATTTTGGAAAGTCTGCTTTTGTAACCAGTGCCGGAGCTTCTAATCTACAGAAAACTAGATGCAGTCACTTTATTCTCTATGCATACATATTTCAAGGCTATCTGACTTGTGATCCATCCACTCAGCAGACAATATGGACACAATTTTGAAAACTGGAGTTTTCAGGAAACAAGGAAACTACAAACATTAAAATTCACCCATGCACATCAAGAAAGTAAAAAACCACACAAAGAATGGGAGAAAATATCAGTAAATCATATATCTGACAAAGGACTTGTATTCAGAATACATGAAGAACTCTTACAACTCAAAAGAACAAATTACCAGGCAAAGGATTTGAATAGACATTTTTTTTCAAAGAAGACATACAAATGTCCAATAAACACAAGAAAAAAGGCTCCACATCATTAGTCATCAGGGAAATACAAATAAAAGCCACAAGATAGATACCTTTCTACATTCACCAGGATGGATAGAATAAAAAAGAAAGACAATAACAAGTGTTGGAGGCGAGGACTTGGAGAAATTGGAACCCTTGCCCAATGCTCGTGGGAGGGTAGAAGGGTGTAGTCACCTTTACAGTTTCTCAAAATATTAAATATAGCAACCATATGACTCTGCAATTCCACTGCTAGGTATACATGTATAGGCAAGAAAATAAAAATATATATACAAAAAAATAAAAACTATATCCATACAAAAATTTGCATATGAATATTTATAGCAGCATTAATCATAATAGCCAAGAGAAACAATGCAAATTTCCATCAGCTGAAAGATGGATAGACAAAAGGTGGTATATCTACAGACCACAGAAAGGAATGAAATGCTGAGACATGCTAGGAAGTGGATGAACCTCAAGGTAAGGGGAAAACACCTGTTATAGAAATCTATGCATTATATGATTCCATGTATATGGAATGCCCAGACTAGGCAAATCCAGAGACAGAAAGTGGGTTAGCAATGCCAGAGGCTGGGGACAGGGGTGAATGGGGAGTCAGACAATATCAACTGTTACTGAGGATGCGAGGAAATGGGAACTGACAAACTGCACTAGGGACTGTCAGTTGTATTGTTTGCTTTGGAAAAGTCAAGTAAAACCTCACACATACATACCTTATGAGCCATCAATTTCTCTTCTAGGGAGATACCCAAAAGAAACTTATACACAGACACAGGGCTTTCACTGTGGCGATATGTGCAATAATAAAAAATTGGAAACCTAATGGTTAGGTTCAACGGGAAATACAAAGATGGCAACAGGAAATAACAGTTAATATTTATTGGGCGCTTGACTACTCCATGCCAGGTTCTACCTGCTTTCTTTAAACTATACTGTTTATTTCTCATGACAACCTTGTGAGATAGGAAATTTCACTATTCCTATTTTACAGGTCTTAAACCCATGCAATGCTGCTTTTTTTAGTATATTCTAATGGAATATGGAATAGCCGTGAACTAGAACTATTTTTATTGGCTTGAGTGTCTTATCAATAATTACATGGGAGAAATGTGTTCAGGTCCTCAGCTACTATGGAAAACAGTATGGAGGTTACTCAAAAAATTAAGGAAAAAGTTACTATATTATCCGGCAACATGTGTTTCTACCTGAAACATTTGACATCAGTTATTTGCAAAGATATGTGCACTGCCATGTTCACTGCAGCATTATTCGGGGTGGTCAAGACATGGAAACGACCAGACTGTCCTTCAATAGAGGACTGGATAAAGAAGGCGTGGTACATGCAGGGGTTGGCAAAAGCAGGTTTACAGTTGTGAGTTCACAAAACAGAGTTAATTCTTATATTATTATTTACTTATTATTGTATTATTTGTATTATGTCTTCTTATTATTTCGTATCCTCACTTATGATTTATCTTTTAGGTAACGATGGCTGGTAGTTTGACCTACTTTTGCCCACCCTTCTATATATAATGCAGTACTTCTCAGCCATAAGGAAACATAAAATACTGCCATTTACAACAATATGGGTGAATCTTAAGATCATGCTAAGCCAAATAAGTCAGACAGAAAAAGTTAAAAATCATGATTTCACTCATGTGTGGGTTATATAGCTGAAAGCAACAAAAAAAAATAAAAACAAACAGAAACTCATAGACACAGACAACAGTATGGTAGTTACTAGAGGGAAGGAGGAAGGAACGTAGCAATGGGTAAAGGGGGTCAGTATATAATAACAGAAGAAGATTTTACTTTCAGTAGTGAGCACACAATGCAATCTACAGGTGGGATCATAGAATTGTAACCTGAAACCTATATAATCGTATTAACCAATGTCACCCTAATAAATGCATGTAGCATGATAGTTAAGTGCTCTGGCTCCAGAGCATGGCTATGGGTTTAATTCTGAGCTCCATCACTTACTAGCTGTTTCCCTCATGGCAAGAGACCTCTTTGTGTACCTGGATTTCCTAAATAAAGGATGACAACAGTGCCTGCTACATACAGGCATTGAGAAGATGGATATAGTACAGCTCCAGGCACAGTGTAATCACTGAGTACATGTTCCCTACTAATGTACTGTGCATGCGATATGTTACAATGTGTATATATATATATGTAAATGGTGCCCACAAAGCAGTATTGTTCACAGGTGCCTGCATGTGTTGTAAACATACATATTAATATCTCTCTATATTTATACACTGACTGAAAAGGAATACATTAGTTTCATGATAGAGATTATTACTAGAAAGATGGAAGAAGAGAATGGTTTTGGGAGGTAGCATGTGGAATAATACAATTAAGTTTTTATCTATAATGACTCATTTTTTAATTAAAAACTCTGAAAGAATACTTGGTAAATGTGAAGAGATAACTGCAGATGGTGGGAATATGGGTGTTATGTCACTGATGATAAAGTCATTCTTTGTATGTTTATTTAAAATTTTTCTTTGAAAATATTTTTAAAATACTAAAGATCAAAAATTTTACCAACTCACAGACTCTTTAAAAAATGAACATGCTGATGAAAAGCAGGGCCCACAACGGAGATTGCTCTACCCAGCAAGGCTGTCATTTAGAATTGAAGGACAGATAAAGAGCTTCCCAGACAAGAAAAAGCTAAAGGAGTTCATCACCACCAAACCAGTATTAAAAGAAATGTTAAAGGGACTTCTCTAAGAAGAAAAAAAAATTAAAAATATAAATAAGAAAGTACTGTACAGGAAAAATTTCTTACTGACAAAGGCAAACATCATAAAAGCAATGGATCATTCAACACTAAAGCTAGTACATGGGTTAAAAGACAAAAGTAGAAAGATCACGTGTAATTACAATAGCAAATTAAGGGATACACCCAAACACAAATGAAGTAAAATATAAGGACAAATAACATAAATGTGGGAGGGGGTGAGTAAAAATGATATCGATTCTTATATTATTATTTACTTATTATTGTATTATTTATATTATGTCTTCTTATTATTTCGTATCCTCACTTATGATTTATCTTTTAGGTAATGATGGCTGGTAGTTTGACCTACTTTTGCCCACCCTTCTATATATAATGCAGTACTGCCCAGCCATAAGGAAACATAAAATACTGCCATTTACAACAATATGGGTGAATCTTAAGATCATGCTAAGCCAAATAAGTCAGACAGAAAAAGTTAAAAATCATGATTTCACTCATATGTGGGTTATAAAGCTGAAAGCAACAAAAAAAATAAGAAAAACAAACAAACAGAAACTCATAGACACAGACAACAGTATGGTAGTTACTAGAGGGAAGGAGGAAGGAACGTAGCAATGGGTAAAGGGGGTCAGTATATAATAACAGAGGAAGATTTTACTTTCAGTAGTGAGCACACAATGCAATCTACAGGTGGGATCATAGAATTGTAACCTAAAACCTATATAGGACTTAAGTGACCATCAATCTAAAATAGGCTATGGCTATAAACATACCATATTTCCCCATGTATAAGATGCACCTTTTTCTGAAAAATTTGGGGTCTAAAAACTGGGTGTGTCTTGTACAGTGGTTGTAGATTTTTTACGTGCATTTCCCACTTTTTTGTGTTTGTTTTTGTGCTCATTGTTAAAGACATTGATTCGTCATCAGACACAGATGAGGACAAGCTAATGGATGGGAGTTTTGACAGTGATGAGGAGTTGTATGAATTTTATGATGAATAAAACTTGAGATCAGTAACTTTATGTAATACATTTTTTTCAAAGTTTGGACCCTAAAATTAAGGTGCATCTTATACATGAGGAAATATGGTAGCTTGGTATATGTGAAGCATATGGTAACCACTAACCAAAAATCTATAAGAAATATACAAAAGATGAGAAGAAATCCAAGCACAACACTGCAGAAAGTCTTCATACAAGAGAAGAGAGAAAGAAATAGAAACAGAAGTACAAAACAATCAGAAAACAATGAATAAAATGGCAACAACTACATCCCTATCAATAATCATTTTAAATATAAACAGATTAAATGCTTCAATCAAAAGATGAATGGAGGCCCTGGCTGGTTAGTTCAGTTGGTTATAGCACCATCTTGAAACATCAATGTTGCAGATTCAATCCCTGGTTGGGGTATATAGGAAGCGGCCAACGACTGCACAACTAAGTGGAACAGCAAATGAAAGCTTCTTTCCTTCTCTCTCTCTCTTTTTTACTCTTCCTGTCTCTGTCTCTCTAAAACTCAATCACTAAAAAAAGGATGAATGGATAAAGAAGAGGTGATACACACATACAGACACACACACACACACTGGAATATTACTCAGCCATATAAAAGAACAAAAATCTCACCATTTGCGACAACATGGATGGACTTGAGAGGGTATTATGTTAAATAAGTCAGACAGAAAGACAAATGCCATATGATTTCACTTATTGTGGGATCTAAAAAACAAAATAAATGAACAAACAAAATAGAAACAAATTCACAGATATAGAGAACAAACTGCTGGTGGCCCGATGGGAGGTGTTTAGGGATTAGCTGGGTAAAAAATGGTAAAGGAATTAAGATGTACAAATGGCAGTTATAAAAGCAGTCATGGACTGTAAAGCATAGCATAGGGAACATAATGAATAATATTGCAATAACTATGTATGGAGTCAGGTAGGTGCAAGACTTATGCAGGACCACTTTGTAAGTCATATAGATGTCTATTCACTATGCTGTACACCTGACATATCCAGGTGTCAATACTGAATGTCACTGTAATTTAAAAAATATATTTTAAAAGATAAATCCATATTTTTTCTTCAGGACCTCAAATAAAAATCTCTTGTTCAACATTAATCACGTACTTGCTTAATATTGAAGAAGTGGCTGAGCGTCTTAGCTCTTTACTTAGCTAGTTTTACCCAATTTACTTAAAACATACATTTAGTAATCTAATCTCCCAGTCCACAGTTAGTTATAATGAATTCAACATGCTGACTTGTACATCAGAAGGGAAATAAAAATGAGACAAAGATGAGCAATGATTTACAAAACCCAGGAACTACATCAGCAAAGCTGCCCTGAGAATGGGCACTTCCCAACATTGACATAGGTCTGAGTGTATGCACCACAATCCTGCTAAACTTTTCCATTTGCAGTCTATACCCCACAAAAGAAAAGAATGCACTGAAAGGATCAAACCCAGGTCAGACTGCATTGGAGACTGGCTGTTAAGAGATTAGCAAACCAAGGTGATGGTGCTGTGAGGCCACAGCTTGTAGCAGCTACTCTTCTTGGCTTCTCTCCAGCAAGATATGTTTTCAAAGAGAATACCTATTAGTGACCTTTAACCCAATTCCAATGGAGTGGTGTAGCATTACTATTTCTCTCAGGGTCCCCTAACTTTTAGGAAACTCTTTTTGGTCACCTTTGCTTTAGTTGTTCCTTTCCACCTTTGAATCCTGGTCTCTCCTTTCAGAGCTGGTCTTCTACCATCTTCCTGCTCAGAATCGCCTTGTCCAGACCCTGCATCTCCCCAGCAGCCAGGCATCTGCTCTCCACGGAGGCCATGTGGAGGCGGGGGCAGGGGGATGAGAGCTAGCCCAAGGTCCTGTCCCCACTGTGAACCTTTCCTACTGGTCAGTTCCATGGACTACAGTCCATCACATGCTCCCCAGATTCCCCGGGACACTTCTGATCTCAGTGACCTCATCCTGCTCTTATAAAGTTCTCATTCTATTGTTATGTGTCCCTGTGCCTGTCCCAGGGCACTCCTGAAAATCACACAGGACTAGGAGGAGGCAAAGCTTGGTGGCAAACAGCTTTGGCATCCGCTCAACTTGATTCTAATTCTAACTCTGCCCGTTATAAGAAGACTTAGAGAAAGTTAACCAACTTTTATAAATGTCAGTTGCCTTATCTATGGAATAGAGGTTAATACCAACCACAACATATAATTGTGTGGGTTACATTAATTCATATATGTGAAACGTCTAATATATCTGGTATGTGGCAAAACAAGTGGTCAGTAATGGGTAACCAGTATGGAATCTTCATCACAGGAATGGAGAAACTGTTTCAGAATGCATTTCAACAGTTTCTAACTAAAAATTAAACAAGGGGAGCTGTTAGCCAAGTACCACCTTGCACTCATCATTTAGATATATCCTGAAAGCCATCCAAATCAGTTATTGCTATTACTCTGAGACTTGGCAACCAAAGAACTCACCTCAGTTTTTCTAACTCTAAAAGTCCTATTTAGAAGCCATGCATGAGAAACATTTCTTGGCCAAATAATTAAGAGAAACTATTCACATTTCAAAGCAATGGTTGCATCTATTTCCTTACATTTTTTTAAGTTTCAGAGAGGTAATTTTAAAAATAAAATTTAAATTTCAAATGTTATTGAACTTGGGAGTAAGCATGTTTTTTATATTAACCTTGTCTTTCTGATAACCAAAATAACATTTGCTTTTTATAGAAAATTTATGTTTATACTCTTAAAAATTGTATTTTCAATTTATGCTATGTATCTAACAATATAAAGAAAAGTAAGACTCACTGGCCATTTAAATATTTTTCTCATGATGTAGTTAAGACATAGTTGGACCAGGCAATGAAAACGATCACATACAGAAGTCTCAGCTAGACCGTACGATACACGAAGGTCGAGATAGTGGCTATCATTTCTGCTGCTTTCTTCCTGGGCCTTGACGCCGTAGCTGGCACAAACATACATGCCACAAATGAATGGAGACTTACAGAACAACACCGGGAAAAATCCTTCACTGTCCTAAAATATTGCTCACTTAAGTTTCTTGAAAATGCCGAGCCCGTGAGGCACAGGCATGCAACCTGCATGGTGGCCCCCGTTCTGTGCTCTGTAGTCACCGTCACGAAAGGTTTTCAACAGGGGCTCCACAGATTGTGCAGTGGGTCCTACCTAAGACTCTCTAGGACATTTATAGTTATTTTTATTAAGAAATTGGAATATTTTTCTACTCCCCCTCCCCCAGGGTACATTTATTACCTGAAGAAATGTAAATTTGGTTGGATAGAGCTGACACCTCCCTCCAAGGATCATTTATCTTACTGTGTGAACATTTCTAGGCACCAGTCTTATATACTAGACTACAGTTCCTCAAGAGCAGGGGATACGACTCCATGTCTTTCTTTCCTCCATCTTGTACAGTTTCTGATATACAGCAGGTGATCAACAAATGCCAAATAAATAAATGAATAAATGGTGATAAGTGATTAACCTCTAAACTGTAAAAATTCTGGCATTAAAAATAGTTATGAAGAAAACATCCATTAATATCCATTAAAATATAAAGTCCCTTAATGTCACCTGAATATAACATCAATGCTTAAGACTGACTCCTCAAAATACAAACCAGCAAGTTCTCATTGGGTTCTCTGTATGTCCTTAACAATAGTGGCCACATCATTTTTTGAAGGCAAAGCTGTTTTTCAGCTGCTTTTGTATTATGTCTATGATAAGAAACAAATTCTCAAGTATCCTGACAATCTACCTATGTTATTCTTGTTTTGTTTGGTTTAAATATATATATATATATATATATATATATATACTTTATATATATATATATACTTTATATATATATATATTTAAAAACATCTATACTAAATTTATATACTTAAAACAAATATAAATTAATATAATTTTAAAACAAATATATATATATATATTTTGATTGGGAGGAAGAGAGAGAGAGAAACATCAGTTTGTTGTTCTACTTATACATTCATTGGTTGACCCTTGTATGTGCTCTGACAGGGGATTGAACGTGCAACCAGTATCAGGATGATGCCCCAACCAAATGAGCTACTCAGCCAGGGCCATTCAGCTATGTTATGAACACTGGAATGGCAGAACACATAGGTAGGGGTTTTTTTATTTGTTTTATTTATTTTTTTTTTAGAGACAGAGTCAGAGAGAGGGATAGATAGGGACAGGCAGACAGGAACAGAGAGAGATGAGAAGCATCAATCATCAGTTTTTCATTGCGACACCTTAGTTGTTCATTGATTGCTTTCTCATATGTGCCTTGACCAGGGGGCTACAGCAGACCGAGTAACCCCTTGCTCGAGCCAGCGACCTTGGGTCCAAGCTGGTGAGCTTTGCTCAAACCAGATGAGCCCGTGCTCAAGCTGGCGACCTCGGGGTCTCGAACCTGGGTCCTCCGCATCCCAGTCCGATGCTCTATCCACTGTGCTACCGCCTGGTCAGGCCATAGGTAGGTCTTAAAAACTGCTTTGACCTGACAGGAGATTGACTGTCGGTCAGTTGGTCTGTCTATCTTTTGAAAACATTCTTCAAAAACTGTGGGTAATGTGTCATATGCCTGCTGGAGAAGCTGCAGCAGCTGCTGTTGCTGACTGCATTAAATTTACTCAGAATCAGTATTCTGGTCATTAGGGGGGAGATGACAAACTGGAGGTCTGCTGTGTGAGCGACCTCAGGGGGTCTACATAAACTTAAATTCAGTTGTTGACATTTGTAGATGTAGAGATTTCACATAAGAATCCCGAGTTCTGACCTTTCTCATGAAACTGGAAGGAACGGCCACACAGAGTGGCACTTCTGTGCAGCAGCCAGCCAGTGCCTGGCCCTTCCCATCCCTCCCTGCCACACGCTGTCCAGAGGCCGGCAGGCCATGCCATCTGTGAGCGTGTTTGCACAGTTTTCTTTTTTTTTTTTTTTTTTTTAATTTTTTTTTAATTTATTCATTTTAGAGAGGAGAGGGAGAGACAGAGAGAGAGAAGGGGGGAGGAGCTGGAAGCATCAACTCCCATATGTGCCTTGACCAGGCAAGCCCAGGGTTTTGAACCGGCAACCTCAGCATTTCCAAGTCGATGCTTTATCCACTGCGCCACCACAGGTCAGGCTTTTTTTTTTTTTTTGCACAGTTTTCTGATACCCTGCACACTTGACTCATTTGTGCTGCCTGCCGGACTCTCTAAGCTCTGAGGTTTTGGCTGGGAGACTTACTGGGAGGTGACTGTCATACTCTAGGAGAGCAGAGGTGACAACCCAGACCACTGAAACCATCTCCTGACTGCCCTGGTTCCCTCCCTCCCATCTGCCCTCCTGCTGATGGGCATGTTCTCAATTAATAATGCACAACTCCATTAATGTCGCTTCTTTTCTTGAAAACTTTCAATGACACCCATCACCTGTGGCCAGCATTAATAGATTTTCTGTGAAGGGCCAGAAAGTAAATGTTTTAGGCTTTGTGGGTCATACAGCCTCCGTGACCACTCAACTCTGCTGCTGTGGTGTGAAAAGAGCCATAAAAAATGTACTGCTCACAAACATTAGGGGATATTTCAAAATGAATATGAAACGATAAAAAGAAGCATTTGCTTTTTTTTTTATTAAACAAGAACATCAGAAAAGCATACGATAAGTCAAAAAAAAGCTGTTTGATTATGCAAATAAGTTGCAAAATCAGCTTTTATTTCATTGGTGAAAATGCACTAAGGTTGAAAGTACTGGAGTGTCTGCACATGCCCTGATCCCCTAATTTTTGTGAGCAGTGTACAGGTATGTACAGATCTGGCTTCATATTGTCCTTAGACAAATCACTCACAGCCTCTGAGCCTCAATTGCCTCATCTACTAAAAGTAGGAATAACGCCACAACTAAGTAATACGATTGCTGTGAAAATTTAAAAAAAAAATGAATTACCAAGTGCCCTTTCTTTTGCTTCCTGTGCTGTCGGTGCATCCACTCATCGTTCCTTGTATAAGGATTTTCTCACCTCTGCATCTTGCTCTTACTGTCCCCTCAACAACTTTGTTACTCATTTCCATGTGCTCAAATTCTTCCCATACTTCTATTTCCAGCTTAAGTGCCCAAGTCATGAAAGCTTCCTTCATCTCTCTTAGCCAGAAGTAATTGCTCTTTTCTCAAGTGAAAGGGCACTTTGTGCCTCTCTTAAAGCACTTAGGACTTTTCATCTAAGCACTGTGGAGGTGTCTTATTTCCTTTACACCACTGGAACCTCTTGTGGACACTGACCATGTCCTGTGCATGGCTGGTTTCCTCCCTGTTCTCCTACCTAGCACTGTGCCCTGTACAGATCAGTTGTTAGCAAATATCTAAATAACAAATGAATGACTTACATTGATAGTTTTTTCCTCCCTACCTTAAACAAGTATAAATGTTTGGTAAGTACCTAGAATAGTAGAATGATTATCTATTGCATTTGCACTGCATTTATCTTTAGGGCAAAAAGTAAAGACATTTAAAAATCTAGTTCCAGTTACTGATTAGCAGATTGAGTCCTAAATAAGGAAAATAAAAGGGTACTCGAGGCCATGCAAATGTGCTAAATATATTGATATGTGTCAACTTACATATTCCAGGATTCCTAAAAGCATCCACACTACTTTACCCACAAGGAGACTAAAGCTATGAGGTTGTATAATTCATCCCAAATCTGAAATGTGCCTCTCTCACTTAGGAGGAAAGAACTTTTCTGCATTTTGTCAGAGAACTCATTGTTAGATTATTTCTAGCTACATGCATATTTGTTTAATCTCCCCCATGCTCTATTGTTTATGAACTTGTTTATAGTGTTTGCCTACAATATTGATTCTACTTCTGTTTCTGGCCTAAATGTTTGCTCTAGAAGAGCACACAGAGCTGTTCATGATTATTCATAGGCACACACTAAACTTGATTTCAGAGGTTATACGGCACCCCCTTCAAAAACTGATACATAGGGAATAACATACAAATAAGTTGGAAGGAAAATAACTATTCTCAGTTCATAAATGCCCCAGTAACTGACTTCTGAACACCTTGTCTTTTCTTCTTTTCCTTTAAGATGCATATGATCTCTAAGAAGTTACTGAGGGCCCCAGGTACATTTCAATTGCTGCCAAAGTCTACTGAGGAAACCAGGATGAGATGAGACAGTGACATGCCTTCTGATGTTCCTGCTTAGCCCTCACTCTGCAGAAGTGACGTGGAAGCTCAGTTTCATAGAAGCAGCCATGGAGAGAATTCTGCTTCCACTTAGAATGTAGACCAGTGTTTTTCAACCAGTGTGCCACGGCACACTAGTGTGCCGTGAGACATGGTCAGGTGTACCGTGGGGAAATTAAACATGGGTCCCCAAACTAAGGCCTGCCGCCAGCCGCCTCCATCCGAACATAAACATTCCCCTCACAATCCCTCCAGCTATCAGCGACAGGAAGAGTGGAGGCACAGGGAACGCTCACTGACCAATCATCTCCTAGGATTCATCCCGACCACTATCAATGAACCAATAGTAGGCCGCCTCTCATCCACACCCAGGAAGGTCCCCACTCAGCCTGCCCGCATTTGTCATTGTGTGGCTGCGGTGAGTAGTTGAAGCTGCTACTCCTCCCCATGGTCCTGATTTCTAATCCTGGTCAGGACTGGAGGTAAATGTTGCCACCACTAGATGAAGCCTCAGCCTCAGCTGGTTAGGTCTATCCTAATGGTGTATATAGATATTTGACCTTTTTTTTTTTTTTTTTAAAGAGGCCCCGCAGAGGGTGATATACAATGCATCACAATGCATCACAATGTTATCTAACTTTAAAGCTAAAGTTTGCTGATCTTCTTTTGGACAGTTTTTGGTTATCTCCTTATTTTGCTAAGGAGTTCCCCATTCTGGCCAACAAAGCTATTTTGGCATTGCTCCCATTTTCAACCACATATCTATGTGAGCTGAACTTCTCAAGCTTGACTGCGATAAAAACTAAAAACAGAGAGAGACTGAGAACTGTTGAGGAAGAGCTTCGTGTGTGTCTTTCTACCATTCCTGCCAGGATATCTCTTTTGTGTTCATCAAAACAGGCCCAGGTTTCACACTAAGTGAGTATAAATACATTTAGAAACTATATTATTAACTATATGTATAATATGTACTGTGTTAGAGTGTCATTTTGGTAGGTGGTGTGCCCCAGGATTTTGTAAATGTAAAAAATGTACAGCGGCTCAAAAAAGGTTGAAAATCACTGATGTAGAAAGCTACCAGAGACATTGTTACCATACGATCAAGCTGGATAAATATAAAATAATACTTTTTCTTTCACAGCAGAGCAGGGATCCCGTGGCTGCTAAGTGAACTGCATCCTGAAGAGTGACAGGCCTTTCCACCTAGAGGCTTACACCAGGACTACAGAGTCACCTGGAACATGTAACGCTGGGCACACTGCGGGCTTTCTGCAGGTTAGATCTATACGCTCGCAGCTAAATCAAACCAATTCAAAATGCAGCCATGTGAGACTGAGGAAGTACAATGTCTCTATTCTTTTGATGTTCAGCATTTCATTGATTCATGATGCACAGGCAGAATATACCAAAATCAGCATTAAGTTTATAAAAGAGAAGTTCTGTCATTCTTGACTATAGGGATGAAGCACACCAATCAATCAAGAGATCAGTGAGATACTGAGTAGGTGAGGTAGATCTAGTGTTCAGGCTGTTTTACTCTCCCTGTTACTAGTGGAAAAAACAATATCTTAGAGCAGTGTTTCCAAACTGTCCTCCAAGGAGCCTTAACATTCAGCAAAGATGTTTCAGGGAGAGAAGGAAGAGTTAGGGGATCCTCTGGTCCCCAACCCCCGGGCCACGGACCCGTACCGGTCGGTCCGTGGGCCATTTGGTACCGGTCCACAGAGAAAGAATAAATAACTTACATTATTTCTGTTTTATTTATATTTAAGTCTGAATGCTGTTTTATTTTTTAAAAATGACCAGATTCCCTCTGTTACATCCATCTAAGACTCACTCTTGACGCCTGTCTCAGTCATGTCCCACCCTAAAGGCCGGTCCATGAAAATATTTTCTGACATTAAACCGGTCCATGGCCCAAAAAAGGTTGAGGACCACTGCTCTAGATCCCTAATATCTGCAAGTTCTGCTTCAACCAGAAAAGTTTTATTTTATCTGTTTTATATATTGAAGCTTCATGCATGTTTTTGCTTGGACAAAAATAGCTCTGCTGGGGTTTTTTTTTGTGTTTTTTTTTTTTTTTAATAAAAAGTTGGAAAACCTTTGTGCAGGAAATTCAACAGAACCCATTGAAACTCCTCGGGGGGAAGAAAAAAAATAAGCTTTGTCTCTAGGAGAATGATAGCCAATAGAAGTCTTTTTCCTAAAGAATTAGCCAAAGATATCCTGGAGATGGACAGCTAGCTAAGAAGACAAGGCTTTTAGAAAGGATGATTCTTCTGACAGCCAGAGCCATGCGGTCCAGCTTTTGGGCTCTAGTCAAATATGCCATGCTTAAAAATCAGACACATGGCCAGTTTTACCAATCCTCCGCTTGTTACTTTCCAGATAGGTTCTAACTCTGAGAGGTAAACAGTCTCTCACAAATGCTCAGAGGCAGGTCCTGGGAGGGACAGATTCAGGTGAGCTAAAATGTGGGCAAAAGTAAGTGCCCAGTGGGCCATACACTAACTTCCTGCTCATAAAGACAGAATGTACTTCCCATTTCATTAGGATGCACTGTCTTCAGGGTCTTGCTCGGAATTCTGCATGATCTTCCTGGTTTGGGCCCTACTCTGCTTTCCAATTTCCACATGCTTCTTCTGCATGTAATAACCCTAGATAAAGAATGATTTGGACCTGTCTGCTTACATCTGTCTAAGTGTTCTCCCAATTTAATCCTGTGACTGTAATTAACATTTGGTGGTGGTAGGGGGTCATCTGCTCCTTCCCTTTTCTTTTCTTTCATATTCTGAATAGTTTTCTGAAGTGTAACAAGACCATCAGCCTATTATGTAACTAACTCTTAAGTATTAGGCCATGTCAAAATTTTAATTTAAAATATCACATAGGCCATTGACTGGTGTCTGGACATGACTCATTTCAAATCCTGGCTCAGGATGAGGTCTATACTCTAAACAGTGGACTTACTTTTAGTGCTTAAAATGAACACATGTTGTGGGGAGGGGAAAGCTATGGAGATGGTAAAAAGCTAAGTGGACGTGGAGCGCCAGGGACCGATGACGAGGCAGAGCACAGCAGAGGCTTGGAGCAGTGAACACACTCTGACACTCTGTGTGATATAATGTGGTGGGTGCAAGTCACCACACATTTGTCCAAACACCAGGAGGGAACCCTAAGGTCAACTGGACTTTGGGTGATTATGTTGCCTCAATATAGGTTCATCCCTGTTTCTATTTTAAAAGGTACCATTCTGATGAGTAATACTGATAACAGGGAAGACTGTGCTTGTGTTCGGGACAGGACACATGTGGCAAATCTTTGTACCTCCTTCTCAATTTGGTTACAAACCTAAAACTGCTTTAAAAAATAAAGTCATTTAAAAATGGAAAAAAGGGTTAAGGGCTTCCACAAAATACTATTCTGTTTTAAATACCTATTGGTGATATTTGTTAGAGATTCAAATAAATGACAATGGACAATTCATTTTAACAAGTAGAAAAAATATATAATCTGGTGATAATAACCAGGGCAGACTTGTTAATAAATCCTTCACTTTTGAAATGCAGACAATAGGACCAAGGAAGTGTGACTTCAGGAATACAGAGGTTTCTGCCTATAGTGCTACTAGCTTCAAAGAGAAAACACTATCCGACACTGAGTACTGTGAGATCTACAAACATTAATCACGCATGGCCCAGACCATGTACACATCTTTACTGAAGACACTGAAAGTCAATGGCTTTGGAAACACTGGTGGATAAAGGCAAAGAAAAAGGAGGCACTGCAGGGAATACAGTTCATGAAATGTATGGTGGTAAAAACATGAAGTCTGACCAGCTGTAATATGAACCTTTTCTTTCTTTTTTTTTTTTTTTACAGAAACTGAGAGAGTCAGAGAGAGGGATAGATAGGGACAGACAGACAGGAATGGAGAGAGATGAGAAGCATCAATCATAAGTTTTTCATTGCAGCACCTTAGTTGTTCATTGATTGCTTTCTCATATGTGCCTTGACCGTGGGCCTTCAGCAGACTGAGTAACCCCTTGCTCGAGCCAGTGACCTTGGGTCCAAGTTGGTGAGCTTTGCTCAAACCAGATGAGCCTGTGCTCAAGCTGGCAAGCTTGGGGTCTCGAACCTGGGTCCTCCGCATCCCAGTCCGACGCTCTATCCACTGTGCCACCGCCTGGTCAGGCAATATGCACCTTTTTAAAGAAGGCTTAATATCACTCATCACTGGAGGGGAGGTCAAAATAGTCTAGAGAAGGAAAAGGTGGCCTCTGTGCACCAGCGTGTGCAGTAGTGGGCCTCTAAGTCAGCACACCCCAGGGAATGCCTAAAAAGCTCCCTGAAAAGCAGGATAATAAAGGCGGAAGGGCCCAACCACTATTACCAAAGGCATGTTAAGCTGACTCTCTCTAACAAGTACAAGAGTTCTTCATTCTGGTGATTATTTTGAAATACATGGAGGAACATGATCAACAAAGGAACCTGGGGAAACATGCCTCTGTCAATAGCCCAGTAAATTCTGGCCTTAGGCTCTTTGAATGGTGGGTAGGGTTTTGGTGGGATAGAAAAGGTGTTGGCCCCTATTGATGGTCACACTTGTAAATAACTTGCCAGTCCGACTGCCCATGTGGGTTGGCTTTGCCAATCATGATCAGAGAGAGCTTCTTCTAGCAGCAAATGATAGCATTTTTATGGTCTTCCTTTACGAAAAATAGCCAGAGAAGAGGTATAAGAAGCTGCAAAGATGAAATACCAACTGGCTACTCACTCCTTTGCCACGATCACCTTGCAGCCTGGAATTAAGTAGCATCAGGCCAAGGCTCAAAGAACACCATACGAGGAGACCTGGGAAAGGCATAGAAATGGCTGACCTAACTATGTAAACTCAGTACTACACGATTTATGCCACTGTAGATGGAGAAGATTGAGGGTAATATTGTTTACCCCCTCACACAAATAGTAGTTTGTATTTGTCCCCATTAAGTTTGAATTTTACTGTATTTTTTACTTTTTTCATTTTTATAGTGAAATAATTTAAAACATGCAAAAGGATTTAGCAAGGCTACATGGTACAATAAATGGTTATACACTCATTACCTGGAATTAAAATTGTTAGCATTTTGCCATATTTTGTTATTCTACCTACCTATTGCTACAGCTGCATTTATATCTATATTTATATCTATGTCCATCTACATATACCTTTCCAAAGTGCTTCAAAATGGGCTCTGGATATTATGACACTTTGCCCCCAAATGTTTCAGCAGGCATCTCCTAGAATGAAAGACACTATCCTGCATAACCATAATACCATTACTGTATATAAGAAAACTGGCAATAATTCACCAATACCTAATTTGTATTCAAATTTAGTCTATGTTCCCTAAAATATCATATATGTCTTTAAGATCGCCAGCATTTAAAGGTCCAGTAGACTAGCAGGATCTATGAAAAGGGACAGAGAAGTAAGAGTTTCAATAAAAGGTGAGACAGGAAAGGCTGGTTTCCCGGAGGCCCAAAGAGAAGTGACTTCAAGAATGCTAAATCTGTAAATACTAATGGCCTTCTGCAGTCAGCTCTTTGGCTTAGAAGAGTTAGGTCTAGGGCTGTTCGAAAGAGGTTGAAAGCAGGATTTCTTGTTTTCCCTTCAGAAAGGCTGAATTTTAAACAGATTCTTAGAGTGGAGGCTCATGTCCATGATCTTGTTCAATGTTGTTAGCACCTGTCTCATCCCCAGGAGCTTTTCCAGAACTGCGGCCTCCATCATGAGGCTCCATGAGTTTTCCCAGTTCCAACTTAGGCCTCTTCTGTACTGCGACTTATCCAACAAAGACATCGTGGAGTGGATAAATAGATTGTCAAGACTTTCTATGTCTTTCCCAATGCTATCTGGAATCAATGTATTGACCGCTTCTTTTAAGTCACTTGTCTGCACCTCTCGGGTCATAATTTCTGTCATCATCTTCTGGATTTGGCGAACCTGTTGATGCTGAGCACAAGAGGTCTTCCGAATCTGATTGTTGTATTTTATTAGCAAAACCAACACACAATAGATGAAGCAAATAACCATCAATAGTCTTGGCATCAACATGAGCTTCAATCATAGTCTGCCATATTTTTGACCATGGAGCACATTTTGTTATGGGTAAGATGCCTCCCATGGAAATGAGTCAGGCAGTTTTTGCCCTGAACATCATCACTAATTAGCTTGACAATTCTAGGCTCACTCCAAAAACGTGACATCTGAGACCATCAGATGCGATTTTGATACCTTGAGTTCTCGTGACTAACGTTTTCCCAATGTTTTCAATGCTGAACATACCAGGTGCTTCCATATCATAACACTCTTCCTTAGAAAGTGGATCAACCACTTTCTTCTTGGCTCCCTTTCTGCCGCCTTTTGTAAGGCTCCTGTTGTTGCCGACAGCCATGGTGCTGCTTAGAGAGCCAAAAAGGAAGGGAATGTCCTATCTCTCCTGCTAGGTTCACTGGAAGCACAGATGGCGTTACCATCACAGGTGTGGTTTTTAACGTGCTTTTAGAAGAACATAGTTATGTCAGGTCATGGTTCCAGGCGTTCATTGCCTGGTAACCTGAACATTAGAAGCAAGGCTCTGTGTGCTTTCTGGGTTTTGTTTGGGGTCTTTTGATAATCCTCAACTCTCCACCAGGTACTATCCTCAGTTCACTGAGTCAGGCTCTATCTCCACAATCGAGGCAAAGGGACTAATGCCCAGCTTTGGTTCTAAATTACTAAGTGTGATCAGGGAGACCTGCCAGGGCCTGTGGGAATCTCCTTTGTGTCTACCCTCCTGGACAAAACCTCCCTCAGTAGTATTTCTGAGTTCTGATTTAGCTAGTACATATGGATAGTACTTATGAAGGTGAATGAAATAAGTCAGTCTTCACTGTCAGTAAAAAAACAAACACCATAAAGACCAAACTCATTAATTCCTCAATGTAAAGACAGATTTCTTCCTCACTACAAGCAGCTGATGAAAACATTATCGACTAGTTTACGTTTCCAAAGGGCAAGAAAATAAAACTCGGGAGAAGAGAGCTATAGACGATATGAAATAATGAGTAACCCTACAATCATTTACCTCGGACAGACCAACAGAACTACAGACCTGAACAGATAGACACACACTCATTTATGCTCATGCTCTCCACAGTCTGAACCTTGACCCCGACTACCCCTCCAGCCCCATGTGTGCCCCCAGGTCAGCTTCACTAGCAGGTTTTAGATGAAAAGACCGAGCTCCTTACACATCAGAATCTAGTCTCTAAAAGTTGTTCCATGATAAATCAGCCCATCACTTCTACTTCCTAAATTTGCCAATTTTCCCTACCTCATTCTTAAGCTATTTTTCTATCTACAATGAAGGAAGTCTTCTTACAGACCCAGTTTCACCAGCTACGCAATCAGCCACTTCATGGTTTTAGCGGGCTATCACTTGTAGCACCCAAACACATTTTGACTGCAAGTGATTAATTGCAGAACAAAAGCTGCTTCCGTTTGCAGAGCTTCTCCCTCAGGCCACAGGGGAGTGGAAGTGGGGTGGGGGTGGGGGTTCCTGGATTTGCCCTGGAATGCGCGATCAGTTAAAGCCAATCACTCCGCACTTGGTAGACGAAACACCCTGAGCCGCCCGGCAATTTAGGTGCGGAGTGAAAGGTAACAGCATTGCATTTCCTTGTTCAGGGAGAGGTAGGTGTCTGGGAGACAGATTGGAAACTGAAGTCAGCCCTGTGTCATAAATCTGCAAATTTAATTGCAATGCGCGGCTAGTCGTAGGAAGGCCTTTCCAATCCCGATAATGAAGACATGCATGTGCTTGTAGACGCCAACTCCCCCCTCTTTGATTTTGAAACCTGTACCACCTACCGAGTCTCACCAAAAACTAGAACTGATCAGAGGCTGTTTGCACGGTGACTGAAACAAAAGGGTGAGGGAACAGGGGAGACTGTGTGGAGCAGGCAGCCTCTCTGGCGCCCCTTAAATCATACTTCCCAGGCCGACCCCTGTTCCATCGAGTCTATGCCCAAGGCAGGAGCTGTCAGGAGGCTCGCAGATAAGCAATTTAGAAATATTCTAGCTGAATGAAGGAGACTTATTTTGGGTTTCCACTGCTGTCTGCCAAGCTGGGGAAATAGAGTGCAGACAGATGCTCTCTAAGGTTCTTATTTGAGCTCCAAAGAGGTCTGAGGCTTGGCACAGCCATGAATCCAAGGATCTTCACTTTCTTGTTTTTTCTAGCTTTTTTTTTTTAAAGACAAATTGAAAGTAATACAGTCAAGAACAGAGAAGGTGATTGTTTCACTCCATTGACTAATCATTCTTGTTCTGAACATGTCTATTCTCTTTAACAATGGTCTTAAGATTTTAAATACTTGAACTAAAGAAACCCATCTGGGATGTATTGGGGGAATTCCACTACCAAAATCCAAATAAATAAGATCAGTCCTCTATCAGCAGCAGACAGAAAATTCCGTAATTAATTTCAACATGGCAAAAGAAATCACCATGATTGTTTATTTGTTCAACATTTTTTTTTTTTTTAGCAAGAGAGAGACAGAGAGAGGGACAGACAAAGACAGACAAACAGGAAGGGAAAGAGGTGAGAAGCATCAACTCATATTTGTGGAATTTTAGTTGTTCACTGATTGCTTTCTCATATGTGCCTTGACCGGGGACTCCAGCCAAGCCAGTGACCCCTTGCTCAAGCTAGGGACCTTGGGCTTCAAGCCAGCAACCCCTTGCTCAAGCTGGTGAGCCCGTGCTCAAGCAGGCAACCTCAGGGTTTCAAACCTCGGTCCTCAGCATCCCAGGCCAACACTCTATCCACTGCGCCACCACCTGGTCTGGCTGTTCAACAAATAATAATTGAACACCTAATATGAATAAGGAAATATAAGGTACTAGACAGAAAACAAAGAAATACAAGACATTGCCCTTGTCTTCCAGGGCTTGTGATTTTTTTTTTAAAAGAGAAAGTATCTATAACAGTTCCTCCTTTAAATAATGAAATCACTGGTGGTAAAACTGAAGAGACCACATCGTCCCAGAATTCTGGAGAAAAGACAGCTCACAGAGACTGGGAAAAACTTCATGAAGGAAGGAGACAGTATGTGATCACTAGATTAAATTCTTCTAGAATAGGGTCTCATAGCTTGTATAGCAAATGAGATATAATAGGTATTTCAAAAGCATGTGTTTAAATCAAGCTGATTAAGCTGCAAACTTATATTATGGGAATGCAAATGCATGAGAAACTGATGCGGCCAAGCACTCGGAGAGAAAAACAGAAAGCACAGAGAGCACCACAGTCAGGCTGCCCCGGAACCACACTGTGCGATTCTTCCGAAGAGCGTGCTGAGCCTCCCAGCTTCAGGCCTTCGCCAAGTGATCTCCAAGACCATCCTAACCCCTTTCTTCTCTAATGAGCTGAATTCACCAGTTCTGCCCAGCTCATTTGCTACCTAAAATCCCAGTAAATCTGGGTTGGAAGATTCCTTCCAGGTCACCTCAGTCTAGCCGTTTCTAAACTTGCCTAAGAATGTAGCAAGATCTACTGGGGAGGTGTCCTTCTCCCTCCCACCTCCAAAGCTTACCTGATCCATTGAAGTAAGGGGTGGGCGAGCCATTTACTGAGGTGAACAAACACAGAATGTGTTCTTGCACTGCCTTCTCTGGGGGGAGTTTCTAAAACCGCAGATCCCTACACTCCAGTCCCTGGGATTGTAGTTTCGTAGATTTGTTCATATTTCTGCAAGGTTTTCCAGGTGATCTGGAAGACCTGCCAGATTTGGGAATTGCTGGTCTCCAACATTCCCCTGCGGCTTCTGAATCCACTCCACAACTTCCTGCTTAGGCTGGTCCTGTTCATGACTGAACGTCCAAGACCCTCCCTGGCTCTCCATTTCTTTGGAGTCATTTCCTTCTCCGAATTCTTACACTGCCTAGGATTTTCAATGCTCACTTAAAATCATTTTGCTCTACATTGTGAGGCTCTTTCTACATCAATAAATAATTATTAGGCTCTGTGCTGAAGAAGGCACCATAGAAGACAGAATAAGAAATGGGTTTATTTTAAACACGTAGAAAAATGTACATAATTGTTAAAATAATGAGTTGGAAATGAACTGCTAGGAAAATATGCTGTCAGAGATCAGAAGAAGAGGTAGTTCTACTTAGAGGCAACTGAGAAAATTTATGTAAAAGCTGATTTTGGAAGTAGTCTTTCACAGATGACTATCGTTTGACCAGCAGAAAATAATCAGGGACAGTGCAATGTAAAGAAATTATCCAATGAGAATTTATGGCAAGAATGTGCAGGGGTGAGAGACAGCGAGTTGTCATGGTGGGTACACGCAGGATGAAGATATAATGAGATTGGAAACTCAATTACGGGCAAGTGTTTGGAGGTTCACGCTCCAGTCTGGGAAAGAACATGGAACATTTGAAAGAGCTCAGGCTTCAGTGTCAAGTAAGACCCAGGTCCATGCTCCCATTACTGCTTTGGACTAGTGAAACTGGCATCGGCAATTCGCTTACTCCCTCCTGCGCTTACCTGTGAAACAGCAATACTCCCTCTTTAAGGCTGCTCTTTCAAGGACCCAACAAGTTAATGAATATAAGTACCAAACTTAGACATATAGGGCTAATTCTCTTCCCTTTTGTTTATCAGTTATAGAAAACAACAGAACATGTTAGGCAAAGTCTGCTAATGGTCTCAACATCCTTTTCTCCTGCTGTCTTTAGTAATAGAACCCATGAGTCTGTAGCTGGGAATATGGCTCTGAGATAAGTCTACCTTTTCAGTCTCCCTGTATATAGCCATGAGACTAAGTTTTGCCCATTGTAATGTCCATCTTCCAGGACACACACTTAAAAGAAAAGGGTGTGCCCTCCCCTTCCTACTGGCCAGAACTTGGCAGTAGTGGTGCTGGTGGATGTGATATGGGCCACCCTCAACCTTGTGAATTATGATGGCTGCCACAGGACTGAAGGAACCTGAGACCCCGATATTCAAACAATTTATACTTAAATTATTATATAAAATTAAAATAAATATTTCTTGTTTAAGCAACAGTTATTTTGGTTTTTGTTATGGCAACTGAGGCTTTATCTTTAATGAGAGAGGAAAGAGCGAGTGTGTGCAAAGGAAAAAGAAGTGAAAAAATTAACATAAACTTTTAAGAAATTAGAAGGAAAAAATTAGAAGGAAAAGAAGAGCGAGCAAGAACAATAGTTTCCAAAGGAAAGGGACTCAAAAGAGGTGTTTTAGTTGTTGTTTTTTAATCAATGGTTTTATAATTCTTACCATTAAAAAAAACAACACTTTCCCATTGATTTGAGAGTGAGAAGAGGGGATGGGAGAAAGAGAAGAGCAGGGAGAGAGAGAAGCATCAACTCACTGTCCCACTTAGTTGTACACTCATCGGTTGCTTCTTATATGTGTCCTGACCGGGGATCGAGCCTATGACCTCAGCGCACTGGAACGGTGCTCTATCCACTGAGCAACCTGGCCAGACCCTAAATCTTACCATTTAAAGTCTACTATCTTCTCTGCTTATTCACAGCATAGTTTTAATTTTGCAGAGTCATTTTAAATTTATTGTTTGAGAAATAAGCAGGTTTTATTTTTTTCATGATTAGGATAATACTTTTGATAAGATAGCTCTTTGAGACATTTACCATTTGTATATTTGTAGAGAACTGCCTCCAAATGTGACTTAGGAAAATTCAAAGTTTTGCCAGTTAACTAGAGGGTGATTTGTATTATTAAAGGAGTCCCTTAAAATATGAAGTTTCTTAGAGTTAAGTGCGTACAGACCATTTAGCCACCTAACAGAGGGCTGGGGGAAAACAAAGCTCAACTGGTTAGAAGTTACTGTGATGATCATGTATGGATGTCTGTAGGAAAAGAATTCAATAAATAAAAATTTTAGTTCATGGAACTTTTTCCAGGAATGACTTTCTCATATAAAGAGAGGAATTCCTACATGTCTACACTGCAATCAGTGGCTCCTTTGTGGGCTGAATGATGGGTCTAAGTCCCCAACTCCTGCTCCTAAAGTGACCCGAGCAACAGGGAGCTCTGAGAACAACTTTGGGGATAACCTTGCAACAGCTCTGAACTATCTGCCATCAAGGGCACTGCAGTTGCATATTAACCATAATAGCTTCAAATAATATACTTAAAACAAAAACCCTGCTAGTATTTATCTGAACTAAAAAAAATGGTGTAAATTATAGGTATGTATATAATAAAATTTCTTATTTGCATTTCACATAAAATTCACCAAACTCCATATTCACTCATTACTTACCCATTATGGGTTTTTAAATGGCACTTTTAAAGTTTGCTTTGGCTTGAGATGAGTTATTTGCCAACACTTTATTCCTGGAGTCATGACTCCTCTGGGACTTCTTTACCTCTTGGCAAATTCATAGCTCATGTTATGGGGTGGTAGTGGTTTGTGGCCTCTATGTATGCATCTGTGGTCACATGTGGGGAGTAGTCTTAGGATATCCTAACTGGTGGAAAATTTTATAAGGAAAGGTCCTATATCCCAGAATAATGAAGCAGAAAAATAGTAAAGAATAGTAATAAATGTAGGAGCAAATATTAGGTTCTTCCTTGCAATTATGCATGTGCTTAAATAATCTGCTGACTTAATAGGTGGAAGAAATATGCATTACAAAAATTCATTGAATGTTGGCATACCAAGGAGCACATGTGCAATAAGTGCATGAAAAGGTAAAATTGAGGCAAAGCTGTTTCTTTATTTTGTTTTTTCTTCTTTAAAGTGAGAGGAGGACACTTTTTTTTTTAGGAGACAGTAAGACAAACTCTCGCATGCACCCTGAACGGGACTCATCTGGCAACCCCCATTTGGGGCCAATGCTTGAATCAACTAAGCTATTCTCAGGGCCTGGGGCCATGCTCAGACCAATTGAGCCACTAGCAGGAGGGAAGAAGGAGAGAGGGGGAAGAGAAGGGGAAGAGAAAGGGAAGAAAAGGGGGAGAAAATGGGGAGAGAAGCAGATGGTCACTTCTCTTGTGTGTCTTGACTGGGAATTGAACCTGGGATAGCCATACACTGTGCTGATGACCTATCCACTGGGCCAGCCAGCCAGGGCAGCAGAGCTGTTCCTGAGTATAAAAATCTCAAACTTTCATAAACCAGTAAATACAATGTTGGCTACAGATGAGCAGAGGAAAGTATTTTTTGTGTGTAGACTTTCAATAAAAAAATGTGATCTCAGTACTTTAGGGGAAGAACAGGGGCCACACGATAAGGTAGCTACCGACAGCTGCCAATTCCAAGAGAGCAATGAAAAATTTCCCTGCCCCAAATGTCTCCCTGGCTCACTGCCAGATGTCGATTTGAAATGTCTTTCAATGCAGTCAATGAGCTCAAGGCTAAAGGTAAAGAATATTTCAGAAATGTCAGAAAGGTTGTTTCTAGATTTATAGAGATTTCAAGCTAAAAGAGATCACTGTGAACACTTAGCTCCTGCTTCCTCCAAATATATATGTATGTCGCTGGGTCCCCCAAGTAAAAGTAAGTAGCTAGCTGAAGATCACATAGCAAACAAATGGCCTACAAAAATGCTGGTTTCTAACTGTCTAGAGGTTTTTATCACACCACTGGATACTCACTGCCTGCTTTCACAAAGGGTAAGAGAGGGCCTGGTGCACTTCACTGGAGGATGGGAAGAAGTTCTAGGGGCAGCATGAGCATTGAGTGGGTCACAGAGAGAAGGTTTAGGGAGTGAGGTGTGCTGGATTTGTGCCTGGACACAGAGGTTTGCCATTTTTCTTAATTCTGGCTGCAATGACAAGGCCAGTTTGATGCCTTCGACATTCCATCCTACAGCAGCTTGTTCTTCTCCTAGGTCTCATTACTCTGCAGGTAAACCCTATCGACAGTGAAATATGTCTCTTCTACTCAAACAGCACCATGCCTTGACACCAGCTTGATGGTAGGGCTTCTCATTCACTCATGAGGCACAAGGACACTGGATGGTTCCATACAGGCATTTGTGTGTTTAGAGACTGTTCTAGGCTTTACGAGGAGCAGTTGTTACCCTGATGTGGAGCCACATTGACTCAATTTTGCATCAGGGTAGTGTGTATTCATGGAAGCCATACTAATCAGGACAAGAAAATAAGTAAATAATCTCCACCACCTAAAATTGATCTCAAGGGGCTGAAGGTAGTTTTCAATACTTCTGCTTCATTTAGTAGTAAATCTGTCCCTTTGAAAATATTATTATTGATCCTTAATTTTTCCTTACATCTGGGGTTTGAGTTGGGCTTCAAATACATCTAAAAATCAAGTAGGTGAAATTCTTTCGATGAGATCCAAACTATTGTTTTCTTTTTCCTCATAATTCCAAGCCATCAGGTTTTCATTTGAATTTCATCTTTGAAGATGACTTTGTACTATGTTATGTTATCTCCTGACATTTAGTGTTGTTGGGATTTATTGGATTTCTGGGAATAGTATTAAAAATGATAATATCAAACATCATTAATTAGGTGTCAAAAGAAAATCATCATATTGTTTCTCATTTTAATTACAATAGAAGAATTGTAAAATAATTTGCTTATTTTACCACAACCATATGTGATTCCAACAGTTTAAAAGCTAAAATCCTTAGCAGACAGAGAACAATTATCAAAAAAATCCTCCCATCACAAAAAAACCCCTGGGATATTAATTTGTTTAACTGGCTGAGCAGTGATAAACATAATGTGCTAACATTTCTTAGCAAATAGATTTTTGTAAACAAGCTGCTTCCAAAAATATTTTATGAGCCGTCATTAACTCTCAAGGATGTTGTTTTAGGTTGGAAACCTCGGTGATCCATCTCTCACAGCATGGCTTGAAGGAAGAGACCCTGAAATCGCTCAATGGGAGGAACTGAAAAGGGCCCTATGAAGTCATGACCCTTGAAAGGTGTTGGTTTACAGAGTGTGAAGTGGGCAATTCACCAGCTGCACCCCGGAAGCCGTGCTGCAAGTGCCTATGGCTAGTTATCCGAGGACCTGTCGTTATAAAGAACGCTGCCTCCACTGCAGATCCAGAATTTATGTGGTCTAACTTCAGTAATAGGGGAAAAACTCCTTAATTTAGAATGTACTTGACTATTGCAACAGATGATTATTACAATGAAAAGCAATGAATTATCCTCTCTATTGTTTTTGTGTTTTTGGAGCATTTTTTACAGCTCCAATTTCAAGGACCAGTTCTCGAAGGCTTATGCTCAAAATGTGAGGTGCAAAATCGTAAGCAAAGGCGACCCATTCAGCGCCCACTGCTGGGTGTCTGGCGTTCACGTGAGGACATGGAGGGGGAGAGGGCCTTGGCTACCACTCTCCTGCGAAGCTCACAAACAGAATTCAGTCCACAGAAACTGAAAGGGTTACAAGTGACTGCCGGGCAAGAGCAAAGGAGTTGGATGTCAAGATTTTTAGGATTTTTTTCCATGTTATTATCAACAATCTATTTTCTTAAAAATGTCACTTAACCATTTCTCTGCTTCAGTTTCTCTAAATAATGGATGGACTCACTTTAATTCCCATGTTCCCAAAGAGGTTATGGTAGAAGACCTGTCAATAAACATATTTAAAACCCTTTGACTTCCTGAGAAAGAAAGCAGGCTATTAAAGCAAAATTCCCCAAGAAAATAGATAGTAATACTGGGTCAAAAATCTCTAAATTTTGATTGCTTTAAAAAATAGCTTTTGAAGGTGCAATATATTTACAAAGTAAATAACAAAGATATTGAGCTAAGAAATTGTAGGTCTTAATGTTTATTGAGATAGAGATGCTATAATTAAATAAACCACTCCCCTTAATCTGTAGAATATTGTTTTATCTCCTTCTACTCCACTGTGAATGACACTCATATGCATCTGTTCTGCAGGAGCAATAGCAAGAACTGTTTGAAGTTGAAATCCATGACACTCTTTGTAGACAGTGGCAACCTGAGCAAAACAGTGATCAGGCAGAAATGCTTTTTTTTCCTTCTGATAAACAGGGCCAAATTCAGTCTCTTAAGAACGAACACACACACTCTCTCCCTCCCTGTATTCAGAGCTGAGGTTTCCCCTCTACCCCCAACTAATAAAATCAGGAGGCTGCAATGAGGCTGAGCGGCACACAGTTTGATGTCCTCAGCAGGATACAGGGAGTCAGAAGTGGCACTGTAAATCCAGAGCGGGGCTTCAACACTATGTTAAGTGTGGCCTGACTCTCCGCGATTTCCCTTTGATGCAAGTTCAGTATATTAATGGGAAAAGCATTCACTTTTATTTGTCTGTACTGTCTGCGACAGCAAGGCTGCCTCATTTAGCCTGGGCCAACATGAAAATCCACAGAGAAGCAATCTGTTGCAAATTAGCACAGCTCCCCTTTCATTTACTAGCTAGTAATTGGAAGGGGTTAAGAAAGTGTAACTTATCAGAGCACCTGAGTGGATCTGCTTGTGTGGACAGCAAGCCTCCCCTGAATTTCCCTAAGAGCCCTGAGGCAATAATCCTTCCCCTACGTCCACTTGGCCTGAAAGACAACCCTGACGCGTGTGAGATGTGTACACTTCGTTAGGTCTGAGGAGGCTGTTTCCTAGACTCCCCGAGGGAGTATTCATGACGCGGTTAGAACCTTACCTTTCTTTAGATATGTTTTTACTCTCCCGTTTCCAAATCGTCTTGAAGTCACTGCAGAACTCATACCACACCGTAAACACATAGTTGGGGGTGATCTCCTTCTCACCAGACTTTGGCTTCATCCCAAAATATCCCACTGTCGTTTCAAAACTGCAACAGGCAGCGAGAAAAAAACAACAACAAAACCAACTGAGTGAGGTAGAGGGTGAAAAACTGTCAACACCAAAGCCCATTAGGGTGAGGAGACGTGCACGGGGGGGGGGGGGGGGGGGGGGGCAGTTTCCCACATGCCCGTTCTCTGTCTCAGGGTGGCTGTGGTTGATCCTGGACCCCAGTAAACCTATTTGCTCAAATCCACTTTCCAAGAAATTCAACTTGGCTGGGGACTCTCCTGGACATGTCCTATCCATATAAAAACCAGCACGAATAATTCCAGGGGGTCTGTAGGTAAAACTTTTTGAGTTTGCTTTTTACTTCAAATCTACATCATGTACCCGCTCCTCACCTAAATTTAATGATGACATGGAACGGTGATGACATTGATTCTGCAGCATTAGCAGTGGTTAGTAGTTAGAGAGCCCATGGGAATCATTAATCTGTGGAGTGTTTCATGGAAAATCAAAACTGTTTCATCCTTATCCTGACATCCCCCGCCTTTGTAATCTGCGGTCAATCACTCAGCACTGGACTCAGTTTTCTCAAGGGTACAATAAGAGACTGAGCCTCTATGATCTTTAAGAAGGCTATGTTTTCAGCTTTATATGATACAAGAATATAAACCACCAATGTACGAAATATACATATAGGTGTGTGTAACTGAGGGCATAGCAAGGTTTGGATGAGAAATCATCTTTGATCTGAATAACTGATCTCCAATCTGGTCCAGACTTGGCAAAGTAGATTCCCAGATATTGCCAAGAACCTCCTGACCTACCCCATGGAGGCTCACGGCACACCAGATTCCCTGGGCCTCCCAAGCAGCCCTTCCTGGAGGCACTAGCTTTTCAGCAATTTATAGCTCTGCACTCAATCTTTCCACCCACCCACCCACCCACCCCCACTCACCCCCACCTACCCCAAGCCTCACAAGCTCATTTGCCATGAGCAAGAACACTTAAATAAATGGCTCCCTTTTCTAGGGTGTTGGAAACTAATCAAAGCAGGAATGGCTGGCCAGGTTTATTACTACTCAATGCTCTATCATCTGTTCAGACAGCATTTTTTTGTGGCCATCCTGAATACAGAGTTCCTAATGGAACTCTATTCAATGGCGATTGTAAAACCCTGAAGCCCTGTTACTATTATAGAGCATACTTTCATCTCGTTCTCAGTTATTGGCCAATATGTATCTCATAAGATTTTATCACATTTCACAGATGAACTGTTAATTGATTCCATGGCTATGATTAGGCGAGATCCAAGCTGGAGCTGCAGCTCTGAGCCCCATAAATTCTTTGTGCTTCTGTAAATAATAAATCTGTTTTTAATGCAAATTAAAACTACTGGTCAGGGAATTTTGGTTCCCAGTTATTAAAAGACTAGAAGTGTATAAGTGGAGAAGGGCAATAACTGCAGTAATTTCTTAAGGGACTCTCTTATAATACCAAACATGCATATTTTGGCGGAAAACCAGCAATGGAAGAAAGTAGCAACGTCCACTTTCATCCAGACAGGACTCCTAATTCTGTGGCAGGCAACATACTGATAAAACCAATGTATACTCTATGCCATATTAATTTTATTTCATTCAAAAGGAAAATTATACTTATCGTAGCATGTACAAGTAGAGAGTTATGCAACCTATAGGAATAGACCATGATTTTCTTATAGAATCCTGGGGATTTAGACTTGGAAGAGACTTACAGGTCAACTTGTCCAATGTTCTCATTTTACAGATGAGAAAAGAGAGACCTGGAAAGACTGTCTCTATTTATTGGCAGAGTTGGACCTATGTCTAGGGTCCCCTGATTCTCGGAGAAATGCTATTTCCTCTTTATCCTTCTGTGGCTCATGCTCACAGTCAAGAAATAAAACAGTGAGTCCTGGCCAGGTAGCTCAGTTAGTTACAGCATCATCCTAATATGTCAAGGTTGCAGGTTTGATTCCTGGTCAGGGCACATCGAGAATCCTGAATGCATAAATGGGTAGAACATTAGATTGATGTTTCTTTCTTTCTCTCCCCCTTCCTCTGTCTCTAAAATCAATCAATTAAAGGAATAAAACAGTTATTATTTTTTCTGTTTCCACTTGAGACACAGTTGCCCCCTGTATCACACATAACATGTGCTACCCCTAGCAGAACGCATTATTACTGTTTTCTCTTCCTTATGCTCACCTTCCATATGGTAACAGATGTATTTGTGCATTAAGAGAGAAAAGAAAGTCTTTCCCTCTGAGTCTCCAAAGGAACAAAAGGGCTCTCTACTTCCCAGCAGGCTACTGTGAAGAGGACAGAAGCTGTAGGCCTTGTGCCTCTTGGGTCACTTCTACACCTCTGGTCTTATTCGGAGCCTAGATCGGAGACCAAGACATTGCACACATGGGTGCTGTGGCAGAGAATGACAGCATTGTTTGGGGAGTTATTGCAGAGCTTGAGAAATGCATCATCATCCTCTGGCTTCACTTTTCCTGACACTAAATTGAAGTTCACCACCACCCTTACCACCACTCCCTCTGGAGAGCTGCAAGGTCCTGCTTACTAACCCTCAAAGGAGGTGAAAACTAAAGGAAAGACAGAATTTCAGCATTTTTTCCTCCTATGTGTTTTGGAAGGCAAGTGAACCTCTTCAGAAGAACCAAAATAAACAGAGTCCCAGAGACGGGCCTGGCTTTGGCACCCTGTCACTGTGGCAGAGAGGAGGCTCCGAGGATGTGCCTTATTTGATCGCAATGCTAGTTAGTCGTTTGCTCCTGGAATAGCTAAGACCTAGCGGTGTGCCTACAACTATCCAGTCAAGTCTAGACTATTGTCCTCCCCAGACAAAACTGTCTTACTCCTTTCAAACTCAATTTTGATTCACAGAAGACTGATGATTGAAAACTTTCTGAAATTTGGGCATGAAAATTATTGATATTTAACAGGCAGGAGAATTTCTCCATAGACAAGAAGTGATTGTGCTTTTTCAAACTTCTGTTTGCCAATAGATGACTCTAATTTTGCTTTCAACTTTAAGAAGTTGATAGATTTCTGATCATGCTTCACAAAATTTTTTTCCTTCCCTCTAAACTATTTCCTGACTCCTTTTCTTCCTGATATAATTCCTTGTCTGATTTGTATCTTTTCAATTCAGCTAAACATTTTTAAAGTACAGACAATGGTTATATCAAAGAGCTCGTGGCCGACTGAATGGTGTTACTTCCACAGTGTTGAGAGGCTGGGGCCGAACACATCCACTTATTGTTTTACATGTGCGCCTTCAGAAACTGCTTGGGAAAAGCAAATATTCCTTTGCCTCAGAGTAAATTGTTTCTCTTGAGAATAAAACATAAGAATTTCCTAAATCTCACATGAATATTGCAACACTGACCAACCTCCTTCAAGAGTGTAACCAAACAACTGTGGTTTCTACATTAAAGATGGGATCGGACATATTTCATGAATGACATGAAAGCTAGACTACCTTCACCACAAAGTCACGGAAAACGCTGACAACCAGAATTTATGACCCCCCTCAGCATGGCTAATGCACAGCAGCAGCTCCAGCCCCTCTAAAGTAGGCCCCCTTTTCCTTACCCAAGAATGTTGAAGAAGTATTAGAAATTTGACATCTGCCCCAGAAACTGAATTTCTGTTTGGCCTGACACCTGTGAGGCCTTGTTGAGGGTCTCTCTTTTTCTAAGTGATAAGAGGGGAGATAGACTTGTGCATGCACCCTGACTGGGATCCACCCAGCAACCTCTACCTAGGGATGATGCTTGAATCAAGCAAGCTATTTTTAGCACCTGAGGCTGATGTGCTCAGACAAAGTAAGCTATCCTCAGTGCTTAGGGTCATGCTATAACCAATCAAGACACTGGCTTTGGGAGGGGAAAGGGAGAGAAGGGCAGAGGGAGGAGGAGAGAAGAAATGGTTGCTTCTTCTGTGTGCTCTGACTGGGAATCAAACCTGGGACATCCATATGCCAGGCTGACACTCTACCTACTGAGCCAACTGGCCAGGGCCAAGGGTCTCTTTTATACATGCTGATTACCTCTATAACACAGACATACTCCTTTTATACAACAAGGAAGGGAAGCTTACTGTGAGAGAAGGCCAATAAAGGGGCAAAACAATCTAGAAGCACAGCCGTGTGAAATCTAGAAGCATTGTCTTGGTTTTCAAAGATTATCATGTGAAGATGATAATCAGGATTTAAGAACATGTCTGCACTTAGAAAGATGCAGGATTTACCTTAACCTTGCTTTCATCTGCACTTTAATTTTATGGGAAAATACAGTGGGAAGCAGGGCAAGATGCTAGTACCTGTCCAAGCACAGCAGACACACTGTCTTCAGGCTTTCAGAACTCTCAGGAGGAAGATGGTTCCTTTCTAGGTTTGTTCATTTTGCATTTAATAAACTCCTCTTATCACACATTTGTAAAACTCATTCTTCCATATATGCTGTTTCCAGCTCTTAGCTCTTATTTAATTTTAGAATTGTACCAGCAGAATTTATCTCAGTTCTCTGTGCTGAATATGAGAATGCCTCAATCTATTCCTACTCCCCCTTCTAAGGAGGGACAGTCCACTGATTAGCCTGGTCAACTAACAAAAAGAAAAACCCTTTGAAGGGATCAGAACTGTGATTACTGGCCTCAAACACTCAATGTCTATTAAGAGAGAGAAGTGCAAACAAGAGGCTTGAAGTAGGGAAGAGGCTGAGTAGCAGACCTCTGAGGTCTCTGACAAATTCCGGAGGAGTTTGCCATTCAGAGAGGTCAGTTCCCTTCTCCCTGTGATAGCCTCTAGGATCTGAGGAAAGGCATAGTGCAGTGGTTCTCAAAGTGTGCACCAGGGCACACTGGTGCACCCTAGAAGATTTCCAGGTGCACCCTATGGTGTTCCAGAGAAATATGTGCCTTTTGGGAACCAAAAACCCAATAGGGTTTTTTGGAGTTTAGATTTTTGGGGGACAGAGGTGTGAGGAATTGGCTGTAAGCTGACAGTCTGCCCAACCCCCCCACCTCACTTGCCTGATTAGGTTGCAAAAGGCTGTTAAGCTGTGGTGCTGGATTGTTTACACTACCCCCCATGTTCCCCAGAAAGACTGGAGGCAAATTTCTTTTATCCTTTGTTTGGTGTAAAGTTAAGATGATATGTATGGTGGGGGTTTTCTGCATTCAACACAATTAACAGTAAAAAGAGAGGAATTCTTCAGTGTATTGACAAGGAAATGAGAGTTTGCCTTTCAAATATATGCCCAAACACTGAAGAAATCGCTAGGACAAATCAGGCTCATGTTTCTCATAAACACAAGAATGAAAAAACTTAACCCATTTGCACCAGGACTTGCCAAATTTACTAAATCTTACTAAGAATGTATCAATACATATAAAAAGATAATTTTTTTGTCGTTTTTAAAATTTTCAACCCCTCTTTTTTACGAATTCTAAAAAGCATAATTTAAAAAATGTAACATAAAAATGTTTTTTAATGTCAAAATAAATTTAATTTTGTTGTATTTATTTTGTTCAATTACCATGAAAGCACGCTTGGACCTTATATTCTTTTCTTTAATATTTGACTTAATTATTATAACATATTTCTCAGAAATTTGTATATAGTGTACCTATAATTATTTGTAGGGTTTTAAATGTGCCCCGACTTCAAAAAGTTTGAGAACCACTGGCATAGTGAGTCTCTTGCGTTTGCAATAATTGGTTTACACTAGTTGTGATACTGAGAAAGATTACATTGTTCCAGACTTCCATGAAATGGTTCAGGAGCCAACAGTGGAGGGGGGCAAATAAATGAAAATAGGTCATGAGATATGGGGCAGATGAGTCACTTCTGGATGAGCTCCTGCTTTTTTAAAAAAATATTTTATTAAATTTATTGGAGTGACATTGGTTAATAAAATGACATCATTTCAGGTGCACCATTCTATAATACATCACCTTAGCTGTACTGTGTGTTCACCACCCCAAGTCACGTCTCCTTCCATCAGCATTTCCCCCCTTTTTAATCTGCTTCTTAAAGGAAAATATTCCCACTACCATTCCACTGCTTTTGCTCCAGCTCTCGTCACACACTGTTACTGCTCATGGGAGCATAGTTGTAACAAATGGAGCCAAAGGAATGGCCAGACATTCCGCTAAGTGAAATAAGTCAATCATAAAAGAAAAATACTGTACTGAACGATTCCACTTACAAGAGGTAACTTGAATAGTCCAAGTCACAGAGACAGATACCAGAGTGGTGGTTGCCAAGGGCTGGGGGAAGGGAGGGGGGTGACTGGGTCTAGAGTTGCCTTTGGAAATGGATGGTGCTTATACATGCAAAGCAGTGTAGAATGGACATGATAGTAATCATCATCACCATCATTATAATAAAATGGCTAGTCAAAGAAAGAACTAGAGCCAAGTCAGAGCTGCTTACCTTTTCTGTGCATTCTCCAAGTGACTTTCTTCCATTTTATGCTCTTTTTTGGCTATAAAAGAGAAATAATTATAATTAAAACACTAAATTAGTAAATTAAAATAGTAAAGTTCTTAGCACATTATATATGCTCAATAAATGACATAACAGGCATTATTAATATCTCATCATCATTAATGTCATTTATTTTAAAATGTAAATTTTATCAAGTTACACTCAGGCTTAAAAGCTTCCAAAAGCTTGCCATCAGCCTTGACGTAACCTTCACAATGTCCCAGAGGCCCCGCAAGTCTGCTGCCTGGCTGCCCGGCTGCCCTTCCCTACACGCAGTCCTTTCCAGGCTGGCTGGCCACCTTGCAGGTGCTTGAGCATATGAGGCCCCTGTGCGGGCCATCTTTACACTTGCCTTTTCCTCGTCCCCGGCACACCTACCCATAGTCTCTGAGCAGCTGGCTCCCTCTCTCCAACAGGTCTCAGCCCAAGCAGCGCCTTCTCTGACCTCACTAAATAAAAGTTCAGCCCGCGCCACACGTCCTCCCCCCTCCTCACCATCTTGTTACCTTTCCCCCCATAGTCTTTATCTACCTGTCAGACTAATTCATTTATTCATTTGTTTATTGTAGGACAACTGACTGTAAGCTCCGGGAAAGAAACAATTCTACCTGCCTCCTTTTTGTGTGCCTTAAATATGGAGAGAGCCTACATAGTAAATAAATTATTTTAGAGTCAAATGTGTATATCGAGTATAGTTTACTTAAAAGAGAGATGCTAGGTTTTCTAAATATAAAACTTTATACACTACTCACAAAAATTAGGGGATATTTCAAAGTGAATAGAAAGTGTTAAAAAATCCCCTAATTTTTGTGAGCAGTATATTTAGAATATAAATGTAGGCTAAAAAAGATTGTGAGAATAAGATTGCATACTATATTCTCTAAGTCCAGTATCTTTCATCTAACAAAAATTATTTTTTATTAATACGATTTGGCTTTGGTAGGTACACCATTTCAGAAAGTCATAGTTGTGGCTGTCTTTTGTGGCATTATTTCCTCCACTCTGCTAGCAAAAATCTCAGTGAATTAGTCTGGTTCTTAGCCAATCATACCCAGAGAAGTAACCTACATCTCATAGGCTACAGCAAGTTTCCTAAAACGTGAAACAAACTGGTGGTTTGTTCTTAACCTCTGATTCTTAGTTACGTGCATGGTCAAACAGGAGGACAATTCTTCGAGGCCTGAGTGGTCCTCCGGGAGCCTCTCTGCTGTTCTCCATCACCAAGTGGCTTCTAACTGGCGGCTTCCATTCTGTGTTAAGTAGACTGTGGTCAAGCCATGACTGCATATGAATTTAGTGACAAGAAATATCCTTCCACAGCTGAATTAAGTATTAGATGAGAATTTGTAATGGCTCTATGGATATGTTTATCTGGGTGACCACAGCATCCAAATATAAAAAGAGGCATGGCATATGGTACAACCTCTGAGGGTTTGGGGGAAAAGAGCCCTCAGAAAAATGAGAAGAACCTAGAGATCTCATTTTTTCCTAAGCCAAGGGTTTATGTACAGAACAAAAAGGTAGCCTCTTCCATTGTACGACCTGGAAGCTTTCTCAGCCTAAAATACTTCTCCTGCTTCAGTGTGTGAAATTTCTAACCATGCTAGTAAACATTTTCAAGTCTTCAAAATGCTCTAAACAAAACAAAAAGACATTACCTGGAAGGAAGATATTTAAAGACTAGAATCACATGTGTAAATTCTAATATATCCAACAAGTAGGGTAACAGAGGGTCAGGTGCAATATCCTAATATTCTACAGTTTGATACCTAGCTTTTCAATACTGGGGCTGACCCGGTCTCAGTACAGGGAAGCCAAACAGGAGCAGGAGGGAACTGGGAAGGCCATGCCCATTGTAGGAAGGGAAGGCACTTGCCTGTGTTACCAGACCTTTTACCCTTTCCAGAAAAGCTAGGATTTTTAAATGTATATTCTCAACTTAAGAAAAAAAAAATGTTTCAAAAACTCGGTATGACAAAGAGTATATTCTGGTTGGTCAACTCTTGCTCTGTAAGCTCTGACTGAAGTCTTTAGTAGCAACTGACATAAAGATATGGGTGGGTCTGTCTTCCATTCCATGGGCCAGACACTATTCCAGGTATTTGGGATTCCCCAGGGGAAAAGGCAGACAAAGGTCTCTATAGAACTTTCATTTTAGTTTAGGAAGATAGTTAAACCTGAGAGAATAAAGTTAAATCTGAGTAATTTTTGATAAACAGTAGCATAAAAAAAAATCCAGAGCCTGGATTGCCGCCTGTAAAGGGAGACTCCGTAGGTCAGTGAACGAGGGCGCCCGTGTGGCGGGAGCGCACCACATCGATGGCGAGAGCGCACCACATCGGTACCAGGCACAGAGTGCAAGAGGCAGCACGGAAATTCAGGATGGCAAGGCTTAGACAAAAACTGTCTTTACCTACAATGCTGGCTGGCAGTGGCCTTGAATCTGTGTGTGGGATTTATTTAAGCTTCTACAAAGCCTCATGGATAGCAGTATTTAGGTGCTTCTTTTCCGTTTAAATTTGGTACTACGTGTGTGGTGGTGGGGAGGGGAGGCTTCTTGGAAGTTTGGAGAAGTTGTCAGATACCGACACAGCACCAGGGGAGACAGAGAAATAACAGGCATCCCCAACCGTTTTCGTTTTTCTCCTCTTTCTTTCACAAAAATGTATCTCGTTGCAGTGAGTTGAATAGAATTATTTTCCAAATCAGGGGACTAAAGAAGTTGCCTAAATAGTTTCAGACAATAAAAGCAACAAAGACAACAAATCAGAGTACCAAAAAAATGAGAATTTTCATTTAATGTTAATTCTGTCTTTCAAACTTCTTTATGCAGGTGACATAGACACTGTGACAATGTGAATAAAAGTTGAGTGGTAAGTTTGCATGATGACCTACCTACAGCATATGATAATTTTTCTGTCATTGGTAGAACAGTGGTGCTTTTCTTAAACTTTAATTTTCTTCATTAAAAAACAAGTTATTTTTCATAATTCTATGTCATAGAAAGAAAGCAACATGGCATCTTTAGAAGGTTTTTTAGTTTGTTTAAGAAATATTTATGTGGACTTTATTTAATGTAGCCTTTACTGAATAAAGGCCATTGGCTTTTGTGTAAAATCTTTGGTGCCTTGGAATTTTGTTTCCTGGTTCATACCATGGCCATTGTCTCATTAGTTATAAAATCACCCCACAGGAACAGTTCTAAAATTCTAAGTTCTCTGGCCTATCAAATGAAGCAGAAATGGCCATTTTTATTCAATGGTTGTAGGCCCAAGGAATGCAAATCAGAATTCAAGATAACTAAATGAAATGCCAAGTTTGAAGTCCAACTCTGCTACTGAAGTGTTGTGAACAAGTTGCATGTACTTTGTGCTCCAGTTTTCTCCTCTGTCAAATAAAGATGATAATTCTTACCTCCCACATAGTTATGAGAACTACATGCAAAGGGAACACAGTGCTTGGCTGAATTGGAATCTTTGTAGTCAGATCTTTGATGGTTTCACATCATGCTGTAGCTAGTGGGGGTTCAACCTTCCAACTGGACAGCTGTCCTGACAAAGGGAAATGCAGGTACAGCATAGTATAATAGAAAAAGCTTGGGCTTTGCGTCAGGCAGATGTGGGTCAAATTTCTGCTCTGCCATTTATTAATTAAAAGAACTTCATGCCTGATCAGGTGGTGGCGCAGTGGATAGAGCATTGGACTAGGATATGGAGGACCCAGGTTCAAAACCCTGAGGTCACCAGCTTGAGTGCGGGCTCATCTGATTTAAGCAAGGCTCACCAGTTTGAACCCAAGGTCACTGGCTTGAGCAAGGGGTCACTAGATCTGCTGTAGCTCCCTTGTCAAGGCACATATGAGAAATCAATCAATGAACAACTAAGGAGCCACAACAAAGAATTGATATTTCTCATCTCTCTCCCTTCCTGTCTGTCTGTCCCTATCTGTCCCTCTCTCTAACTCTCTCTGTCTCTGCCACACACACACACACAAACAAACAAAAAAAAAACAACCCCAAAAAACTCTTGGAAAGTCACTTAATTCTACAGGGCCTTCTTCATAATAGTGGAATGATAAGATCTACTTTGCAAGGTGGTTGTGACTATTGGATGTACTGAATGTGAGGGATAACTGAATAACATGCTAGGCAGTCAAAAATGGCACTTATTACTGATTGGCTAGACATAAATGCTAGCCATCACTATTCTGGCTCTCTGACTTTGGGATGAATAGGATGAAAAGTAATTCATAATTTCCAGCATAATGCTCCTTTCTTTCTTAAGAATGTCCACAACCATACTCAGTGGACGGTAATTTTGCTTGTGATTGCTTTCAAGTTAGATCAGGTGTCCTCTGCTGAAAATCTCAGTTTCCCATTTCACTCACAAAGCAGTGTCCTTACCATGGCTGCTAAAGGCTTTTCTACAGAAGGGTTTTCCTATGTGTGACCTAGAGTAATTGTATTTGCTGTTTCATTCCATTTTGTTTTATTTAATCTCCAGGAACAAAAAAGAGAAACTGACTTACAGTTTTGAAAATAGTTGGGAGTTGAGGGTGGAGAAGTGTAGGTATGAGGGAATAGGTGCTTATTATTATTCTCACCTAATTCTTTTTTGCACTAATGACCATTCAGTTATGCAATCTCTGATCTGATTAAATTGATCACTTCCCCAATATTAAATAAAAGATGATGCAGGGATCTGTTTTTAAAAAGTTTTCTGAGAGCAGATTCCTTCTTTATGCTCTAGACCAGGGGTCTCAAACTCGCGACCCGCCGAACAATTTTGTGCGGCCCGTAGACTAATCCACGAAGTTCAAAATATTTTGGATAAAATTAAGTAAGCCTAGGGGCCTACTTGTATTTTTCATTTCTCTAGCATCCTAGCTAGATATTAGCTTAGTTAACAGCAGTTGTGATGCGAGCTACAGTTTCTGGTCGTTTTGTGACACTGAGTAAACTGCATGTACGATTGTGCTTGTTGTACTGATTTTTTTTTTGTTTTCAACTGCAGTGAGAAAAGTGTTGCATAACAGTTGCCTTTTGTAGACCTAGTGCGGCCCGCCGAACGGCTGTGATCTTGCTCTGTGGCCCACATGCTGAGTTGAGTTTGAGACCCCTGCTCTAGACTCTTTAGTGACCTATTATAGTTTCTCCGCATGGCACAATAAATCCAGTTTTCTCTATTGACACCAAATTGTCAAACTGAATGCAATCCCTATCAAAATGCTAATGGCATTTTTTCCACAGAACTAGAATAACTAATCCTAAGAATTTATATAGGACCACAAATAGCCAAAGTAATTTTGAGAAGAAAGAACAGAGTTGGAGGTATCATATTACTTGATAGTAAACTATACTACAAGACTACAGTAATCAAAACAGCATAGTAATAGCATAGAAACAGACATATAGATCAATGGAACAGAATAATGAGCCCAGAAATAAACCTATGCCTATATGGTCAACTAATCTAAGGCAAAGGAGGCAAGAATATATATACAATGGGATAACAACAGCCTTTTAAATTAATGGTGCTGAGAAAACTGAGTAAATATGAGCAAAAAAAAAAGAAGCTAGGCCACTTTCTTATACCATACACAAAAATAAACTAAAAATGGACTGAGGACTTAAATGTAAGTCCTGAAACTATAAAACCTCTATAAGAAAATATTGGCAATAAACTCTTTGGCATTGGCCTTACTAAATTTTTTTGTTTTTATATGTCTCCTAAGGTAAAGACAACAAAAACAAATATAAACAAATGGGACTACATCAAACTAAAAAGCATTTGAGCTACAAAGGAAACCATCAACAAAACAAAAAGGCAACCTACTGAATGAAAGAGGACATTTGCCAACAATACACCCAGTAAGGGGTTAATATCCAAAATATATAATGAACCCATACAACTTAACATTAAAAAAAACACACAAACCATCCAATTAAAAATGGACAGACTATTGGTGGGATTGTAAATTGGTGCAGCCACTATACAAAATGTATGAAGGTTTATCCATAAATTAAAACAGACCTATCATACGATCCAGCCATTTTATTTCTGAGTAGTTATCTGAAACACTACTTTGAAAATACTAGGCACCTTTTGTTCACTGCAACATTATTTACAATGACCAAGTTATGGAAGCAACCTAGGTATCCATTGATAGATGGATGGATAAAGAAGAGGTGGTACATGCATACAATAGAACATTTTTCAGCCATAAAAATGTATGACGTTTTGCTATTTGCAACAACAAAGATGGACCAGAGGGTATTATGCTAACTGAAATAATTCAGACAGAGAAAGACAAATACCATGATTTCACTTACATGTGGAGTCACAGAAAACAAATTAACAAACAAAACAAAAACAAACTCAGAGATACAGAGAATAGACTGATTGTTGCCAGATGGGAGGTTGGTTGAAGAGATAGTGAAAAAGGTGAAGGGATTTAAGAACTACAAATTGCCAGTTTATAAAAGTCACAGGGATGTAACGCACAGCATAGGGAATATAGTAGACAATAATATTGTAATAATTATGTATGGTCAGATGGGTACTAGACTTACTGGGTGATCACTTCATGAAGTATATAAATGCTAACCACTTGCTGTAGACCTGAAACTAATACAATATTGTGTGCTAACTCTTAATTGGGAAAAATAATAATACCCTGTAAAGGCAAACTGGATTACACCACTGTTTTGCTTAACATGTTCACTAGCTCCCCCTCTGTCTAGGGGAAGAACACACATGCAGAGTAAGCCATTCACAATCCGGTTCATGCTACTTCCCACTACACCCTCCATGCTCCTATCCATTGCTCCTCCACCTGTTTTTATTTTTATGCTTTTATTTGGGGCACACTGCTTCCTGTACTTTGAATACTTCTTGCCCTTTGTCTTTCTTCTT
This sequence comes from Saccopteryx leptura, assembly GCF_036850995.1. NCBI lineage: Eukaryota > Metazoa > Chordata > Mammalia > Chiroptera > Emballonuridae > Saccopteryx > Saccopteryx leptura. Next base: position 86,704,764 of record NC_089508.1, read on the forward strand.
CCCAAACATCCCCATTGTAAAAGTCTTTTCTTTCTTCAAAAACCAAGTTTTGAAGTCACTTCCTCTCTGAAGCCTTCCACATGGGCCTCTCCTTCAAGAAGAGCGGCTCTCTCTGTGGAGCTCCAGCAGATGGTGCTCACACGCAGGGGCAGGTGCTGAGATAACCTGCCATGGTCTGTGCGTCCAATGGACTCGGTGCTTCTTGAGGGCAGCCACCAAAATTGCTTTCATCGTATTCCTCTCAACTAACACCGTACTTCACTTAGATCACAGATGGATAAGCAGGCAGCAGGGGCCCCACACCAACAGAGCCTGGTCCCTGCTCATCATCTCCCTGCTGGGGGACCACAGCCCAGTTCCTGGCACAGCAAGTTCTCATCTTCTATTTTCTTTTAGCAATAAAACAGAAAAGAGTCCAGCAGAGAGAACTATTTTTCATCCTGTTGAATCCTGTTTTAGATTGATATATTATTTAGATTGATATATCACAGGCACAAATAACATTAAACCTTGAGTTTTGCCTGCTTCAGGTGAAGTTTTTAAAATACAGGGTGGGGCAAAGGTTGGTTTACAATTGTTCATATGGAAAATAATATAATAATTAATAAATAATAATGCAAGTATAAACTCTATGCTTCCTGTACTCACAACTGTAAGCACACTTTTGCACAAACCTGTACAGTTAAAAAAAGTAATATTTTCATAAGTAAAATTACACTTCCAGAAAATATTCAGACTAGGACTATTCATCATCTAAACATAGCAAAATATCCAAACTTTAACCTCAAGAAGGTGGCATTCACGTACTTGAAAGCAGCTGAAGGAGGTCACTCCTCAAAGAAAGTGGTGTTTCATGCCAAACACAATTAAGTCATATTTATGGATGCCCATCTGGGAGGTAGTAAAGTGTGAAATAAGGGGACGGGACAGAGGTTGGAATATCTTCCTAGGATTCTTTACACAGTCTATTACACTTTAATATACCATGGTTTATAGACCTGACATGGCTGGTATAAACCAACAGGACGCACAGTAAAGAAGCTGTTTTTATTACAGCTCTACAAATAGAGGAGCCAGGTGATGCTAACAGGGAAACAAAGGGACTGCGCTCCACTTCATGTGGTATCCATCTGATGAGAGCACGGCAGTCATTTTTCATTTCTTAGAAAATAGCCCCGTCATGCGCTTCCCAGGAGGAAAGAGCGCTTTCACCAACACAGGAACAGCACCTGACAGTGGAAGCAGGCATGACTTTTCAACATTTAGGTGAGAGGGGAAAATAAAAATATGTGGACCACTGAGTTTTGGAGAGGTCATGTTCTCACATTTCTTTCCTCTTCCTATGCTTGCCCACAGAGGATGATACTGTCCTAGCTAGCCTTCCTAGGTTATTAGTTTTCCTGGTTGTGGTTCAATTAGAAGAACGATCATTGCAGGTCTCGTTGTAGGGTTTGCATTTGCAAATGTCTTGTTGGACAGGGAATCTGAAGAGCATAAGGGGCCACCTGTGAGATTTCCTGTATAAATGGGTAGGAGGCTATGTAAAAGCTTGATATTAAGATTCCCAATATATGGGTATAATTTGCTTTCCAGGTCACTTGTCCAAGGCTAAAGTGGACTAGAAAAACTGAGCCTTTTGATGACAGTACCAAGACCTTGTATCGGAAGACTTTGAAGAGTCTTTAAATCAAAGGAACCCACATAAAAGGAGTCTGAGAAATCATTTAGCTCTCAGGTGGACATTTCAGCCGAGATCCTCTTGTGTTCAATCAGACTTTCCAGATCTAATTGTTGTCATCATTTTTATCTGCTGTTTACGGTTGCCCTTTATAAATGAACCTGAATATTTTTATGAGCATCAAAGAAAAGCGAAATGTTGGCATCACCTAAACCTGGGCACCTGGGGCCTTTCTCAGCCAAAGTTCTTCTGAACTGCAGAATCCAAAAAATGATCTGAACACTTAAGCTCTCAGTCTCTTTCCCGCATGCGCTTCTAGATGCAGAGCGAGATGCCCACTCTTTCCAACAGCCGCTAGGGCTTAATTCCTCCACAAAAGATTGGAAAAAAGTCTAGATGCAATCAAGCTTACAAAGGAATTATGATTTTGAGTTATTTACATTGTTTATATTTCTAAACTCAGGCACGATGATATTCAATACCTCATAATAATATCTTACTGCTGTAATAAGTTTAATTAGAACTATCTCCCTGACTATACAATGGAAAGAAGTATTCTTTTACCTTGTCGTGACTGTAATCATTATTTGTGTAGACGATGAACACAGTTTAAGAGACTACAATATCATTCTAAGTGTTCATCAAATTATGCATCTGAGTTTTCTCTATAGTAACTATTGCAAAAGTGAACATGCTATCTGTTCATGATTCTAAGAGGTAACCAGGTTATGAGTATAACAAAAGTAAATGAAATAAACTTATCAACCATTTATAAATGACTTATGAGTCAGCCTATGAGTCAGCCCTTTGTAAAAACTGCATGACTCTTTTTTTTTTTTTTTCAATATACCTTCACCTTAGATGAGACATGTGCCCCTATAGGTAAGTTTTTCAACCACTCACAATAATGACACAACACTCAATCATTAGACTTGCTGAGGAATTTTGCTCATTCTTCTTAAGGGCAACCATTTAGTAGCTGCTGACATGGTACTATCTTGCCCCTTGGCTGCTGTGTAGTCTGGTGAAGTCCCTCAATGCTGTACAACTATCTGTACACAGCAATTCTCTGGCTTCAAGGTGATGCAGATGAAATTACTTGAAAAAGCTGATAAGGCCGTATAATCTATAACTGAGTCCAAAAATTTAATTTTATAAAAAGGAGAAAATGGACATCCAAGTTGATGAAGTGACTTTCCTGGGTCATATTAATAGTGTCAGAATCCAGGTCTCTTGACTCCTAATCCGATATACTTTCCAATGCACCCTGCTACTTCCCAGGGGGCGGGAGGCAGTGTTTCTCTCCAGGATTTTCAACCATTAAGGTGTTAGCTTTGCGCTGTACTGTCCTGTACATTTTCCATAAAAGCATATACATCAGAGAGAAAGTGTCAAGATGGAATTTCAGCTTTCACTCTAAATTTCCTGACTCTTGATGCTTTAAAACAGACCATGGGGGTTAAATTTTAGAATGATCTGGTGAGAGGCTCATTAACATTAATGGGAGTCAGGTGGCTGCAGTCTCAAACAGGGTCTGAAATTCTCCATGTTATCTCATCTTCTAGGCCCATATGGACCTTTGACTTATCAGGATTAATAGAAGTAACATCTTTTGTAAAAATATTTTTTCTTTGTCATTTTTTTCATAGATACTTCTAAATAAGCACACTTAGAAAATATGACTTTTGCCTGGAGAAGAATTTTACATAAATCCTGATTCCTGTGGTGTCTACCTTGTCTCTGCCATCTCTTTCCCATTGGGAGGCTCAGACTTTCTGCCATGCTCTAGAATTTTTTCAGGGGTCACGGAGGAAGAGTAAATTCTGCCCATAGCTTCATCATTTAGGGAGCAGAAACCAAATGAATCATCATTTAGAAAGTGCAAAGAAGCTAGATTTGTAAAAGTGGGCCACCTCCACTTTATTCCATAAAGCAGTGGTCCCCAACCTTTTTTGGGCCACGGACCAGTTTAATGTCAGAAAATATTTTCACGGACCGGCCTTTAGGGTGGGACGGATAAATGTATCATGTGACCAAGACAAGCATCAAGAGTGAGTCTTAGACGGATGTAACAGAAGGAATCTGGTCATTTTTTAAGAATAAAACATTGTTCAGACTTAAATATAAATAAAACAGAAATAATGTAAGTTATTTATTCTTTCTCTGTGGACCGGTACCAAATGGCCCATGGACCGTTACTGGTCCGAGGCCCGGGGGTGGGGGACCACTGCCATAAAGAACCTTCGTGAAATTTCAAAGACAATGGGGTTTAGGGTCATGAGGCTATAAATGACCACCTAGTGATAAATGGCAGGTATACTAATATTGGAAGAAGGTCTACTTTCCCATTTACCTCCATCCTAGCTTGATATTAGCATTATACCCCAATGGTGTATAATTTCTGAAAGGCGTAGACTGTGGTTTTCACTTTGTATACAAAATGCTTAACATTTGAGACTGTAAACTTAGTGTTAATAAATCAATACCTTGTTGCCCCATTAATTGGTGAGAATGACTACAAAAGCAGCTGCTAGTCTGAATTCGAAGGCAGGTTCAGGAGCAAAGTGGTAACAGGATCTGTGCTCATTTCTTCTTTCTTATTTAAAGTAGTGCTCTTTAAAAGCAAGGCCCTCATTTATTTTGTTTTCTTTTTATTTCATAGAATTTGAGTACTTGATTTTCAAAATAGCTTCCTTTAAGCACTGCATTAACAAATTAGAAAAAAAAGTCCACCAGTTGGCTTCTTTGGGTTTTCCATATTTGCCTCTGATGACTATCCATGTAATTGAGGGCCAACATTTGACACTTTGTACCTTACCTTGTTTGTCTGTATGCTGGATGAAATCAGACCTTATACCTAAGAACTTTGGAGCTAGAGGAAATGTAAGAAATTTCCTACTTTAACCTCTCATGCTACAAATGAGCTAAGTTAAACAACAGGGGACTGGATAAATAAATATTAGATTTATGATAATAGAATAGTATACTGAACTGTGTGTGACCCCTTCCTTTCAGCCCACCAGCCACAGCTAATGGGAACCAAGGAGAGTCAAACACTGGCTAATTAGTTGGTTATGAAGCTGTTTAATATAAGTGACTAAAATAAGATTCATGGTTATGTCCTGGCCAGTTGGCTCAGTGGTAGAGCGTCAGCCCTGTGTGTGGATGTCCCAGGTTCAATTCCTGGGCAGGGCACACAGGAGAAGCAACCATCTGCTTCTCCACCCCTTCCATTTGCTCTCTCTCCTCTCCTCCCGCAGCCATGGCTCGAATGGTTCGAGCAAAGTTGGCCTTGAGTTCTGAGGATGGCTCCATGGCCTCTGCCTCAGGCGCTTAAAAAAATGGCTCTGTTCCTGAGCAATGAAACGCAGCCCCAGATGGGCAGAGCATCATGGGCTTGCTGGGTGTATCCCAGTCAGGGCCCATGTGGGAATCTGTCTCTCTGCCTCCCCTTCTCTCACTAAAATAAAAATAAAATAAGATTGATGGTGGTGGCAACAATGGTGATGATGACGATGACAATGATGATGATGGACATTCACTGAACACTGAGTGTATGACAAATAATATGCTAAGGGATTTACATAGATCATTTAACCTTTTCAATGCACATATCAGATAGGTTCTACATTGTAGGTGATAGTGGAGCCAAAGCTTCAAATTGCTCTATTACTTTCTAGCTGTTGGCCTCGGACAAGTCATTTAACTTGTTTAAGACAGTTTTCTAATCTACAAACAAAGGTAATAATCAGATCTATATTAAACAGATATTGTAATAATTAAATGAGATGTTTGTAAGGTGCTTAGCCATTGTACCTGTCACATTAGCTCAGTAAATGTAAATTATTACAGTCATTACAGCCATCATCACCACAGCAATTCTTTGTCATCCAATAATGTTTGCTTGTTCCATGTTTTCCTGGGTCCCCATGTGACTTGTCTGAGTGATTGAGCCTCCTGTTCTTCCTTTAGTAACCTATATCCCTCTAATAAACCCAAGACCTGAAGCAAATGTACTAGATCCAAATGCCTCAAATTATGCTTTCAAATGAGATCATGAAAAAATTCTATGGCATAGTTATAAGTGCAAACTTTAGAGGATAAAGCAGTAGATATGGTGCAACTAAAATTACATTAAAATTTATAGTACAGAAATAAATGATACATCTGGTTGAAAAATCAGAAGTCATACCAAAATATTACAGTTGCTATTACTGCCTTACTGGTTAATAGGCTTTTTGTTTTTGTCTTTTTATATGCTTTTAATTGTTGTTTGAAGAATTAGCATCATTTACTATAATAAGAAAAACAACAACAACATTAGATGCTATTGGGAACAGTGGCAGAGCATACTGAAAATGAATGACTTGCCTAAGGTCATACAAGTAGTTTCGGGCAGAAAAGACAGAAGTTGTCTCTTTATTTCAGTCTAGTTTTCACTATGACACATTGTTATTCTTTATATAAAAATCATAAAACTGTCACATCATTGCACAGTCGACATTTGGAGGAATAAGAAGTCAAAACAGAAAAACAAACACTTAAGTTAAATTTAAGAGAGCATAGTCACCTATATTAAAGTCCTAAAGTCCTTTATTTATACTTTCCATACACACACACAAATGTGAAGTTCTATGATCTCTCTAAAGTAACCATCCACATATTTTTATAAATTGTCTAGAAATATATTCAATATGAAGAATGGTTTTAATCACATTTTAAAGACTAAACCTCAGATAAAAAGCTGTTACGCATGGTCAGAGATCTTAATAGCTTAAGATTGATCTGAACTAATCAAAAATAAAGGGGGGGCATACTCATGTATCAGATAAAATATAACATGGCACCCATACCTTTACAGAGGAGATTTCTCCTTCACCTACTTATTTATACTAAACCTCTGACATGTTTGTTCGTAAGACATTTGTTAAATAATTGAAGCTCTCCCTCTAGATAATAAGTGTTCAGGTATTTAGCAGGAAACATGAATGAACCACCAGAATGTCCAGTAAGAAGCTACAAGTGAGGGAAGTGGGGAGGAGAGCAGTAAAGAGGAACAAATATAAGGTGACAGAAAATGATTTGACTTTGCGTGATGGGTATACAACATAATCGACTGTGCAAATGCTATAGAAACATTTACTTGAAACCTATGCACTCTTTTAGTGTGTGTGTGTGTGTGTGTGTGTGTGTGTGTGTGTGTGACAGAGAGAGTCAGAGAGAGAAACAGATAGGGACAGACAGACAGGAACGGAGAGAGATGAGAAATATCAATTCTTCGTTGCGGTTCCTTAGTTGTTCATTGATTGCTTTTTCATATGTGCTTTGACCGCGGGCCTTCAGCAGACCAGGTAACCCCTTGCTCAAGCCAGCGACCTTGGGTCCAAGCTGGTGAGCTTTGCTCAAACCAGATGAGGCCGCGCTCACGCTGGTGACCTCGGGGTCTCAAACCTGGGTCCTCCAATCCCAGTCCAATGCTCTATCCACTGCACCACCGCCTGGTCAGGCTGACACCCCACTAAATTTAATTTTCTAAATAAAATTTTTTTATAATCACAAAACACCCATTGCTACCCTTAAGCCAGTCTTCTTTTTGAACCCTGGCAAAGGCTAAGTGTATTTATTAGAAAACTGGATTTACAGAGCCATCGTATCTGAAAAAAGTCTGACTTCCCTGACATCTGCTACTGCTCTAAAAATTAAAATACTTTATCTACTTTTCTTTCATATGGTCAAGAATTTGTTGTAGCTGGGGATTTACACTGGTGGTCCACTAGAAATGGAACCCACGTATTACCATAACTGAAGTAGTTGTGATGTTATCAAGAATCTTTGCGCAGGGACAGTAAGTAGTAGTCTGTTTCTTGGGAGATATTTCCAAGAAAAGAAAATTCCTGGGAGAACTGGGATTTCTAAAAAAGATGCTTCAGAAAATATTTTCCATATTGAAGCCCATTTAATTTGTTCCACCAGTAAAGTTATGCAGGAAGACCATTAGCACAGTGATCCCAATCAGAGTCAGTAAAAGAAAGCAAAGACATGAGGCTTGGTTTTTAAACTGACCACACTGCTTATAAGACTGCAGAGGTCGAAGTGCTGATGGTGAGTTTAATAGTATTCAATAGTTGTTATCCTCCTATTTCCTCCTGTTTCTTTTTTCTATAAATCCTTATATTTTCAAAATACATATTTTCAAAGGTAATAAATCCTTATTGTAGAACATTTGGATATTTGAGAAAAAAAGTAGTATATAGCCTTTTGTAAGTAAGGCTATATTAATATTTTGATTCATTTCTATAAATGTAGGTATATATTTATAATCAGATACTCATTTGAGATTTTACATAGCTGAGATCATAATGAATATATAATTCAGTTTCTTGCTTTTTTTATTTAACATGTCAAGGCATAGGTCAACATTGAAGAATACTTTCATTGATAATTTATAATTCTTGACAATAATTGTTGAACAAATAAGCTTTTATTCCAAAGTGGGTATGGGACCTATTTAAATAAACAAAATAATTTTCTATAAACCCAAGATAGTATTTCAAAATAATTTTCTGACAGTATTTCTTAAATGAGACCTTGTAGGAGAGAAATGTTTGATTATAAAGAACTATTAAAATATTATCAAGTATAATTAAAACAGATTTTAATCTCTTGATTTAACTTGGAATCCATCGCTTTACTCTTTAGTCTTTCTCCTTTTGAGGCTTAGTAGAGAAACGTTTTAGATAGTCACAAGTATTAAAATCGTGTTTAATGCTACAAGGGAAGTTAAAATGCCTGTCCAATATGCTTGTACCTAACATACTTGTTCTGTATTTGAAAAATACAGGATTAATAGAATCTTGAATAGGAAAAGATACTGCGGGTCAGTATATGCTTGGAAGCAAGTGAGAGGTCTCTGAGCGTATGACAAGTCACACACACACTTGATAGGAAATAGGTCTCCCTTAAAATCTGAGAGGTAGTAAGCGATGTTCAAATACTAAGCAAGTTGGAGAAGTACCACTGTCTCCTTTAGGCAGGAGTCTGAAGTTAATTGTGCAAATGGCATAAAGCTGATTTTGGGAAGGAAAGGGGAAAAAAAAAACCCACCTCATGAAACCAGAGGCTTGAAATGTTTTACTGGAGAAAAACCATAGCATTACCTTCTCCTGTGGGATGATAACAATGATTTATGAAGCTGAAGTCATTTCTTGTGATTGCGTTGCGGGGAGATTGGTTTCACATGATCTGTGAAGCTAGGCAATGGAAGCTGAAGAAGAACCCACATGTTCAATTGAGGCTCGGATCTGCTCTCTTCAAGGGGATTCCAGAGCTCCGAGGAGGGGGAGGAAAAGCTATTGCTTTCTGATCCATGAACCCCCTTCTCCCCTCCCACAAGCTCATTAGGTGGACACACGGCTCTCTTATTCTCTCTTTCCTTTTAAAAGTATTACTACTTCTGCTGTGTGGGAGTAGAGGCTCATTGTAAATGCACAGCAGGATAGTAGCAAAGCCTAGATTAATTCCCCATGGATTTATATGGGTCGTTCTCACCCACGATGACTTGTACCATTTCAAAGGTGCTTATGCTGCTGTTTTTACGGCTGGTCACTAACTTTATTCTGGCATATGGCAGTTGGCGCCATGACACGGAGCGAACATTTTATACCTGAATTAAAGTGGCTATTTGACAGTTTCTGTCAGAAAGTTCAGAGCAAAGAATTTGTGGGACAAGATTTATTGCATATTTTATATGGGACACATCTGTTTCTTTGCTAGCTTTGTTCCTTCCTTTAAAAAAAAACCTAAAGACGTTTCCTAAAGAAATATAATGACAGATAGAAAAATAAATTTCTAAGGTAGAAGAAAAATACGGTCAAAAGTTGGGTATTTAGGACCTAATTAAAGAACAAAACAAAACCAAAACACCCACTTCTCATTTTGAGAAGGAAAAATGACTCATAGTCATGAATAAAAGCTCAGCTGAAACAATGCCGTTATCATTGGCAATTATATTATGGTTGGTTCAATGCCATTGATATAATGAAGTTAAAAATTTAAGTGCATAACCTACCATTTTCTGCATACTTGCAACAGGACTGGAAAGAATCATCTGCCTTTGATGTACTTTTAAAGATTTTGCCATCCCAAATGGTGGACTCAATAAGTCCAACCACATCAGCGTTACACAAAAAAAGATTACAGATGTTTAAATATTTAAAATCGATATACCTAAAGATAAACGCAGACAATTTGCAACCAAAATTCATCACCACAATGTGAAGGGCCGTATATAAACTTCATCCCCATCTCAAAACTCTTCCTATTGTAGCAAGTGAGCACTGTAACAGAGGTTCGTGGTTACATAAACACTGGGCTCAACCTGGAACCTGTATTAACAGACAGACTATATATATATATTTTAACTGCCACGGGAGAGCCTTTAACACTGAAAACTGAAAAACTGAAAACAAAACTTCTGCTTAAAAATTCTGAAGAATAAATTTTTAATTACTTTGGGTAATAGTCCTTCTCCTGATAAAAATACGAAACATTACAGATGAGGTCCTCTTACACAGCCTTCTGCACCTCACCCTCCATTACCCCCAACACAGTCTTACCCTTTCCTCAGGCTCAACTACTCTTACTGGTCAGAAGTTTAACTTTCCAGAACTTTTCAGTGCCCTTATGCAAATGTGCAAGGTTTTCTAAGTCAGATACAGAGAAGAAAGTTTGCTTGCTGACCAGGTATGCATGGTTTTAATTTTAGTTGAGACTGTCCAATAGCCCTCTACAGTTAAGAGTACCACGTTATATTTCTAACAACCAGTAAGTGATATTATCAAACTTTCATCTTTGCAAATCACACAGATTTTGGAACATAACTTTACAATATGTATTGCAGCCTGACCTGTGGTGGCTCAGTGGATAAAGCATCGACCTGGGAACACTGAGGTCGCCGGTTCAGAGCCCTGCACTTGTCTGGTCAAGGCACATATGGGAGTTGATGCTTCCTGCTCTTCTTTCCTTCTCTCTCTCTCTCTCTCTCTCTCTCTCTCTCTCTCTCTCTCCCTCTCTCCCTCCCTCCCTCCCTCCCTCCTCTCTAAAATGAAAATAAAACACACACACAAAAATTACAATATGTATTGCAGACATCTTTTCTCATTCTTTTGCTTGTCTTTGTTTACAGTGTCTTTAATTTACACATTCAATTTCAAAGTAGTCAAAGTAATAGGTACTTTCTTCATGTCTTTTGTTTTTTAATTCACTTAAAAGGCCTTTGCTATTCCAAAGGGCATAGAGATGTTCCATATTATCTTCTATATATTTTTTCTTGTGCCTTTTTATATTTAGTTGATTAATTATTCTGAATTGTGTGGGGCAAGTCTCCTGTTTTTGGAAACAGAGAAGCACTGTTCAAAGAGCATTAGTTTTGTGAGAGATAGTCAGTGCATGCAAACGATGGCGGTTTTGGTTCCTCTCATATTTAAACATATCCTTTCTTTTTCCTTTGCATTACCCTGGCCAGCACTTTCAGCTACTGGGTAAAGTCGACTCTTTGTGTTCAGCATGATTATAGACGCGTCTGAACTTATCTCCATTGGGTGTATTTTTGCACTTTCATTTACTGGTTTTTCTAGTGATTTTCTTTCTCCCCTTTCCTGACTTTTGTTGGATTTATCCAATTGTCCTTGCTTCCCATCCCCCCCTTAATTTGATAAGGACTAATTTAACTTTTTGATTGGCAAATACATTTAAGTTTCAACACTTGTAACAGATTCTAAGAGTAACTAGAGTTAATTATGGCTCGATACCCTAACTCTGAACAGCAGAAAGGTGGCCGATCTCCCTCTCTCCCTCGCCAATCTCACGGCCACATGCTATGCCACATCGCATGCTGACAGCATCTGCAATTTACTTTTGAATTAGCCAAAATAAATTTTTTACAATTAATATTTAATCATTATTTTACAATTTTATTTGTTCATTATACCTTTTGCCACTCCACTATTCCCTGGATTCACTTTCTCATTGAAGGAGAGCAACCTTAAGAGCAGATTTTAAAACAGTAAACCTCCTAGGCTCTGTATTTCTCAAAAATTCACTTTTCTCCATTCAGATGATGGTTTAACTAAATATAGAATTCTATTTCAAAATTACTTGCCTTTAGAATTTTATTGTTTTACTTTATTGAATTGTTTTTTGAGAGAGAGAAAAAGGAAAAAGGAAAAAAGACAGAAAGAATGAGAGATTTGTTGTTCCACTTATTCATGCATTCATTGGTTTTCCTGCATGAGCCCTGGCCTGGGATCAAACCCACAACCTTGGTGTATTGGGGCCATGCTCTAACCAACTGCATTGCTGGGCCAGGGCCAGAATTTTAAATTTATTGCTTTACAGTTACCTTGCATTCAGTGTCACTGCTGAGAAGTTTGTTGTTTAGCTCACAGATTTTTTTCTAAATCCTTGTTTCTCAAAGTTGATTATAAAGAGTTGAAAGTGGGTATATGTATGCATTTATCTTTCATTGCCCTGAAGAGCTCTTTCAATAAAAGATGCAATATCTTATTTTTTTTTAATTTTATTTTAAAAACTAAATTTAATAGGGTGACACTGATCAATAAGAGTACATAGGTTTTAGGTGAACATCTCTATAGCATTTGAAATGTTGATTATGTTGTGTACCATCACTCAGAGTCAAATCATTCTCTGTCACTGTATATTTGTCCCTCTTTACTCCCCTCCCCCATAACCCTCTCCCCTTGGTAACCACTTCACTTTTATCTATGTCCATGAGTCTCAGTTTTATATCCACCTATGTGTGAAATTGTCTAGTTCTTAGCTTTTTCTGATTTACTAATTTCATTCAGTATAACGTTCTCAAGGTCCATCCATGTTGTCATAAATGATACTATGTCATCATTTCTCATGGCTAAGTAGTATTCCATTGTCTGTATGTGCCACATCCTCTTTATCTAATCCTCTATCGAGAGACACTTTGGTTATTCCCATGTCTTGGCCACTGTGAATAATGCTGTGATGAACATGGGGGTGCACGTATCTTTCTATACCAATGTTTTTGAGATTTTGGGGGTAGATACCCAGTAGAGGGATTGCTGGGACATACAGTAGTTCTATTTTTAAGTTTTTGAGGAATCACCATACTTTCTTCCATAATGTCTGTACCAGTTTACATTCCCACCAGCAGTAAATGAGAGTTCCTTTTTCTCCACAGCCTCTCCAACATTTGTTATTATCTGTCTTGTTGATAATAGCCAAACTAACAGGTGTGAGATGATATCTCGTAGTTTTGATTTACATTTCTCTAATAGCTAGTGAAGATGAACATCTTTTCATATCTCTGTTGGCCATTTGTATGTCTTCTTGGGAGAAGTGTCTGCTCAAGTGCTCTCCCCATTTTTAAATTGAATTGTTTGCTTGTTTGCTGCTAAGCTTTGTGAGTTCTTTATATATTTTGGATATTAACCTCTTATCAGAGCTGTTGTTTATAAATATCTCCCATTTGCTTGGCTGCCTTTTTGTTTAATGTCTTTCTTGTTTTATAGGAAGTAATCTTACATTGTTTCTTTCAGTATATCTTCCCCTCTTCTTTTGACTTGTATTAAATAGATTAAATTTCTAAAATCATTTTCTATTGTATATGTCAGCATTCCTCCTCACTTTCCATATATTTTTCTCTTTGTGCTGTATTCTGGAAGAATTCCTTGACTTTATCTATCTCTCTACTCCCTAATTTGATTTTCAGTGTTGTCTACCTTAGTATTCTGTGAATTCACTGATTTAAAAAAAATTTTATTTAACCAAAATTTTTATTTCTTTGTTTCTATACTGGGTTCTTTTTTATGGAGTGGTGCCCTTTTGTAATTTTCTGGGATTATAATACACACATAATCAGAAGACCTGTTCTGTCTACAAGTCCATTTTCTCAGGTGTCAGTTCTTCTGCTTGTTGAGGGTGCTGACTTTCCTCAGCTGCTGATTCTGGAGGGTGAACCAGTCTCCAGAGTCCCACCACTGGGTGCAGGAGCGGGTGTTATGCTGCAGCACGTGTCCTAGTTGTTTTGGGAGAGTAGAGGAGGGACAACAGATGTTTAACTAGACAGTGTGTTCCCTCATATTTCGAGACATCAGTAGCTAGCCAAGGCACTGTTCTGACTCTACCACCAAGAGCCCCATTCATGGCCCTGTCTCAGAGGTAGATACTTCCTATGTGGTTATGTACTCCAAGGGTAGCCAGAGGGGCTGCCTTTGCAGAATGAGAAAACCCCCCAAGAGTTAAAACTGCAAGCAATTGCTTAAACTTCAAAACTCAACAATTCATGATAAGATAGCTTATGCATCCTTTTCATTAGATTTTAAAACCAAATAAATTGGCAAAGTAAAAATCTCACCATTATCATAAATAATAATGTAGGTTGTAAATAATTGTAGGTAACCATTTAATAATATCTATTTTAAGGGAGCTACGTGGAAACAAGGCCCCTGAAACATGCTATTCCAATCCACACTGGAAATCCAGTCACACATCCTTTACAGGTAACATTCATGTTTGCAAAGCATTCATCGCAGAGTGGGCTTCTCTGAACGGACCAGGGAGAAGGCACAGAGCTGGAGCTGTCACAGCTACTGCAAAAACAGCGGAGGCCATGTTGGAGCTGTGGGCCCCTGCCAAAAGCCACGCGCTTCCCTTTTCACAGATCTATAAAATGGCATCGGTGAATAAATCAGATTTCATTTAAGTGCTGGAAGCCACACACATTTGGAGAACAAGGGTTTGGGGATGGCATCACATAGCATTACCAACAGATAGCATACTGCAGTCATGGGGAGGGTTGGGGGTAGAAGCCGAAGCCCAGCCCAACCGGTTGGTTGCGTAAGGAAGGAATTTTTAAAAATTCTTGTCCACATTATTGTTAATTATACTATTATATCAGTGAGAACACCATTGGAGAAGGGACCTGTCCCACTTCCTTCACGCCATGAAATGCAAATCCCCTTGGGCAGGATCCGGAGTCCAACAGTGACTGGCAGAGGCTCAGGTTCTTACAGTTTCCATAGTTCCAAAGAAATCATACATTACTGATGTGTTAGATAAGTACAGGCAATGATTCTGTTTATCACACATTTTCAGAAACAGTGTTTTGTTAAAATTATCATGAAAGGCAAAGTATGTACCCCAGCATGCCGGACAGGTTTATTTTAATACTGATTAATATTTCACCCATTCTAGTCACTTGATGCCCTGCGCTGGCTCTTCTCCTCCGTCTGCACTCTGAGTATATTCAGCTTGCAAGGCTGTCTCTTGGTTCTGCTTTCTCCTACTTTCATCTAATTGACTTGACATACAGTTACCATTCTTCTGCTGATGAATCTCAAGTCTACACTGTCGACTCCTATATCTCAACGACAGCTCTGCATTTCTCATGCCCTGCTGGACACCAGGGCATGAATAGTTGTCCTGGAATTCAAATGATCCCTGACTCCCCCACCATAATGTAAACCTGTTCCTTTCAGACTTTTCCACAACCCAGTAAATGGCATCACCATTCACTAAGGTGATCAAAATCTGGGAATTATTTTTGGCTCCTTGCTTTGTTTCAACTACAAGGTTGAAATTGTTATCAAATTCCTGTCTTTTCTATTTCCAAAATATATCTTAATTTTTTTTTTTGGTCGAGTGATTGACTTGAGAGAGAGAGAAAAGGAGAGAGAGAGAGAGAAAGAAGGACACATTGATTTGTTGTTGCACTTACTTACGCGTTCATTGGTTATTTCTTGTATGTGCTGACCAGGTATGGACCCCACAACCTTGGCATATGGGGATGATGCTCTAACCAACTGAACTACCCAGCCAGGGCCTCCCAAAATATATCTTGAATTCATCCATATTTTCCCATCTGAACTTTCACCACTCTGGTCCCAAGTACTTTTGTTTTTCACCCGAGTTATTTCCATAATCTCCTTCTATTTACTCTTGCCCCCTTTCATTTATTTTCTCCATAGCAATCAAAATAATTTTCTAAAACATAAATACAGTCATGTTACTTTAATTTATCAACTCTTCTGAGACTTCCCATTGATTACTAAATAAAACTCAAGTTCCCTCCCGGGGCCTCCAGGGCTCTGCACGAGCAGCTTGCCCTGTGTCCAGTTGCACTAGCCCGCGTGTTTCTCAGTGTGCCAAGCTCTTACCCAGCTCGGGGCTGCCACCCGTTATATTCCTTCTGCCTGTGGTGTTCTTCTTCCTACACGTCCCATGACTAGATGCTTCCCTGGCCTAAATGTCATCACCGCAGAGAGCTGTCCTACTCTCTTAAAGTAGGTTTCTTAAAAGTGAGCCCTCTAAATGTTCCACAATTTGTAATATACATTGGGTTAGTTATTTACTTTTTTGGGGGGGGTGTCTCCTCTTGTTAATTGTAAATTTATCAATTCTGTTCATAACTGTAGCAATTGTGCCTACACATTACCGGACACACTATAGGCCACTCAACATTGGCCGAGTGAATTTTCTGTTATTCCATGCACTGCAATTGCCCTACTGTAATAGTCATCTGTTTAGGATGGGCTCTCCAGACTAGGCTGCAAGGTCTGTAAGCCAGGGAACCGTCTCCTGCCTTTGCTTGGCACCGTATTTGACACATTGTGGGCCTATACATGGGAAATGAATGGTTGCGATTAGCTACTCAGTAATCTTTTTTCAAATTGTATTAGACCTGACATACAAAATCAACTTGGATGATGTTGTTTAGAGTAAGTAGTCTCGAGAGGTTAAAAAAAAAAATTGGTAATGACCAGAGGCCAAGGAAATCATGGATAAGGTCTGTTTGGATAACAAAACTTGAATGATGAAAACAAGTTTGAAATAGCAGTCAGAAATAACTCAAGGAGAGACCCAAGGGAGCTGACTCTCCTTCTGGATGTCTAAATCTATTGCTGACTTAGCAGACAGTCCCTGGAAAAGGCCCGTCTCTCAGAGCATCCCTTCCCTTACATGTCAAGAGGCCCGAGAGCTGATTTCTTCACAAGGCCAGTGGGAAGACAAACAGGGTGGGCAACGCCCTGTACTCTGTGGTCCACTGGAGAGAGGCCCTCTGAGGACAATGGAAGGCTCTCTGAGGGCCCTGCTCACAGCCATCGGAGGCTGTATGTCAATAGTGAAGGTGCTGAATAAGATCAACGTTGAATTCCTTAGAAGAAAATGTTTGCCTGATATATATATTTTTTTAAAAAAAGGAAACAGACCAAGAGGGTATGCTCAGAAACTGATGGAAAATATTGCTACCAACAGATTAAACAGAAGGAAGATTTAGTGAAAAAAGACCGAAAACTGAATCAAGGGACCCCAGGGAAGCACAGACCATTTTCATGAGAAACAGGAAGCGGTGAGAGGAACAAGGGTGATCAGTCTTGACATTCTTCCTAATCCACTGTTGGGTCCAGGCTGCTTGACACTGAACTCTAATGCTTTGCTCCATTTCTACGTTATGTCCACCTATGAGATTACTATGGAATTTTGTGTAGAAACCAAGAGACCTTCCTTACATAAGAACACTTGGTGATATAACACAGAGTAGTTTCATTAAAATATTCCCGGAAGTTTCCAGATGGCAATAATACTATGGGACGACTATTCTGCATGCCCATCCCTATTTTCTTCCCTGGCTCTTTTCACAGTTACTCCATTCTTATCTCTTTTCAACTACTTTCTTGATAAGTGTGGAAAACACGAAAGTCTGCCTACTACTGATGCTTTAACCCAGGGGTCCCCAAACTTTTTACACAGGGGGCCAGTTCACTGTCCCTCAGACCATTAGAGGGCCAGACTATAAAAAAAGCTATGAACAAATCCCTATGCACACTGCATGTATCTTATTTTAAAGTAAAAAAAAACAAAACAAAATGAGAACAAATACAATATTTAAAATAAAGAACAAATAAATTTATATCAACAAACTGACCAGTATTTCAATGGGAACTCTGGGTCTGCTTTTGGCTAATGAGATGGTCAATGTGCTCCTCTCACTGACCATCAATGAAAGAGGTGCCCCTTCTGGAAGTGCGGCGGGGGCCGGATAAATGGCCTCAGGGGGGCCGCATGCGGCCCGCAGGCCATAGTTTGGGGACCCCTGCTTTAACCTGACCTGAATCTAAATAAATTCGAAAGGGAATTAAAAGAGAGGCTGAGGGTCTCCCATTTCCCACAGGCTTGTTGCCACGTCTCCATTAGGTTCCGGGTATGTGTTTATTTTTATAGCTCTCTTTCATAAATAGATGGTGTGAGACAGAAGTCTTATTTCCAAGGTTCATTTTATGGAGTGGCCTGTCGTCAGTCTTTCCAAGAAGAGAGATGGAAAATTATGGTACAAGAGCATTACTGTCCATGGAGGGACCAACGAGAATTCTGGCCCTTGGCCACTCAACAGCTTCAACAATCATTTAGGAGCAACAAAGTGATTGTCTTTGCATCTCAGCAGCATTATTTTGGGCTGAATTTATGGCTTAGGGCCTGGATAATGACAATGACATCATTTTACACTCCCGTCACTTTCACATATGGATTATCACTGGTGCATTATATAAGTAGAAAAAAACCCAAACATTTGAGAACTCTTGTCCTTCTAGATAGAAAGCACAACATATAAGAAAGTAGAAATAGTTTTTAATTCTTGCACCACTTCTTTAGAGTAAATTCACGTAACTATCCTGTTTATTTTTTCAAGTCCTGATGAAGAACAGAGGATGCAGAAATGATGGGCTCTCCTTTGTGGAGCAGTTCCCGACTGCTGTGACTAACTTTAATGACAGAGAGGAAAAGGTGTATAGATAAAGAAGACCATGCCTTATTCACGCAATGGAATAACCTAGAGCAGATAAAGAATTAGATCCATATGTGTCAATATGGATAGATTTTCGAGCGATCCTGATTGAAAAGGGAGGGTGCAGAATAATCAGCCCGGTGTGAGTCAGCCTTCCCACCAAGCTTTCACCGCCTTCCCAAAGAAAGTCAGGATTTCTTACTCTACACATTTGCTCAAGTCTGATCACCACTCAAAGTCATCCAAGGAAAATTTCAATTCTCTAAAGTAATGAAGCCAATAATAAAAAAAGTGATATCTTATCTTTTTATCATGCAGAATTTTCTTTCAGCACTAGGTTTTTGTAACAGTGAACAGAGATCACTGGCTGTAAGATCTCACCATTTGGATAACACTTCTGCATAGCCTCTATTGCATTCTGCAGAGGATGATCCAAAGAGGCTACCCATCTCCTCTGAGAATGAAAAATAAATACTTGTGGTTACAATAGTGTCACAATTCTCAGATAAAAGGAGAGATTCAGGTCTACCACTTGGCTTGTGCTCCCTTCTAAGAAAACCACATTTTTTTTTAAGCAACCTAATAAAATTACTGGGAGAGAAAGTATGCTATCTGACTACTAGGAATGTTGACACAATAAGGGAACCTTTTAGTAATTTGGACGTTTGTATTTTTTTAAAAGGATTTCTGAATTCCTCCCCTCCGTTATTTTACGGCATTTCCAGTAAACAGGAAGACAGATAAAACACAGTATTTCCTGGAAGATGGCTGGAAGCAAACCCCTTTATTTTCTGACACCTTTACATGTGTGCTACATGTCAAGTGCTCTGTCCTCTGTAGAGAAGAGGTCCTGGTGGATGGTAAGGATGCTAATAATCGCTCTCTTGTAGCAACAGTTAGCCATTTGGTCCCAAACGCAAAACACAATTTGAAGAATGCAGAATTGGAAGAGTAAAACCACCAGCCCAATGGGAGGAAACTTCCTCCTCTGCTTCCTCAAAGTCTACTCAACTCAATATCAACGTAACAGTCAAGAACAAAAATTTGTTATGCAATAGCTAGTTTAATACTATACAACAATTTGTGAGCTGGATCAAACACTTTTAATATGCTGAAAATAGACACGTAGGCAAAAGTTCTACAAACCTCATGGCTCTTCAGAGTGAGAGACCAGGAGGACGGACAAGCCATCTTCTACTTCCCAGCTGCTAGTTGGTGAATAATCCAGGCCCCAGGATAGTCGGGGATAGTTTTCTAAGAATGAAAGATTTCTTCCAATGAACACTTTCATTAATACTAAGGACTCCATACCTGACTGCTGGGGTAGAATGGTGTGGGTCCAGTCAGCAGCCCACACCTTCCCTGGAGGCCCGTGTCCTGGGATTGGCTCTCTGTGTCTATACTGCATGAGCTGAAAGCTGATGGATGCAACACATTCCAAGATACCTTATTTGGTGTCCTTATGACCTGGGCCTACTGTCTCAGCTTATGAAAGCCGTAAGGGGCCCTGGCCGGTTGGCTCAGTGGTAGAGCATCGGCGTGGCATGCAGAGGTCCCGGGTTCGATTCCCGGCCAGGGCACACAGGAGAAGCGCCCATCTGCTTCTCTACCCCTCCCCCTCTCCTTCCTCTCTGTCTCTCTCTTCCCCTCCCACAGCTGAGGCTCCATTGGAGCAAAGATGGCCCGGGCACTGGGGATGGCTCCTTGGCCTCTGCCCCAGGCGCTGGAGTGGCCCTGGTCTCGACAGAGTGACGCCCCGGAGGGGCAGAGCATCGCCCCCTGGTGGGCAGAGCATGGCCCCCTGGTGGGCGTGCCGGGTGGATCCCGGTCGGGCGCATGCGGGAGTCTGTCTGACTGTCTCTCCCCGTTTCCAGCTTCAGAAAAATACAAAAAAAAAAAAGAAAAAAAAAAAGAAAGCCGTAAGGATCCTCAGACCCCTGCAATCCATGCAAATCACTCTTCCATCTGTTTAAAGTCTAGGATCCATGAATGATGAAAATAGTTATGACACTGCTGTTGCTGGCATATCAAACAACGTTCTACACCTAGCAACTTTGTTCATGATTACAGACCCTCAGGGACCTCAGTGGTGGGAAAGAAGAAAAGATTTAGATACATACTCCTATAGAAATGAAGGGCAGGGGCACGTTTCTACCATGGGACAAATTCAGAGGTATCGAAGCCAAATTCTGTACTTACTTAGAGACCTGACTAAAAAGAAAAAATAAATAACTAAAGGATTACTTTATCTGTAACACATTTTAATGTTTCCTTTGTTTTTAAAAGCAATTGGACAAATAAAGGGAATTTCTACATTTCTCTGAGTAATAAATGATCCCACACTTAGGTTGTCCAAAATTTCAGGGAAGCTGGAAGGCTAAAAGAGCACCTGATAATGTAACACACGTGCAAAGGCTAAAGACTGGCCCCAGTTATCAGACATGGACTGTCTAACACATGACGAGAGAAGAAAATCTCATAATCCTTGCATCTGACTAGCTAAAAACAGATATTTTTTTCTTTTATACCACCCTATTGTAGAGGGTAGACCCTCCTGACTCCATCTCCTATTATTTATTAGTTTGTTACTTTGATCACATTTCTGACCTTGTTCTTTTAGTTACATAGTGGTAGAGAGACTGATTTTAAGTGAGAGGAGGGAAGATAGACTCCTGCATGTGCCCCAACCAGGATCCACCTGGCAAGCCCTGTCTGTGGTCGATGCTTGAATCAATCAATCAAGCTATCTTCAGCGCCCAGGGTCGATGCTTGAACCATTCAAGCCACTGGCTGTGAGAAGGGGAAAAAAAGGGGGAGGGAGAGAGAGAGAAAGAGAGAGAGAAGGGGGAGGGAGAGAGAGAGAGAGAAAGGGGAGAGAAGGAAAAATGGGGGGGAGAGAGAGAGAGAAGGGGGAGAGAAGGAAAAATGGGGAAGAGAGAGAGAGAGAGAAGGGGGGAGAGAGAGGGGAAGAGAAGCAGATGACCGCTTCTTATGTGTGCCCGGACCAGGGATCGAACCTGGGACATCTGCACGCAGAGCTGATGCTTTACCCACTGAACCAACAGCCCAGGGTCTGGGAGGGAGACTTTTGATATGCTTTTTAAATCTTGTTTTTGATTCTGGATATAATTCATTCCATTTATAATTTAAGTGAGAGAGAATCACTTTAAATGTTCCTTTCTTTTTTTTGAACAAATTCAGTTGGTCTTTACTGAGTACCCACTGCATACCAAGCAGTAGGGATTCTGAAGTGAGCAAAACAGACACCTCTCTATTAGCTAATGCCTCAAATATTTAAAAACTGAAGGACATGCTGCAGAGGAAACAGAAGGAATGACAATTACATTAATAACGGTGTGAATGTAATTTTCACAGGGGTTATGCGTAAGGGAAGCCCTGCCTCTCTGAGGAGAGGGTTATACCAAATACCCTTCATTCCCATTACCTCTTTCCATGTGGCCAACCGCTCTAGCCAAGCCACAAAAATCCCACACTGGATTCTTAGTTTACTTTCACTGGAGTCTTCCTTTGACATCAAACAAATCTAGCCTGCCTGAGTTCAGTCTCCTTATTTATAAAGTGGAAACAGTAAGTACTTCCCTCAAGGGTCTTTTTCAAATGAGAATAAGTGAGACCAAGTATCAATCCTAGCCAAGAACATTAAATACATGTTCGTTCGTAGCATTTTTTTTATTATTCTTAATAATGAAGAATAAATACCATAGGAGCTTGGAAGTTTCTCTAGAAGAGATGAGACTTGAGGTCAATTCGGTAGGCTGTGGGTCAACCTTGGACAGAAAAAGAGAAGGAGGGCTGGGACTTCAAGATTCAAGCAGAAGTTTCTGTTTCTTCCACAGGAGAAAGGGCTTACACAGGCTGGAAGGCTCAGTGGAGGGTGTGTGTGTGTGTGTGTGTGTGTATAAAAGGGGTGTGTTACAGGGGTCAGGAAGTCAACAGGGAGACTGGAGGAAAAATCTTTTGTGGGAGCAGTAAGCTTGGACAAGTAGAATAGAGACCGAGAATATAACCTCTCAGAAAGTGACACAAATAACCCCGAGAACGCAGCCTTCTTTTCACTAACTCCTGAGTCCCTGTGTGAAGAAGGCCGGTAGAGAATGGAGGCATGTTTCTGGTGTTAGTAAATAAAATCCTCTGATGGGGAAGTATTTTGAATATATTTGCAGGAGAAGTTCAGTGCTCTCCAAAGTGGGAAGAATTGGCATCACCAGGGATTTTTGTGTATCTGCCTAGAAATACTAGGCTTCAATCTCTGGCCAATTTGAATTTTTGCAACTCTTAAAAACATCATCATTCCTGAGGGGTTTCAGGCTCTGCTGAAAAAAGGTTTTCTGTTCAATAGGTTAGCACCAGCCTAACAGCAGAGTTCCTGTGACCACTTATGATTTAAAACACAAACTGAGCCTCTGCATGTTTTTGTAACATCCCTATAACTATGGGTTGTTTAAAAATAGCTATACCCCAAAGAGTTTATTTCCAACATCTGACATGATTGTAGTTTGCAGCGATTTGTTATGTAAATAATGGTAGCAGAAGAGAAAAATATGAGAAAACATTGCCCCTCTCAAAGCCCAGGGGATTTAATGCTTTTGTTAACTCCGGGTTCCAAATCTGGGGTTTGTTTGTCTGTTTGTGGTGGGTCAAATAAAATACTATATGCCTGCCTCAGCTTTTCTTCTGATGTACCAGCAACTTGCAAAGAAACTCTTGTTCCTCTGTGGTGCCCCTAACTTTCCCTCACAGACAACTGTGCTTCAGGGTGGAGGAGGGTTTTAATGCGGTGGCTGTTGAGATGATGTTGTGAATGTGTTAAAATCAAAAGGAAGAGCTTCCTGAGATGATTACTCAAGTGTCAAGTGTTTGAAACTGCCAATAACTCAAGGCTTGACTTGGTGTAAAGATATGTGCCAAAGCGTCTATAATTAATTCAACTCTCAGCTCTGATCCAGGGTTACCTGAGCATGTTATGCTTTCTATTTTGGTGTGTGTGTAGAAGACAGGAAGGAAGGCAACTTATTATTCTTTGATTTGTCAGTGGGAGAAAAGCAATGGACAGGTTGTTTTGCCCCGATCTGTCCCTTTAAAACACTATCTTACTCTTGATTCTCTGTCCTACATCATTTACTGAATGCCCACTGTATGCTAGCTTTCTAATTTCCTCATCTCTTACGGTCATATTTAAGATGTGGTCCCTCTAACGGCTGCTGCCTCTTCTAGAGTAACTCTACTCTAATTCTTCTCTTACAGGCTAAGTAGGAGAGACATAGTGAGGAGAAAAAAAGAAGATTTTGGTTTTCAGTTAGTTTAGCTGATGTGGGGAAGGGCTTGGGTTATGGGAATGTCTTTTGAAACAATGGTTGTTTTGGAAGATGCTTGTCTGGGGAAGTGAGACGTATCCCATACTGAGGAGGGAAAAGACCCACAGAAAGCCAACTAGCAACAAACAGTCTTGAAATCCCCAAGGGCAGAGAAAGTGAGCCTTCTGACCCAGCCCACCCAATATTCCCCCCAAATTGGACCGTCAACGAGACAGAATGGTCGCACAGGGAATGATTTGCCACCCACATCATTGACCCAAAAATGTAATGGGCTCTGCTTTATAATTACAGCTGAGCAAAGGGGGTTAATACGTCTGAATATTTCTCTGAAACCTGATGAGGTATCTGAACATCTTTCCTGACGGTCTGCAGACCTTCTTCCTGAAAGTTATTGGAAAGTGAGATTTTCATACTTCTCTGTGTAATGCGAGAAACCTTTTTTTTTTTTTAACTTTTAGCAAACAATCTTAGGTTTTAAACATATTAAAGCCTAAGAAAAGTTAAATATGTAGGAAAAGAAATGTGAGCATCTTTATTTAGTTAAGAATAAATTTTTAAACTTCACTTCCATCTTCTTGGGCTCCTTCAATAGTCCAAATTTTATATAAAAAGGAAGATACTTCTCATACCGCAGCAGGATTCTGAGACCCTCTGTAATCTCTAGTCCGGCCCTTCCCGGTTTTTCCTGATTCTCTGGACTTCCTGGGATTTATTTCCAACCCCTTTCTGTGGGATCTTCACTGTCTCTGGCTAGTGAAGCCCAGATCCCAACATGCCTATTTTGCCATACTATGATGAAAATCAAATTCACCCCTTGAATGGTGGCTTCTCTCTTCTTAAACTTCTATTTCTTTCTTCAGGAAAATTAGAAAAAATTGGACTTGTCATTCCAACCATGACCTTGAGTCCAGCTCAGGATCCTCTCTGTCCCCTGGCTGGTAAACTGAGGCCGCTGCCTAAGCCCTCTGACTCAACCCTCCTTCCACACGGCTTCCGAGCGCGGTGTGCTCTCCCTCTTGGGATTCTGCAGTGGCAACTTGAGGAAGTCAGACCTTAATCATACATAGATATGTTTCTCATCCTACTTGAAATCTGCTCCCTTACCCCTGCTTTTAGGTTGTCCCCAGGAAGAAAAACAAACAAACAAAAATAGATACAGAAAAAACAAAAGACAGAAGCTAAAGCCCCAAATTAAGACTATTACTAACTAGTTACCCCACACAGAGAAACCCGTCTGCCATTGCCCGAGCTACTCAGCTAGCTCTGCCTCTCCCCTAAAGCGTGCCTGAAATTCATCTCCCTCTAGGCCCTCTCTCACTCATACCATTTTTAGTTTTGGTCACTTTTTTTCCCCCCAAGAAAAGGCAGCCTCACCAAGGAGTGAGCAGGTAACCCCAATAGCACTCTTCTCTGAACAAACACTTTCTCATCATTTTCTTACTTCTGTTGATCCTGAAAATGGGAATCAAAGTTTAAAGGCAATAGTGGTGACGGGAACCTTTAAAACACTGCCCCTTTAAAACACTATCTTACTGATCATATAACACACATAAAACACTATGGCCACTGATCACCTGGCTAACTGCAGAATGGGTGCTCCACAGGCGCTGCACACAGAAGTTGGAGGCTTTTACTCATGTAAACCCTTCAAATGCTGACACTAGGATACCAAAAAAGTTCAAAGGTAGGCCATACACAAACTGCCACACGGTTGGCCTTGTGGCTTGTAGGCATTCTTGGGGGAAGGTTTTAGCTTTGTCACAGTGTGCGACTGCATTTTGTCAGGGTGGCTTGGAAGCACAGCTGCAACAGGGAACCCAGTCCCTTACTTCCTAAAAGCCCTTGGCTGCTGGAAAGGACTAGGGGAGACAGCAGGGCACCTGGATGGCACCAGCCTGCCTGGGATGCATGTCAGGTCCTGACCACGTAATCACAGGTGCTCGTGCACAAGGGATAGCAAATCGTTCAGATAAAATGGGAACTGACTGACTTTAAATATGAGATATCCCTTACTTGAGTTTATTTCTTTCCTAAATCATGGCTCTAAAAAATAAACATAGAATTATTTTCCTCTTCCAAACTGATGTATCACTTTACTTCCTGGCCTGGACCACCAACCAGGTTTCTGCCACCGGAAGTGGGCAAAGCCCTGGAGATCCTATGAGGAAGCCTGATCGAACGCCTGATCCTTCCAGCTTCCAAACCAGACGCTTGGAGACACAGACACATTTTTTTGTGTGGTCCAAGTTGCAACCTCAAAAAAGTTGGCAGTTTTCTCACCATAGACTGTGCTTTCCATGATATGATGGTTTGCAAGGGTTTTGTTTTGGGTAATTCCATGGGAATCCTTTTTCCACCCCCCTGAATTGATAACTTTTCCTTCTTAAGCGTGACCTTGGTGTTCAGATAACCTTGGGACACAGACAGGAGGATCCCGAGCGGTAAATGTCTGGTGCAAAGGGAGAGGAAGAAAGGAAAACTTACAAATTCATGGAAATAAGAAACAAACAGCTTTGTGGGTACTGTTCTGCTTCCTGCTCTTTTACTTTTTTTTTTTCAGGAGTATAGTAATGTTCACATCTTCTCCTATTTCACTATTTATTGTAACGCACAGCAATAGCAACTCACATTCTAAGTTAGCTTTACTTTGCCAACTCCTTTTCCTCCCTATCATTGGTCTCAAGATTGTAAATGCCCAGATTCTCTCTCCCCAGAACCAAGTTCTTCACATATTTTACCTAAGCCTGTACACATCTCACACACTCTGCACCTAGTGGACTTAAGATGGCTGTCTTCATTTGGTGAAGATGACACCCCCATTTTCTGAGCCCCTTTGTTATACATTTAATTAATGACAAAGTCTCAAGCTTCTATTTGCCTCAGAAACCTTGAGGAGAAGGAAAAAGGGCTTCAAGGAGGCAACGTGAGAACTGTAAAAACCGCGCAGTTCCAGCTGTGATTGGACGTTCCGGGACAGAGAGAGAATGACAAGGTGCAGCGGATGCCCATGACGCAGGGCAATGCTCCAGAGCCCTCCCTGCCTTTCCAATTGCTCTCCTAAGCCCCTATGAGAGTGCTCTCACATACTGAATCAACATGACAACTTGGGTGTTTTTTCCCCTAGGCATGATAATAACGTAACAGGAGACAAATACTTTAGTGTAGTAAAAATGTGTTGAGATTTGTTTTTCTCTTCAAGTGGAAAGACATTCTGGCAAGCTTGGGTCTGAGATGCAAACGTGTGGTTAACCAGGAGACACAGGAATGAACAGCTAGAGAACTATTAAAGAATGATGTGATTTGAACACTGCCTCCTGGGCCCTGCCCGGAGGTCAGAGCCTCCACTCGCTACTCTCAGTATTGCACTGGCAAATCTGTGACCCCAGGGTCATTTCTAATCGCCAGCATCCATTCTCCATATGTATAATGTGGCTTCTGTTGACATTCACTACTCATCCTCTTCAACCTCTTTGCAATAGTTAACACTGCTGATAGTGGCTCCTGGGAATTCTTCCCTTGGCTTCAGTGCACGTACTCTCTTAGGTCTGCTATTCCTGCAGATTTGTTTCTTCTCTCTCTCTCTATGGTATATTGCCCACCCTACCCCACCTCGATTCTTCATCACTTTCTTCTTTCTCTACTCGCTCCATTCCAATCTCATTATAGTTCACCAGTCACTACCCTGTGGCCGTGTCCCTGCTGACTGCTAGACTCGTATTCATCACCTGCTGGACACATTGTTCAGGTGTCCTCCCGGAATGTTCCAGAATGAAGTCAAGCTCTTCAGCTCACATTCATCTTCAGTGGTCACTTTTTCTTTAATGGTAATCTATTCCTTTTGTCACTGAAGCTCAGTGGCTCACTGTCATCTTTAACTCCTTCTCTCCTACATCTAATTACTTGTAGTCATCCATCAGCAAATACTTAGCGTGCACCGCTGTGTGCCAGGCACCAGATATACAGTGGTGAGCACAACTGAGGTGTCCTCTGCCTCTGTGGAGCTTGCATTCAGTCAGAGGCCTAAATCCTGGAGACCTGGCCTTGGTAATGTCATCCATAGTCAATTTCTCATATCTTTTCCCATAAAGATGCACTCTGTTTCAGATCTTCATCATCTTTCCCTAATATTACTGCATAGTTTCTTAAGTGGTCACTTCTAGTCATTGTCCTTCCTGCCTCCGGTATCATCTATTTATGCTACACATCTTATCATATCATTTTTCTGCTCTAATCTTCAATACCTCCCTATTGCACAGAGAATAAAATACAAGCCTTTGGCCCAGCATTCTAGACTCTTCACAATTCACACATAGTTCTCCGTCTCCTACCACTTTCCCAGCGTCTCCAGCATCATGTCCTACTACTCATGGATATATAAAATGGTGATGCTAGATGAGAACTTCGGGGCCACAATACCTTCAATTTTATCAATAAAGACAGAGGCCCAGAGAAGCAAGTACCAAAGAGGTTCAGTGGGAGGAAAGTCCAGGGTGGAATGAGTACTCACTGTGGTGTGTAAAGATAGGTAGAACTCAGGTAGATGGAAGGATCCTGATCGATCAGCTGTAGGGTACCTTTTAAAAATTTTTAGTTTTTAGAAGTATACCTATATGACTACCAAGCACCTCTAACTGATTCCATCTTCACTGCCTCTCTACATTGACTTCCTCTCTGTCCGCCTCACACTTTCCCCAAAGCAATCCTATGGTTGTGCCAAGAACACATCCCAGTTCTATCAACGGCCTGCTGCCTAGTCACCTCCTTACATACAGGTCTAGCTCGGGCTGATCAGAAATCCAACCTATGCGAGACAAATGCACCTAGGTCAGAGTGGTCAGGAGCACAGCTGGAACTGCCCTACCTCCTGGTCTATCCTCCTGGGCCACTGCGACATTGAGTAATAATGTTCCAGCTACAATGAATACATTTATTGTACTGTGTATATGACCCATAGGGTCGATTCAATTCCCTTGGAATATTCTTTACATTCCATACATTGATGCTTAGCTCATAACCTTCCTTCATTCCTGATTTCTCTTACCTCTGAGTTACATGGTACCTTTTATGCATGTCCTCAAAGGCACTAACTTTTGTTCATGAATTCAAAAATATTTGTAGAGTAGCTATAAGCACTGTAAGTGGACACAATCCCTGACCTCAAGAAACATATTTTTTATGGGAGCAGACAGAAAATATTGGAACAAATGGTATTTCTGATGGAGGTGAGTTGTAAGAAGCTATATAAAGTAGGGACAAGAGAAGAGAGGAATACAGTCTGTAGAAGTGTTGTTTCATTAGAGTGTTCTCTTTGCTAATTGAACAAGGATCAGAATAAAGCACAGGAGTAAGCCATGTGGTATCTGAAGAAAGTAGATTCTGACTAGAGGAAGGGCCAGTATGCTTCCTGCAGTGGTAATATGCTGGGTAGGCTCAAAGGCCAGTGGGAAGGCTAAGGGTAATGGAGAGATCAAGGCAAAGAGAGGTAAAAATGGAAGACAGTGAGGTTGTTGGAGTCAGATCACACAGACATTTCTGGGTTCAATAAGGCCTTTGAATTTTATGATGATTGACATGGGGAGTGTTTGGAGGGTTTTAAGAAAACAAATAACTTAATCTTACAATTACTTTAAAAGGATTTGAGAGGCAAGCTTAGGAGCAGAAAGACCAGTTAGAAGATATTCCAACAGTCCAAGTGAGAAATGACAAGGCTTGAAATCAGTGTAGTAGCAAGAGACATGAAGAGGAGTTGTTGGGTTCTAGATATATTCTGAAGGAAGAGAGACCCGAATTGCTGATGGAATGGTTGTGAAGATTAAAAAAAAATTGTGCGAGTTTTCAAGATTTTAGATTTTAGCATCTTGAAGAATGGCAGTTCCATTTACCAGGGGGAAACAGATGTGTGACGGTGGCAGGATGAAAGAGGGAAATCAGAGTTTGTTTGGGGACACTGGGACTGAGACACTCATTTGGCCCCCAGATGAGGACAACGGAACAAGCCACGGACATTCAGATCAGAGTCCAGTGGAGAGGTGTGGGCTAGAGACATGAATATGGGAGCTGTAAGGTTAGAGATGGTCATTTAAAGCCTTGATGAGGTCACCTGGTAAGTGAGCAGAGCTAGGGAGAGAAGCCGCCCACGGACCGAGTTCTGCAGCCCTCTGAGGACCAGGCGTCAGGAAGCTGGGGAGCCAGCATTGAAGGCTGGGGAACATTCGCGAAGCAGACGCAGGACAGAAAAGAATGCTGGCTGAAAGCTAAGAGGAGGAGCTTTCTAAAGCATGGGCTGATCAGCTCTATCAACTGCTGTTAAGAGGTGGAATAAGACTCGGCTAGGATTCGTATCTAATTCATCACCTTCTTCTCAGGGCCTCCCAAACAGCTGAGAGCCTAAGAATGCTGAATTGAACAACTGAAGAATCAGAACAGCTGTGACTGGTCACAGGGAATTGGATGTGTTCACTGCTGCTCCCTTGCCCTTCAGCAGATGCCTGTCCTAGGGCTACATGGGGAAAGATGGCCACTTCCGTGTTTGTCATGTTGAAAGGGTCGCTCAGTACTCTGGCCTTGTCTGTGTGGCATGACTCAGAGACACCCCCATCTGAAGAACTTCAAAGGTTCTAGGAGATGAAAGAGGATGGCCAGAAAGGAGTGAATGCAAGAGGCAAAGTGGTGGGGCAAAAGAAAAAATAAGGACCAAAATGACCGGAATAAGCCTGGGCAGCTATAGTGATTCCTGTCTAAGGATGAAATCTGGAGAGCATGTTACCAGAAACCGAAGACACACGCTGGGGAGGCAGCAGAGGGAAAGCACAGAGCTTTGAAGGAAGGCAGAGAAAACGGAGGTAGGAGGGCAAAGAAAATTAAAAGCAGAAGGAGGAAAAGAAAAAGTCCCGAGGAGGTGATGCCAACCTCTGAAGGAAGAACAAAGGAAACACCATGCCACAGCTTCTGCTGAGAAAAGGAACTCGGGGCCGATTTCCGAGCACTTCAGGAAGAGACAAACAGCGAATTGGGAGGAGCCATCCATAAAGCCTCTGAGCATTCTGAACCCAAGGGGAGACACACAGGCCGGACGAAAGGCTCAAGTAAAGGCCAATCACAGCAGCCCTGGGGTCATAAGTGACCGGACTGTATGTTCACCAAGGACACGGGTACCTGAGCAGCCAGGACACTCCAGCCCATTCCTGGCCTCACATCTGCCTGTGTAACACACACAGCCGCTTCAAGGGGCGAAGAAAAACCCATGTTCAACTGAGTGACCTCTCTTGTCAGCATCTGGCTAATTAAGGGAAGATATTACCTACAGATCTCTATGTCTCAGTCTTATTTCCTGCTCATTAAAAAAAAAAAAAAAAAAAAAGAAATGGTTTAATGAGAAAAAAATCAAGGCAAAGAATCTAAATTATTTTTATTTTCCCAAATGAGCTGAGTGGCAATAGCTGCTGCTGCCAACAATCCTTGAACAATAGGATTTTGACACGAAGACTGGAATCTAAACAGCATGAAGAAATCTCGCAAGCCAAGCAGTCCCCATTATCTCATGCTCGTACGACTCTAGTCCAAAAGATGAGTGATGAGCCTCCATTTGTGCAAGCAGAGCGGTGGGCCAAGGCCCTGACAGAGCCACTAATTGCCCAGCTGCTTGTTTACACAGCCCAGAGATGGTGACTGGACAAACAGCTCATTTCCCTTGAAATTGGACCAAACTTGGGGGGGGGGGAGGTTGGGAGGGAGCCTGTTATATGTGATGGAAGAGGAGCAGGCAGAAGTCTCCTGGGAACTAGACTGCAGATCAAAGCCAGGGGCCAGTGAGCTGAGCAAAGGCTGGTTCGAGCAGCTGCCTTTCCCTGAGTAGCATAATGTTCTGGACCCTGACCACCTACAGCCCCACTCCTTGAGGGCAGAAATTTGAGGATATTCAGATACAGGAATCAATGGGAGAGTGTCAATGCCAAGCTAACTTCCAAGGTTTCTTTCTGTAGCTAAGACAATTCAAGTGAACATGTCGGCCCTTTAGATTCCTTCCGACACGCCGCATCTCCTGTGCTGTGCAACTGCTTACCACTTGAGTGACCTCCTTGTCCCCTAAACTCAAATGTAGGTACTTGGGCATGAGGACTAGAAGCTGCAGCAGGACACTGCATGTGAAGAGACATTTACCAAAAAGTGACTGGCTGTTAGTGATGATTAGCAACTCCTAATATAGTTTATGTATTTTTTTTTTCCTTGTCCACTTCGGAAGGTTGGTTTCTTGAGACAAGAGATCCAGACTTCTCAGCTACACCCTTGGCCGACTGTGGAAGTCGGTAATGTCTGGCGCCAATCCGAGTCCTGGAAACAGAACTGAAGGATTCTCTTGAAGACCTACTTTCCTCAAGATGAGAGGAAACAATAAAAAATCTTAAAAAATAAAAAATCTATCTGTCTACTGCCCAGCCCACAGCTATTGTGCTATGGCACAGAAATATGGCCACAAAGTGGGACACAACAAAAAGTTGTTGCTTCTGACTATCCAGAATGTGCTCTGGGTACACTGAAGACTCTAGTTAAGGGGAGGGAGATCTATATTGGTAAATCAACCAAACAGATTTTAGGGCGCCGCATATTAGAAACTTAATAAACTAATGTTGGATAAACCTGAGAAGGAACCAGTCCTCCCAGGGAGGAGTCCCACAGCCCTGGAACCCAAAGCAGATGGACTGACAGCCTGAGGTTGTGGGCAAAATGTAGTGGTCCCAGCTTAGCGCACGCTTCCCCATCACATCAGCTTTCTGCTTGTCACTGCTGTGTCCCAGCCCTTGGTGAGCGTCGGTGTGGCCCAGACGCCACTACTGGAGCAGCTGTGGTAGAGAGAGGGCAGAGAAAAGCTGGAAGAGAAGAGTCTCTCTTTCCTGGAGAGGCCGGAGGGCTAGGTCACCTTGAGGATTATGACATTCTCAGGAGAAGCCGTGGTGCTATTTGAGCGTCTAGCTGGTGGCAGCTCCCTTTACCCCAGACCACTAGTAGGAGATTGGGAGCATTTGGTATCAGCACCTCAAAAATATTACTAAGGAGTCGACAGCATGGCTGCAGCTTCTACTCTCTGCAGATAGTTGTGTGCAAATGATTAAAACCATTTTGCTTCAAAAGTATAGCAGCTGTTTGAAAGGCATTTTAGACCACATGGGATTCCACGTGCTGTTAAATTACAGGGGTGCTGGAGGCTTGGTTATTTCATTTAGCACGACGGCAAAGAGGGCTGCTTGGGGAGAGGCAGTTGTCGGAGCAGTAGAGCAATCCTTGAGATAGTAGGACAGGCACCCCCGAGGGAGGTGGGGTGCACGAGACGGTACAGATATAGGAGGAAGTCGTGCCAGTAGTTCGCACGGCCCATGCATACAGAGCAGTGAGTGGACTGTAATTTTGGACATCTGGAATGCTGGAAGGAGAATGCACACAACTGGCACAGTCCAGAAGAGTGTGAGAAATAGTCATTTAAAGAAGAAAAGATGACTCCTCACCCCACTCTCCCCAATCTCTGGAAGACACACTCAGACAGGAGTGTCACATAGTATAAAAGGTTTGTATTACACAGACACTGTTGCTCAAAGAGGAACTTACACAGAGGAACAAAATTTAAAAACAAACAAACCACCACCATTTATCACAGTTTCGCCAGCCAGTGGTTTTCTGTATCCCTTTGGCTACTACTTTAGATATATTTGCTTGGAATTTTTTTTCCTTTTCCCTGACAGCTCGTTGATCTTAGTTGAGTTTGGATAATCTGTTTGTGGGAAACAATCTAGGCTACTTTTCTAGCTTGCTCCTTATTAGATTCTCCTTGGATGCTGTCCATTTAATATTTTTGAGAAAAATATTATATATAGACACACACACATATGATAGTCTAATCTCAGAGTAAATGTAGAGTGCACCTGAAAAGAGTTACATAAATCTAAGGGAGCAACACTTTTAGTTTAAATTAAGACAGGTGGTGTTTCAAATCAATCCACCTGGAATACGTAATTAAAACTCATAAAGTTTAATATAAATTTCAGATTCTGATTTCTTATCTATATTTTCAGGAACAGAAAACTGGTAGATAAACTAGCAATCAAAAAGAATATTATTTTCAATGCAATTCAGAAGTAACACTTAAATCTACACATTCCATTGACCCTTTCCTAGGCCTCATCCCAACCAGAAAGCATTTTAAAGTGCATCTATGTGCAGTGCAATTGGTGAGAACCATTCTCTCTGTTACTCTGTAGCTCATAGTTCAGATTTTCAGCTACAACAATCCTGACAAGCACAGAAAGGGCTCATGTAAGAACAAAGTACATATCCTGATCACACATGACCACAGCTGCCTGCTGTAGCTAAGAACAGTCTTTATAACTTCGTTTTTAAAATATTTTTTATCCTTTTTATGAATTTATTGGGGTGGCACTGGTTTAAAAAATTATATGAGTGTCAGGTGCACTATTCTACAACACATCATCTGTATATTATATTGTACGCTCATCACTCCAAGTCAAATCTCCTTCCATCACCATTTCTCTGCCTATAACCGCCTCCAACTCCTCCCATTCTCCCTGCCCCCAGCAATCACTACACTGTTGTCTGTGTTCATGGTTTTTTTTCTCTCTCTCTCTTGCCACTATTAAGAAGTCTAACTACCTCTCACAGCCACCAAGCTATGAGGAAGCCCAAGCCATGTGGAGAAACTACACAAAACTAGGAGATATTCAGCCGCCCCCCACCTATGCCATCCACCCCAGGCAAGGATCTACACATGTGTATGAAGAAGTTTTCAGACAATTCCAAATTTTGCCACCTTCCGACTCCAACCTCATGGGAAACTCAAAGCAAGAACCACCCAAATGAGTCTAGTCAACCCACAGAACCATAAGAGATCGTAATAAATTATTGTTTCAAGCTACTAAGTTGGTTATGTAGCAATACGTAACCAGAATATATCCTGGGGATTCCTGATTCCAACAGGCAATAATCTCTACTGGCAAATAAAAACTCCAGAGGCAAAGACCGTGTTCATCTTGCTCATCATTGTATCAATAGCAAGTAGTACAGTCTCTACAACATAGTAAGATCTTAATTAATATTTAATGAACAGTTTGAGCAGCTTGATCTGTGTTATGGCAGAAAAAGGACCCATGGTCAACAAAATATCTTAGATGGGACTAAATCTGACTTTGTTTAAGAAATGTAAGTCACACCAAAGTACAAGGGAACATAAGGGGAGGGTTAAGGGAAGGCAGAGAACAAATATTTATGCCTATGATTATGTTAGCTAATGTACTAGGTGTGCTAGCTGATTTCAATATCAAAACAACCTTATGGTACTGGTGTTGTTATCTCTATCTTTGAGATGACAGAACTCAGCTTGTTTGGATGAAGTAACGTTCCCAGGGTCACAAAGCTAGGGATTTGAACTCAGGTTTGTGTAATTCTGAAGCTAGCCCTCTTCTCACTTGAGTCTCCCAGGAGACTACAACAGAAACACTAAGTAAACAGCTTGAAAGAGATACAAAACCCATCCCTTGAATCTTACCCAAAACTATTGAGCTCCATCAATTGTGGTCAACATGTTGGAACCTATTTCACCACATGAAGATCAGACCAATTACAATTAATGCCACAGCCATGAATACAAACTGGGAACCAATGCCAGAGGAAGCTTAAGTTTAAGAAAACAGATGATCGTGCACATACCGTTATGTTAGCAATTAGGCTTAATCCTAGAATCAAGGGAAGAATAGTGCCCTCCTGGGAAGAGTAACAATTTTAAGTAGATTTTTTAAGTAGATTTCTGCATTACCAACTTGAATATATTACACTCCCCTAGAATTATTATAATTCTTCACTCCACATTTCATTTATTTCAGCAGGGAAGTGGGATGGTGCGATGATCTCAGTAGGCAGATGGTTTCTTCATTTCAAAGAATAATTTGAATGTCAACAAGTCAGTAGATGCTAGAGGGAGAGGGGAAGTGGTAAATAACAAAGGTCCTCGTGCCAGACTCTGAGGTGGAGTGAGGATGTGCTATCAAGGACCAGCACTTTAAGAAGCTAGGCACTTAGATTTTGCTAAATTTATGAAAGGGTGTGAACTGACATTGCATATTTTCTATAAGGTAAAAAGAAATTCATTGTTTATTCCTGTTGAAAACAGTTACAATCTACTCAAGTAGATATTTTAAAAATTTCAGAAGAAAAAGAGTAGAGATCGACTAAAACTTAAATATAAACATTGGTAGACAGAGGTAGATATATTTCTTCTTAACTCAAAAGATTAAAACAAGGATGAAGGAACTGACCACATTCTCTGGTATCAGCTTGCAATCTTTCAAAGTCTTGTCATTCTCCCATCTGCTAGAATGCAGAGTTTGAATGTCCTGGTTATTCGCACTTATCAAGGATAGTTCATTCAACTCATTTCCTCTAGGGATGTTTACTGCAGTTTCTAATCACTTTTAGCCACTGAGAAAAGGCACTCTGACTCTGGGTCCCAAGGATTATGTGTTTGTAGTTCAACTCAGTGGCCACTAGGTGGTAATATTGTTGATTTGGGTAGCCATGACATGAGATCCCATAAGGCGTGCCTTCTTTAACGGAATCATATAAACACTTTCTATCAGTAAGATTTAACTTTAGAAATTAAAACTACATTTCAAATAAAATATTTTAATGGTGAAGAAAATACAATTCTGTAGAAAAGCTCCATGCATATCTGGTACCGTTTAACTTATGCTTATTCTGCCTACTCGATTTTTACTCTAATTA
The DNA here is from genome assembly GCF_036850995.1 of Saccopteryx leptura. NCBI lineage: Eukaryota > Metazoa > Chordata > Mammalia > Chiroptera > Emballonuridae > Saccopteryx > Saccopteryx leptura. Next base: position 86,741,395 of record NC_089508.1, read on the forward strand.
TATACATCACGATTTACAAATCATAGCAAAGAGGAAGCTTATATTAATTGTTTTGGCTTATTAAGATGAATTTTTGTTTTTGGCTTATTAAGATAATTTTTCTTCCACCATTTGAATTTGAACAATAGTTATTCACCAGAAAAGAACACTTCTGTGATTGACGTTCAGAGCTTCACCCTTTAAATCATCTGATAAGACTGTGATACAATGACTGAGCATATAACAGTGGCAGATGCTGACCGATAACGCCAGGCTCCATGCTAACCGCTCCACATATATTATCTCATTTAGCCCTGGGCTACTTACTACTGGTGCTACCACATTCTTTTCAATGAACTCAGCAGAAGAAACAGACCTGTATTATTTGAAAGACTAAAGAGGCCTTTCCAGGGTTGTACATTATCTGCAAAACCACGTATTATATAAGATGTGTTCCATAAGATACTCCAGAAGGCAGTATAGATGTTAAGTTCCTCTAGGATGAAGGAGACTATAAGTAATTCAAAGAGAAGTCTTGTGATACCAACTGTGATCAATCACTGATTAAAACCTCAATGATATTTGTAAAGAATCCAAAGAGGAAATGGTTGAGCCAACAATTAAATGAAGTAATCTATCATGACAACAACTGTTATGCAAGAATTTGGAGCTCCATACTGGGTCCATAAAATAACTACATTTCCCCACATTTTTTCCAAAGTACAAACGAAACTTCTCAGTTGTTACTGGTGGGGAAGGTAGAACATGTCTCTTAGGATTCTAGGAAGGGGGCTCCCTGGGCTTAAGCTATGGTAAGTCTGCTATTCTTACATTTTTCTCATTTAGATGGTGATAGCAAATGTTTATTTCTAGTTACTCATATGGACCTTGGGACACAGGGGAAAAATAAGTGATTTTCCAAGTTACCAGGATGGCATAGCACCAACACCGAGACTGAGATCACACTGACCTTGAATAAATTACTGAAGTGCCCAGACTCAGTCTCCTAAACTGGAAAGTCAGGAATAAAAAAAAAAATCAGCAGCAAGGATTGCTGCAAAGTTAACACGAAGCATTGTGCTTCAACTGTGGAAGTCCAGTGGCATCCTCCCAACTCTCTGTCCAAACTGAAAACTCGAGGAAAATTTTCAACCCATTGGTGTTTCTCATAGAGAATGATGCTGAGATAATAGTTACGCTCTAAAAAGAACACTTTGTATTTATTAATGCTTTATATAGTTCATACAATGCCTTTACCTGTATGGTGTCTAATTTAATCTTCATGACACTGTACAATAGATATTACTAGTCCCACTTTATAGACAAAATTTTCCAAAAAGACTCAGAGAAATGAAAATATCTGTTCATAGAGAAGTTAAAGTGGTGAAACCCTAACTTAAGCTCCTAACTTCAAGCACAATGCTTTTTGTGCTACATTCAGAATACTTAAAAAGCAAAACCAAAAAACCTTATTTAACCTAAAAAAAAAAGTATACATGCAATCATAATAGGGTGATTAAATAATGCAATTATGGCTCAGTGTCAGGAATAAAACTTCAGACGTTACTACGACTCTGCCTCTGGGGAACATAATTTTCCAAAACAAGCCAATGAAGTATGGAAAGAGAAATTCACAAGTGGATGAGAAGACCTATACATAGCAAGAAAGGCCCTGCCTTACTGGCTTCACCCCAAACTTCTACCTGGGGGTGTTTCTGCTCCCTAGAAAGGAGTTCCTGTAATTGCAGCTCCAGGATCTCAAAGGATCTTAGATTCTGCCATTTTATCATGGCATATAAAGGGATCACATCAATACCAATGATCTCATCATGAGGTGTGCTCTAGTAGTTCTTTAATACTTAAATGGTTAAAGGCTTACTTCAAGTTATAAACATCGCCTGACCTGTGGTGGCGCAGTGGATAAAGCATCGACCTGGAAATGCTGAGGTCGCCGGTTTGAAACCCTGGGCTTGCCTGGTCAAGGCACATATGGGAGTTGATGCTTCCAGCTCCTCCCCCCTTCTCTCTCTCTCTGTCTCTTCTTCTCCTCTCTAAAATGAATAAATAAATAAAAAACAAAAAAAAAAAAAAAAAAAAAAAAAAAAAAAAAAAAAAAGTTATAAACATCAATTTAGGATACATTCCCTGTTCTGCTCAAGCATCTGTCTTGTGAGCTTGGAGCTGTTGCCACGCGAATGTCTTATAATCTGCTGCTAAGGAAAAGACCCAGTAAGTGTTAATAATACTTATTCTATACTTCCCTTCAAACCCAGCTCTATTACACTTGCATCTAGTTTTGAGATAGTGCTTAAAAAGAGGAGACAAAACCTTCCTTCCCAAAAATTAGAGTTAAGGCTTAAAACGCAGCTACTGCTAGGGGAGGTCAGATCCTGACAATGGTCTTGAGATATAATGGACAAATAACTGGTCCTATCCTGTGGCTAGGTTTAGAATGGTGGCCTGTGTCAGGGTCTTTTAAAATGTAGGTTTTTTACTCTCTCATCCTGCATGTTCAAGAAAGAGTCCGCTGAAGCCCCTAAGACATCCATGCACAGGAGAGTTAAGAGGCCCCAAGTGAAATGGAGAACAGGATTACAGTAACAGGGAACAAAAGATGAGGAAAAGAAAAATAGCCTACATATTAGAGCAAGGATCCCTCTTTGTGGACATTTCAGTTATGGTCATCACTAGAAAGTGATGGAACCATAGCGCAATGTGTGTGTGTGCATGCATGGGTGTGCACTCACATGTGCTAGGAGGACCATCTTGCCTAGAACAGTTGTGGAGGGGTGTGGAGAAGGACTATAAGGATAGAAAGCAGGGTCCTAGCTCATTGATCTGGTTCACATTCACAAGAGAAGGAAAATACAAGAGGCCCTCAAATTTCTTTCTAAAGGGTCCAGCCCAGTCCCCCACAGGAGGGAGAGTCTGTGAATGAGTATATTAAAGTTCCAGTCCTTTGGAAACTGAACACGAAGGGCTAGATATATTAGCCTAGGGCACTCCAATTGGTACCACAATGGAGAAGCAGTCTTAAAAGTGTAAAATACCATGAAATAATTGTCCCACCAAAATTTGGGGGGTTCAAATTAATAAAAAGATTTATGAAAAGTCTGTATACACCTCTGAATCCCATCCATTCATTTTCTATCCATTACAGCAATGAACCTGTTTGATTATATTCAGGGGTAAAATTCTAAATATTTAACAACGGCCTGGGTACCAACTAAACAGAACAGACAACCTGCATGGCTGGCATGGTAAGGACCAAGGGCACGTCAGCCCTAGGTGAGTTTCTTATTTGTCCTCAGGGATTTTCATTAAGTAGTATCCATTTCTCCGCTTCTTCCTTACTTAAATGGTAACATGATATACCCACTCTTCTAATTCTTGCTTTTTTCCACTTAAAATTAATCTTAGAGGTACTTGCCTGTCAATACCTTTTTTCTTTTTCTTTTTTTAACAAATGCTAAGTATTCCACCATATGGAAGCACCATAATTTGACAATTCCATTACTGATGGTCACATAGGTCGTTGCTAATCTTTTGCTGTTACAAACAACGTCACAATGAGTAACATGCAAATAAATTACTTTTCATGTGGGAGCATATCTGTGGGTATGCATCTAGAAGTAGAATTGCCAAGTCAAAAGGCATATATGCATTTGTAACTTTAATACATATTACTAAACTGACTTTTATACGGATTGTAAAATTTATACTTTCACAAGCAATACAAACAATGGAGTTATCCTATTGTATTGCCAACACAGTTTGTTATCAAATTTATAATTTATTATAGGTGAAAAATGGGATTTCAAAGTATTTTATTTTGCACTTCAATTTTGAGAGTGGTATCTTTTAATATGTTTAAAAAGCAGTTTCTGCCACTGTTCATATTATTTGCCTTTCTTGCTATTGGATGTTGACCTTTTTAAAAATTATGTTCAGGAGGTCTTATATATTAGGTAGACTGAGTTACAAATTTGGGACTGTGACATATTTTTTATTATATTAAGAAAGTTATGTTAATGTTTTATTGAGCTTTTAAATGAAGAACGGCTGTTGAATTTTGTCAAGTGCCTTTTTTAACATCTATAGAGATGTTTACATCTAAAAATATGAGTTTTCTTGTTAGGGTTATTAATAGTAATGAATTATATTAATAGACTTCCTAATATCATATTATCCTTAAGTTCTGGGAATAAACTTCATTTGGTTGTGAAATGTACTCTTTTATTTAAAAATTTTAAACTATGGTGATATTGATCTGTAGGTATTTTGTTTTGTTTTTCGGAGGGGGGTCTACTTTACCAGGTATGCATGTCATTAAGTATACATAAAAATAATTTAGGCATTTTTATTCTTTTTGCAAAACTTTTCATTAGAAAAAAAGAAAAAAAGAACTAGAGTTATTCAGTAAACAACTTATTGGATGTTTGGCCAAAAAGAAAAGTTGAATAAGTTAAACACATTAAAGGGGGGAAGTTGGTGGAGAAGAAGAAAGAGAGGGAGGAGAGAATACAGGGAGTGAAAAACTGATTTCCAAAGGTGGGGTGGTAGAAGGGGTATGTGCTCTTTGCAGAAATTTCTGAGAAAACAAAACAAAAACAATGAATCCAAACTAATTCTTTCAGATAAGAGTCTACTTAATAAACCTCTGATAAGGAGCACTCTCCACCTTGCACGGGTCACTGCTCCGTTACTTCAGTGACCAAGAAATCACAGCAGATTATCTTAATTCTCGGCCATCTGATGTGAGTTGGAGCCATCCCTGCTGGCACTTTTTTGAATAGTAGTGAGGTATACAGGAATCTGGTGTGGCCCGCACACAGTGTGCATTCTCCCAGCAACAGTCTGTCCTTCCACAAGCTCTTTAAAGAATACAAGAATTATTTCCTCTCATAGGAAATAATTATACAAGAATTATTTACAAGATTATTTATTAATAATAATAATAATTATTATTTATTAATAATACAAGAATTATTCCTCTCACACTGTCCAGATCATTGATCTTTCCTGATCTCTGTAACCCAATGCTTGAGTATGCTGACTCAGATGGTTTTCTTTCTACCCTCTGGGGGTTGAATAGACTACTTAATAAGCTGCTTTTATTCTATAGTTTAGAGTTTCGATCATGGCTCTTGTCAATCTAATCTGAGCTAAGCATTTATTAAGAAGAGATTGAATTCATATCTATAATATAGATTTTTTGATAGTCAAGGAGGTTTGACCATAGACATGAAGTATAGACCCCCAAAAAATGCATCTCACCAGATTCTGGCATGATTTACCAATTCTAAAAGAATTTAAACAGGAAAATCAGAGAGGAAAAAGAAAAATACCCTTTGGGAACTTTCCAAGACTCAGGCTGTTTGTCCAGTAATTCAACAAATAATTCAACAAGTAATTCAACAAATAATTATTACCATGGGCCAGACTGATCCTGTATTATGTGGGGATGACAAAGTGCAGGATTGACAGAGGCAAAGTCCCAGCTGTCACAGAGTAGAGTCAGCTATTTATTCTTTTCGCATGCAATGTGGGAAATCGGAGTTATTGTTTTGTTTTTTAGTTTTGCAAATTTATCTATTTAATTTTTATTGGAAAACAGTTTCTTGACATTTAGAATTATCTCTAGTCTCAGCTGGTCCAAGAACCTTCCAGAATAGTTTGATTAACAAGCACTAGAACGGCTCATTCAGATTCATTTTGATCTGGTTCCATTCATGGATGCCACCTAAAATTAATGGAGAATGAGATAAGGCCAAGTGTGGAAGAGTGCTGGTATTAGCACTAGTTTAGGTTTCAGCCCTCCCTGCCAAAGCCATAAATACAAATGACCAATTTAACAGCATGAAAAGACCACCTACAAGATCTATACCTGGGACCTCATCAGTTGCTCTGTGCCTTCTTTCAATTACAGGATCCCTGCCACGTTTATGGGGACTTTTAATGTGAGCATCACATTTTTGAAGGCCATATCATTATGATCATGTTTGATCTAAGGGAGGGAAAACCCAAGCTCCAATAATGCCTGCACAAGGTTACCCTGAACTGAGCTGTAAATTGGAATCAACAAGAGCTTACTGTGGAAAAGAAAAACCATGTAAGGAAAAAGGCTCAGGAACTGTGGAGACTGTAACTCTGAAAAGCGGTGCCATTAAAATTACTTTTGATTCTGCACAGGAAATGAAATTATTAAGAACAATTACCACAGTTTTGTCAAATAATCCTATTTAAGGGCATTTTGAGTAGGGAAGGATAATAAAAGACAAGGATAAACACATCATCTCCACGTGTGTGTGGCAACAGGATATGATTTACAAAAGAAAAATTAAACCATTGTGATTGTTAGAATTGAATTGCAGCTTATGTAAAAATTAGTCCAACCATGCGTCAACTGAGTCACAACACACGTAAGTGACTTCTCAGGCACAAAGAATACAATTGCTTATGACGTTATGAGTGATAAAACCCCTGAAAGAAAAGTAGCCACTTCCTGCCAAATATCCAAATATTATGGAAGTTTAGAAGTATCTTTTCTCAATTATAGTTATTATATTACACCCTGTACTCAGACACTCGAATACTTCAAGAACTAGTTTATACTCTTTCTTTGTGCTATCTTACTGTGATTGCTTTTGCTCAAGTTCTTACCATCATTTGCCTGGACTACTCTTCAGAAGATGAGCTTGATAGACTGGCTTCCTGTCATTTACTATGCCAAATCTTCCTAATATTGTTCTTAGGCATAGTGTGTTTTTAACAACAAAAAAGCAAAATGATCCCACGTACCAAAACAAACAAACCCAACATGACCATGTCACTCCCACACATGCTACTTTTCAGAGGCTCTCTGTTGCTTTTAAGACAAAGTGCAGGTTCTCTCGTAAGTCATTCTGTGACTCTCTACTTTTTTGTCTTGTGTTCTTCCCATATTCCCTGTGAGCTAGCTACACCAAGTCTCTTGCCATTCCCCAAACACATTATGTCTTTTACCCTGAGATTCACAGTGTTTTCCTCTGCCTGGAATTTTCTTCATAACTTGTCTACTGAGAATTCCTCATCCTCATTTTTTTTTTCATCTGTACAACAGGGTGATAACAGTGTTCACATCAGAGAGCCGTCATGAGGACCGAATATGAAAGAAGATCTCCCCAGAGTGTCTGGCATACAGCAGCATTCACCAAGTGGTAGCTAGTATTGTCATGGTCATTATCTTTTTCCCCCTCCCAAATCTGAACAAAACATCTCTTTTGCTAAAAGTCTCCCCTGATTTACCTATAAGTGTTAGGCATTCCTCCTCTCTAATGCTCTATGCCTAAATATAATACCATATTACATTAACTTCAAAATTGATGAAATTTTCATGTATTTTAGCACCTCTGATTTGGAATACATTGTACAATTTATGACATATCATGGTTTAATTGCCAGTATTTTTTCTTTCCAAATAGTACTTGTAATAATGATATTTCTTACAATGAATGGCATATGAGATACTACTTAAACTGCATGATAATTGCCACAAATATTTGATTATGTAGGGTAGATAATACATGTTTATTGTGGATGAAAAATTCTACATTTTCCATGAATCAGTGAAACATCAACATAAGAAAAGGGACTACTAGTTAGAATTCTATAGGACCCAAGAGATCTTCCATTTGTATATCCTGCAACTTGGCCACACCCCACCCCCTGAACCACTGGGGAGGAGTCTGATGAGGTTGCAAGCCAGCATCTCCCTCAGTTAAGCTCCCCTATCTGAGAACCAAACAGTGGCCAAACCCAGAGCAAAAAGTAGGGAAGGGCTAGCTTATGAAATTGCATTCCAATAAAATAGGCTTCACCCTGAAGAAGGCAGAGCAAAGAAGTGAGGAGAGTGAGATGAGAAAGGTCAGGGAATCATGTCTTCCAGATTATGACTTTCCAATAGACATACAAGGTTGGGCAAAAGTAGGCTTACAGTTGTGAGTACTCGAAACACAGAGGTTATTTTTGTAGTATTATTTATTGTATCATTTTTCCATACGAACACCTGTAAGCCTACTTTTGCCTCGCACTGTATCACGTGGACCACATATATAATTTAAAATTTTCTAGTAGCCATGCTTAAAAGCTAAAAGAAACAGATAAATTAATACTAGTATTTTATTTATTGAAACCCAAACTTTAAAATATTAGCATTTTATCATGTAACCAACACAAAAGTCCAAAATAATTTTTTTCTTGCACTAAGTCTTCAAAATCTGCCACGTGTTTTACCCTTACACACATCTTAAATTGGATTAGCCTCATTTCAATTGCTCAACAATTGCACGTGGCTAGTTCCTGCCCTGTGTGTTGGACAGCACAATTCCACATTGATTTTTGACCAATTCCATTAGATAATGAGATTATAGTAACAGGCTGTTACAACAGTGGCTCTTTTCATCACACAATCCTGGGCATATTTAAGATCCCTGCAGTATTTATTTATGTATTTTAACATTTTTTTACAGAATGGGTAATTTTCCTTACGACTCTTTTTGTGCTTCATTTTAGCTGATTTTGTTTTAACTGTGATTTCAGGTTATTCTTACCATCAGTCCCATATTCTGTTCATGTTGGTTAAAGGAGGGCTGATTCCTTTATTCAGTTAGATCTTTCCCCCAACAAGACAGTCCTCGGGAGAGGGACAAGGAGTATATGATTCATCTTAGTATAATCCCAGCATTTATCGCAGTCCCTAATATACATATATAGCAGGCTCTGAACAAACAGCTTTGAATACACGTTAAAAGGTGAACTAAGCTACACAGTAGTGGTTTTCAGCCTGGACTGCACACTGGGCTCACCTGGGGAGTAAAAATGCTGATACCTGGCCCCACTCCCAGAGATGCGGGTGGAAGGACTAGAGTTTGGCCTGGGTGTCAAAATTTAAGAAATTTCCCCCAGGTTATTCTAGTGCATAGCTAAGGTTGAAAACTACTGTGCAGGGGCTTTCTAGGACCGTTCAGTCCATGGCTGTGTCCCTGCCCTCCTGACATAAGGTCCGTTTTGCGGCATGTCAATTCTTTCTCTCAGAACAGACCAGATATTTCTTGACAAACCTCGTAGAGAGGAGACTAACACAAAACCCCAACAGGAATTTGAAAATTCCTTTTCCAGGCACCAAAGAAGACATTCGAGGGTCTAAATCTTTTCCTATTTATTTTTCTAACCAAAAAAATGGAATTCACAATTTAAGTTTTGAGATGCTAGCTGGTTCAAGGAGAGGAAGAAGGCCACTACAGCACATAGGGAGGTAACACCCGATACATACACTAAAGAATTTTCCAGACAGAGGCTAATACTAATACAGGTACATCACACAGTGATTCACTATATGTATATATTGAGAAATAATCATCATAATAAGTCTAATAAACAGTTATATATATATTTTTTGTGGAGATGAGAACTATTAAAAATCTATTCTCTTAGCAACTTTCAACTATACAAGACAGTATTATCGACTATGGTCCCTGTGCTGCGCATTACATCACAGGACTTATTTTGTAACGGGAAGTTATGTTCCACACTTCGTTTTGTTTCACATCTCCAGATGAATTGGAGAAATTAAAGTAGGAAATATCCAAAATGCATTAAACTTTCACCTTCACTAACAGTGATCAAGAAAGTTCCCTACTCCTGTCAAAACTGTGGAAGGAGAAACATCACTCAGCGGCTTTCTCAGTGACCGGGCCTCAGGCATACACCTCCATCAACTAACCCCAAAGGTGGGTGCGTGTCAAGTGATTAAATGTCTGGAATTCACCTGGCCCCAATTTTAATTTCTGAAAAATAATGGAAAATACAACACAAGTCTCCTAATAGCTACCCTCATAAACCCAGGAATCCTGGCCGGAATGACTGTAGATCTGACACGCACAACTAAGTCAGCCTTACGTAATGTCCTTCGTCAGTTAACATGTATGTGGGGGGTCCTCTAGGGTTCCATGAAGAGATAGAGAAAAAATCTTCCCCAAAGTTTACAAAAACAAGAGCAATGTGAAAAAATTTTAATATTAAAGCAGATTTGAAAGGTGACAAGGAAACAGTTATAGGACAACTCCACATCTACATTGAGGATGTAACCACCACGGGCAGATGGACGAATGTTAACAGGAAGCTGCTGCTGGTGAGCCAGGATGCACAGGGCAGGGACCTCCGAGAAAGAGCGTGGAAGGAAGACTGTCTCTGAGTATTGTATTTGTGCAGCTGACACAACTTCCTACCTTTCTGGAAGAACTCTTCGAGTTTGTCCTTGAAAGGCTGGAGATACTCCTTTGGTGACTCCTTGCACACCACGGCCATCTGTTTCTCACTTGCTGTGAAGAGAAGTTTGGAATTAGACTTCCCAAGAATATGAACTTGCTGACCTTGTGCTCTGAGCTATGCCCTTGGGTATCATACTGCTCACAAAAATTAGGGGATATTTCAAAATGAATATGAAGTTATAAAATATCCCCTAATTTTTGTGAGTAGTATAGTTAGTTATGCAAAGCTCTTATCATTCATTCTTTATCCAAATTCAAGGGGAAAAAAGCAAAACCAAAGAACACAATCAAACAAAAGCAATGAGCTCACTCTACACCTTTCTTCAGGAACTGGGAAATAAATGTCCCTTCAACTTTTCCTTTAGAGATGCTACAAAACCTCTGACTAGGAACTCTGCTTTTGGTCTCTTGAAAATAGAGACAAAAACTACCGAAGGACCATTCCCAGGGAACTAAGGTGCCCTGACCTTCTTCAGATCATTCTCCAAAAGCAGAGTTTGAAATTCATTTTGCAGAAATTTCTAGGCATTCAAGTCGCCTTGAACCAGCAAACGGGCTACTCCTCAGGGTGACACCGTATCCCAGCACGAGCACTAAGCCCAAGTTAAGGAGCATCACATCTCTCTGCCCGCTTCCCATCCACCCACCCTTCTCACTGACTGTCAGCTAACACATGTGAGATCATTTGATTTGTGACTCACACCCCAGCTTCCAAATTCTTAGAAAGGAAATGTTTGTGACTGGTAATAAAAATTTGATAAATTCTTGGAGCCAAGAATCTCACCATCCTCAAATGAGGACCTGGGTGGGTGTTATCTATACTCTGGCTTCAGGGAAGTGAAATGTCATCTTTCATAACAGAGGAAGAAGACTTTTTATCTCTTTCAGGAGAAGAGATGGACACAAATAGATAAGAGTAGCAAGAGAGAACAGCTGACTGGAGAAGGATGGCCCCTCGGGCATCCCTGCAGCTTCAGTACAGCCTCCCATACTCACAGTGCATGCTGGGAGGGAATGTGAGCTGTGAACACTAAATGAGGGGCTCAATTTCACACTGAGTTCTGACCTAGAGCTGAACAAAGAATCCTCACAGGGAAGTAGAGGTGTCCCCACCCAGGCACCCCTCAAATCCCTTTTCCTACAAATCTTATAGGATAGCTGTATTTCTCTACAGAGATGGGATTTTGGCATAAATTGTTCTTAGATCACAAGGAGATAGGGTGAGTCTAGCCCTACTATGCTTATATAGGGGTTTAACACAAATACTCATACATTCAAAGAATTTATTGAGTGTATGAATTATGGCACTGTGCTAAATGTTGGGATAAAATATTTAACCAGACCTATGGGTCATCTCTCCTTTAAAACGTTCATAAGTATCAGGGAATGTTCATAATGTTCAGAGCGACAGGGGAATCACTGAATTATAATATAGTATGGGTGCATGGGAACTTGCGGAGGGGCTCCCAATTCAGATTCGGGTTGGGTGAGGTCCAGGGAAGGATCTCTAGGAAAGATAACACAACTTGAATTGCAAAGGTCATGGAGGAACTAGACTGCCAGCCATGGAAAGTTAAAAAAGTGGGGAGTAGTTTCAGAAAGAGGAATAATGAGTAAAAGTAAAGCATGATGGGAACACATGGGTCTTTTGGGATAAGTTACATGATAATAGCATGACTGGACCTCAGGACATGGACCTTCTTTCTTTCCCAGGACTATAGTGTCCTGTGTCTAGAGTTTGATTCAAAGGAATAAGATTCAAGGAACTGGATTTCAGAGGAACTCTATCCAAAGGAACTGGAACCAACCTGATTAGGGAAGAGAGGACAGATAAAGCCACAGAAGTAGGAGCTTGTATAATTTTGAATAAAGTGGTCAGGAAAAGTTTCACTGTGAAGATATTTGACAAGGGACTTGACCAGAGTAAAGAAGGGAGCTGCGAGTTAGTCTGGCGGGGGGGGGGGGGGGGATATAAGAGTTAGGACTTGTTAAGTTTGGATGCCATTTACACACTCACATTATATGCAAAGTCTGCAGTTTAGGCAGCATAGCTGGGATAGAAATACACATCAGGAAGTCACAGGCATGAAACTGGTATTTAAAGCCATGCAAGCAGATGAATCGGCAGGAAAAGAATGTAGCCAAAGAAGAGAAGGGGTTGCAGGACAAACCCTGAGGCACGCAAGCAGCGGGGAGAGGCCAGAAAAGGATGGGGAACGAGTAGAAGAGTAGAAGTATGGAACTACATGAGCTGAGAGGAAACCAGCACTATAACAGAGAAAGAGCAGCCTGCTCTGGGCAGCACTGGTGAAAGGGCAAGCAGAAGGCGGAGAAGTGACCATTGATTCTAGCACCATGGAAGTCACTGGTCATCTCAAAAGCAACTTCAGGGAGTGAGGGGTAGAGGGAAGAAACCAAATTGAAGAGGGGTAAGGAAAGTGGAGACACAGTCTACAGCCACTTGTTTAACAAGTTAAGCCAGAGAAAGAAGAGTAAAATGAGGAACATCCTTTTGCCCAAGAAGATGTTCTCTGGGTTACTCCAATCAAGAGTGGGGCCCCATTCCCCAGAGGAATGTTGTGTAAAAATAAACCCACCGGGGCGCTGGAGCCCAGGGGAATCCCATGATGCTGATTCACCTCACAGAGGGAGGCTGCCCGAGATGAAATTCACCTTCATGTCCCAAGATCATGAGTATTCTCCATGAAAAAATTTAAGCAGAAGTGACAGGGCCAAGTGAGGACATGCCAACATGCTTTAGGACTTTTGGACAAACTTGCAAAGCTGGGCCACCAAGTACAGCCTTTGCACGAAATCATCTAAAGCACTAGTCAAAGATCCCTCCTATCAAACATCGCAGCTGAGTCAGAATTTCCACTGTGATGATTATGTGGTTATGGACGCAGCCTTGGTCTGCGAAACATTAGCATGAAAAATATTCATTAATCACCTACTCATGACTAGGCCTAAATATAGATGGATTGAGCATGATTTGATTTATAGGGTGCTAAGCGATCCATGTATTTATTTTAAAACATCCCTTCCATGGTTCCCATGAAAACTGCCACCATTAGAAGCCTTCCCTTGAACAAGAGGCACTAACTCCAGAAGATCTCTTCAGAAATGCATATATAAATATATATATGTGTGTGTATATATATATATATATACACACACACACACACATATATGTTGAAAAAGAAAACATTCATTAACACTTTAGTATAAATTTATTTCTCAGACTGGTTTGGAAAGGCTAGATTTCAAGCATCAGATAGGAAAGTTGCTATAATGGAAAAAAAAGGCACAGTCATGAAGGTCCCGATTGGTCAGAGACTGTGGAATAGGAAGCTGTCAGCAGGCAGCCCCAAACATGAGTTCCTGAGCATTTGAAGGGAAGGGACACTCATCTCCGAGAGGAGAACAGTCACTAATTTCTAAAATGTATTATGAAGATAACACACAAAAGGAAACGTGAAAAACATTGACCAAAAAAAGTAAAAAAAAATCATTCATGAGACCGTGATGGAAACAGTTCCATTCCATACTTCGGTCCCTATTTTTTTAGGGTCTTAGCCTCAGCATCACACATACCCCTTCATTATTTTATAGGAGATGGCTTTATGCGTCATCTTAAAATATACTTTTAATTGATAGAGAAATTTGTATACCTTTATTCTTTCTCTTAAACATAGCATGCACACTTTCCCATATTATTTCACAAAATTCACAAGCATTGTGTTTAATAGCCATATAAATTTCCATCAAGTAGATATCCTAGTTTACTTACAAATTCCCCTGCAGTTGGATAGAAAACTCCTTTCAACTTTATTTATTTATGTATTTATTTTTTAATTGATTTTAGAGAGTTGGGGGTGGAGCGAGGAGCATCAACTTGTAGTTGCTTCTTGTATGTGCCTTGACCGGGCAAGCCCAGGGTTTCGAACTGCAACCTCAGCATTCTAGGTTGACACTCTATCCACTGCGCCACCACAGGTCAGGCAACTTCATTCTTACAGTGACTCATTCAGGCTTTAAGTAACATTGGTGCCCATAAAAACTTATTCTGAATTTCAGATTACTTTTTAGGCTAGATTTCAGAAGTGCAATTTTGGGTAAAATAGGAAAAACTTTTTTAGAGGTCTTGATACACAGTAGATACAAACTGCTTTTTGTGTAACATGATTTGCACCAACCGGGGAAAAAGGAAGTAGAGAGATTCTGAAAACAAAGCTGTGGCTTGTCTACTACTTTACAGAATTGTGACTGTCACTGTAAATTAACATGGGCCCTCGGCCCTTGCCTTGGAAGTGATCACACTCCAGAATGGCAAACACTGAGATGCCCATCCATGCACTAAGGTAATTTACTCAAAGGCAGAGATAACTGGAGACACACAAAAGTAGGTACAAGATAATCTAGGGTTAACCACTATGTGAGACTTGGTGTGAGGCCTGTCCCTTAAAGCGGCTTTTCTGAAAGGTTCTTGGAATTACACTTAATTTGAATGCAAAGCATACATTCAGTGTGGGTGGAGCTATCTGAATTTTGGGAGGGTCTACAGACAGATTTGAAATTTACTTCAAATGCTCAGATCTTTAAAAGTACATATACATTTATATAACTATAAACACATAATTTTTTTTTAAAGCAATGAAATACCACTTTTATTAAAAATTGTAATAGCTGTTTTCTGTGAGTACAGAATGATGGATATTTAGACACCACTTATATTGAGGGTAAATTGATACAAACTTTTTTTGTTTTGTTTTGTTTTTTTTTTAATTTTTTAATTTTTTTATATAATTTTATTTTTTAATGGGGTGACATCAATAAATCAGGATACATATATTCAAAGATAACAAGTCCAGGTTATCTTGTCGTTCAATTATGTTGCATACCCACCACCCAAAATCAGATTGTCCTCTGTCACCTTCTATCTTGTTTTCTTTGAAACACATAATTTTAAGATACTCAGACCTGCCTATCAACAATATCAAATAACAATCTGGACACGTGATTATAATTCAAGCTATTTTTGTGAAGAACAGATAGAGCCTACATTTGGGGGCAACTGAGGGAGTATCATCCGAAGAGATATTTTTAGTAAAAATCACTGGGGGGAAATGAAGAGGCAGCTGCTGGAGTCAGCATAGGCAGAGAGAGCAAAGCCCCGTTGGCTGAGACACCTCATTCTCACAGGAATTCTACTGGAATCTATTCTATGCATCCTACCCATTGCTCAAATCAGAAAAACGATTTGCTTATTGGAATGCTTAAATAAAAAAGACTTCCTCTGCAGCCAAATTGCTTATTGCATGGCAGTTCTTACTAAAATTAAGCGACAAGTTTTCTTACCCATATAAATCTTGAAGGTGACAAGCCTGCCTCTCTATGATCTGAGGAACTCAGTAAGTGGAAGAGGTAGCGATGCTGATTTTAGGGTTCCTTCCTTCCCGTGGTGCAATAGCTGGCTACAAGGAGACCAGTGATTAAGACACATAAGCCCATTACCAAAAAGCAACCTGTTTCCACATCGCTCAAGCAGGACAGCTGCAAGCCTTCCCCTGCCTTGCTGACCTCCGCCTGAGCCCTGCTCCCACTTCAGCCTTCACTGGTTACTCACATTAACTGTAATTTTCGACTCTGGGAAGTGTTTACATCTAAATAAAACACAAAGAGATAAAAAAAGAAAAGATGGAAAGGCATAGGAAAGAGAGAAGAAAAGGATGAAAAGTTAACATGAAAACACACAGCCTGAACTGGCAGCTGGATTCTGGTATCCAGTCTTGGCGATGGAAACCCCTGGCAAAGCATGAAGCTGGCGACCACGGCTAATAAGTTTGCCACTGTCTACAGATTTAATGCAATATTTGGCTCAGACATTTAAAAAAAATCCCCTACTACAGCTAAAATATTTACACAGTCCTACGTGTCTCGGCTAATGCCTGTTAAGCAATCGTCTTTTAAAACTCTGCAGACCCTGTGAATCCATCGGGAGAACTGTGGCCTATAAACAAAGCTTCCCCTGAAGAGGGGTGCACCGTCAATTTGCTGGGCGTCAGGAATTCTTAGATGTGTTTGGAAATAAAGTGGAAAATCAGAACTAGTTTGGAGTGGGTAACAAGTGGCCGACAGTCTCACTGGCAGGATGCTGTTAGTGGCACTAACGGGAAGCCTCCAGACACTGGCCTCAGCTATTTAAAGCCCCGCTCTCCTGTAAACCTGTCACTGAGCCTGCCTCTCTGCTGAGTTATGGCCCAGGGAAAGTGACTGGTCCAGCAGCCCCAGTAGTCTGCATCTCAGGGCCAGCAGGGGGGAGAAGGTAAGCCAGTGAGGTTTGTAACAGGAGGCTCTTATGGAGTTACACACCACATGACTCTGTGTGTTTTAGGAAGGATGGGGGATGCGTAGAGGATAGGGGAAATTCTCCCCTGGGAGAGGCTAGGTATAACAGGTTCCATAACAGGTTCTGAAATGCCTATTAAACTCCCTAACATCTTTATCCCTGATGTTAATGAGCCCCAGTGATAAAATTTAAAGGCAAGGGAGGCGGGTCAATGCTATCTCCTGCTGGTCTGGGGAGCCCCAGGAACTTGTCCCTGTCTTCAAGATGAAGCAGGGACTCTGGGGAGGACCTTGAGCAAATTGTTCAATTGTTTCCTATCAGATTAGCTGCCTTTTTATTTTTACACCATTATCACTGACTTGAACATGTCATTGATTATGACCCACAATTAATTTTATAACAACTTTAAGGGAGAAAAATAATACACTTCAGTTTAAAAACTCAGCCCTAGCTTAAAACACTCAATTTTGGGTTGAAGGATAAGAAGCGGCACATCCTGGATTAAAAACAAAAACCAAAATCTAGATGTTTTTAATTCCAAGATATAGTTCCCCAAATGGGAGGAAGCAATTATTCGTTCATTCTTTTTACAATAGCACCGTTAGAAAGAGCTTAGTAAGTGGTTTTTCGAGTCTGCCAACCAGCAGGAGGGCACACTCAGCTCACCTTCCCACCTATCAACAGACAGCAAGTTTCCTCATTGTTCTTAGAGACAGAGTACTGTTCCTGCCAGAAGAGACATCCAAAGAGAAAGGAGGAATAAGTTTCTCCCCTAGAAAATGAGGGTAACGCTTGCCCTTAAAATGGGTTTACCAGTGACTTCTTATTTCAGTGAGTTGATTTAAAACTAGCAGCTAACTCAGGGCTTTGAATAAATATTTGCTGGATGAATAAACTGATTGAAAAGGTCAAACAAGGTCCTCCTCGTACTTTGGAGGAAATTTTTTTTTTTTTGGATACCTGGCGATTTGATGGTGTTTTCAAAGGCCATCAAAAATAGTCAAGAAAAGCAGTATAAAAACACAGTCAAATTTGCAGTTTTTACCTCAGCAGTGATAGGCTTTCCTCTTTCTTTACATTATGGCATCAGAAAAGTTACTGGTCTTAAGGAGCCTGGTTGTCTACACTAAATTGTATATACTGTCTTTTATCTCTGGACTCCATAATTTCTTGAAAACTATACCAAGTCCTCAATCTGTATGATTAAAAACAAAAGATGTCTTGGACCTCATTCTGCTTTAAGTGTCTCATTCTACTTCTCAGAAGAACCCTGTGAGCTCGGTCCTGCTATTATCCCTATTTTTAGGTGAGATGAGTCAAGTCAACAGATACTAAGTGACTGAGTCAGAATCCGAATCCAGGGATGTCCTGCTGCCTGCTTTAACCATCTACAGGGCTGTGCTAGAAACAAGTCGGGTACCTATGAAAGTGCTTTGCAAAAGGTAAGGAACAAGGCAATGACAGCTAAAGTCAACAAGTGTCACAACTTGGCCCCTTCATTTTAAATGGGGAAACAGAAGGCCAGGTGAAAGTTAGGAGAAGGTCAGCTTATTTATTAGGTGGCACAGAGTGGACCTGAACCAGGCTGCTGATCCCAGGCAGGTCAATTACCTTTCTACAGGTACCTAAAAAGTAGAGTCACAGTCCATAATCTCTATCCATCTAGAAGCCATGCTGTAGCCAAGAAGGCTGGGAAAAATAAAGATACTGGCAAAAATTGTGATCCCCTTTGCTGGGGCCAAACAGGTCCCTCTCCCTCATTCATTCGGATTTCTGACATAACAAGAATCCATTTGTGAATTGTGACTCCTCCACGGGGTCCAAAGTACACAATTTACATGGGCAAGAAAATATTTTAATATTCACAAAACCAGCCACGAATCTATTTCTGTGAAGAAAATATCTTGACCTGACACAAATTTATAGTAGACTTGGCAACCAAAAGACCCAAGTTCTATGCTTGGCTAAGTAATCCCAGCCATATTGCTTCTTACATTGGAGATCCATTTTCTCCACTATATGTTTGCTCTATCCACTTCAACAGATGAAGTTCTTTTTTTTTACAGAGACAGAGAGAGAGATAGAGAGAAGGACAAATTCAGTAGGGACAGACAGGAAGGAAGAGAGATGAGAAACATCAATTCTTCATTTCAGCAACTTAGTTGTTCATTGATTGCTTTCTCATATGTGCCTAAACTAGGCAGCAGACCGAGAGACCCCTTGCCTTGGGCTCAAGCTGGTGAGCCTGAGCTCAAACCAGATGAGCCTGCGCTCAAGCTGGTGACCTTGGGGTTTCAAACCTGGGTGCTCCGCGTCCCAGTCTGACGCTCTATCCATTGCGTCACCGCCTGGTCAGGCAGATGAAGTCTTATATACAGGTATGTTATCATTATCATAACCACATTAATACCTTTTCCTTTTTTTTTTTCCACTGGGACAATTGCCAATGGACTCACCAAATTAATGCTATTTTCTAATCCTACTTGATTTCTATAGTAGCTGAAAGTTTGCAGCTGGAAGGCTACTCTCTGGTTTCCCTGGGCAATTCTTCCCACAGTTGAGGAGTATCCTCATCAAGAGCAGAGTGTTGTTTCTAAGCAACACAGTGGAAGAAGTTAGAATATTGCTGTTAAATATATGTGTGAGAGATCAGTGAAGACAAGGAGACATGGTCACTCAATGTGACGCGGTTCTCAGGGTTGGATTCTGGAACAAACAGGGTGTTAATGGAAATACTAGTGAAATACAAACAAACACTAATAAGTTTAGTTAACAGTAGTGTATCAGTGCCAGTTCCTTAGTTTTGATGAATATGTCATAATAATGTGAGATGTTAATAGGGAAACTTGATAGAGGTTATATAGAAACTATATACTATCTTTGTATATAACTCTATACTATCTTTGCAACTTCTGTATATCTAAAATTATTCCAAACCAAAAGGTATGGGGGAAAATAAAAAGTTGCAGGCATGACAGGATGTAGGTCCTGGCTAGTTGGCTCAGCAATAAAGTATCAACCCGGAATGTGGAAGTCTCAGGTTCAATTCCTGGTCAGGGCACACAGGATAAGCACCCATCTGCTTCTCCACCCTCCTCCTGTTTTCTCTCTTTTCTCCTCCTGCAGCCATGGCTCAACTGATTTGAGCACATCAGCCCCAGGCACTGAGGATGGCTCCATCAAGCCTCTGCCTCAGGCACTAAAAATAGCTCAGATGTGAGTGGCCTCAGATGGGCAGAGCATTGGCCCCAAATGGGGTTTGCTGGGTGGATCTCAGTTGGGGTGCATGCAGGAGTCTACCTCTGTATTTCCCTTCCTCTCACTTTAAAAAAAAGAAGACATGTAAAAGATTGAGAATAATTATAAATATCTAGTAAGATTCTGTGGTGATATTTGCAAGAGCCATAACTCTACTTTAAAGGGGCATGGGGCATGATGTGGTGTTCAGAGGGTATTATATTGACTGGAACACTGGAAACCACGTCAACGGAGCAAATTTAAAAAAATACAAGAAAAACCACAGGTGATCTATTGTGGATATGGAGCATGCAGGGAGGCCCACAAAACACCATTCAACACATCTGTCATTCAAGAAAAGGTCCCAGCCCTGCATCAAAAGGCAGACGAATAAGATGTTTAACTTGTTTTAAAGTAAAGGTTAAGAAATGTTTGTACTTTTTTTTATGATTCCTGATTTGTGCCAACTTTGTTCCATTAACCAATTATACTGGGTAAGACTTCTACTCTATAAAGATTACTTCTAGATGCTATCAACATTAGAGTTTATGAGGCATGGATTAATTCAAGAGCAGATCCTTGAGAGTCATTTCAAAAAAGAATACCTGGGATCCAAACCTGATATAATTTTACAGTTGACTTTTATACCCCATAAATGGCCAGAATTCCAGGAATTTGTAGCTATGCTAATTAACTAAGTCCAGGGAAGAACCCAAGAGCCCTTACTGAATAAGGAGAACTGTAGAATTCACTGAACTAGCACAATAAAAACAATCACCTTAGTAACTCAGAGTTGGGATGGACTTTTAAAATCACCTAGCCCTGTCCGGGCAGCTCAGTTGGTTAGAGCATCGTCCTGACAGGCCAAGGTTGCAGGTTTGATCCCCAGTCAGGGCACACACAAGAACCCACCAATGAATGCAAAAGTAAGTGGAACAACCAACTGATGTCTCTTTCTCCCCTCCCTTTTCTCGCCCCCCCCCCCAAATCAATAAAACATTAATTCATTAAAAAATAAATAAAATCACTAGCACAACTGCTCTTTCTAATGTGACCTATCTTACCACCTACCATAACACACTCTTCCAAGCAGAGCAGCATGAGGCACCTACGACCGCGCAGCGCCACCGGTCCTCACTTTGGGCAGCTTTAAAATCTGTCTCCCTAAACCTTCTACCTATTTACGGTCATTTGACATCTCTGCCCATAAGGAAATAATTGACTTTCTCTCAAACAGCAAGGTCAGCAAGTGTCTGAAGTAAGCTGAGTCTTTTCTACTCAACAATATTGAACAGGAACTCTGACAGGAACTGACCAACACAGTAAACATAAACACTAAAAAGGTTATCAGATCTCTGCCTTCTTGGAGAGGGGGAGGGAGAGAACATTTACAAATATATAATTAGAAAATATAGCAGTATCAAAACTGTGGGCTATAAAAGAGAGAGACTATTCAAAGTGGCTGCTGAAGTCTGGGTGGTCAGGGAAGGCCCAGGCGTGGGGAGAGCCCCAAGGAGGACATTCTGGGCAGAGGGAATAGAGCCGTAAAGGTCCGAAAGCAGAAACCTGCTCACTGGGTTGGAACCCCAAGAAGACCCGTGAGTCTGGAGTTTAGTGGGCAGGAGAGGATGGGGTTCCATGAGAAGAGACAGAAAAGGTAGATGTGGGCAAATCATGCAGAAACTTGTAAGGCACAGCTGCAAGTTGTGAAGTTGGGTTTTACACCAAGAACAATGAATATGAAACAACAAAGTGGCCTGACCTGCTAGTAGTGTACGGAGACTCACTTAAAGGGAGGGTGAGAGCGGAAGCCGATATAGCAGTCAGGAGCCTGGTGCTCTGGCCCTGGTCTGGAGGTGGAGAGCAATGAACAGTCAAGGCACGTTTTACAGGAAGAGAGTCAATAGGATTTGCTCATGGACTGGATGTTGGGCATAAGGGCACAAGGGGAGTCGGGAATGAGTATTTTTCTTTTGTTTATACTCTGCAAAGGGGTTTCCTTTATACAATCCCCCACTTGAATAAACAGCCAGCAGGAATACCCTCCTTTCCCTGTAAGGATACTGAGATGTGCAGGGTGACACAGCTGGCCAACAGTTACACAGCCTACCAGGCCTGAATGTGAATTCAGGGCTTGTGACTCAGACTTTTCCATGATAAGAGCTTTATTTCAATATTTTATATTTGTTGTAAAAAAACAACAACCCAATAAAATCAATTCTATTTACTGTGTTGATTTACAAATAAAGGGCAGAAATAAAGTGAAAACTGAGAGGAGGAAACCAGGACAACATAACTCATCCTTCCCACCTAGAGATGTCACAATCAGTGGCTTCAAAGGCTGACACAAAGTTCTTCCATGAATTAGACGGTGAATCAGGTTTCAGTTTCCGTATCCCATTCTCCTTGCCCTACAGCTTGTCTTTGAAGGCATTCCATTTGGGAAATGCGTGACCTTTACCCATCATGCGGCACTTAATTGAATGCTTTGCATCAAAAGTCACCATGCTAATCAACATTTTACACCCACTGCCCTCCTGAAATTCTTACCCTGTTTTTTTATGTCTGTTTTGTTGAACTCATTTTTCAAAAATAAATCATATCAAAGTTTTTCTTTTATTATTTCTAAAACCTTGCTTGCAAAACTAAATATTTTTAACACCATGGCAACACGGTCAGGACTCTGGCTAATGTATCCAGTCCGCCCCGGAGTTCAGACGTAGCACGCTACTGCAGTGGACAAACGGACTGCAGAGGAGGAAGGGGCTAGTAAATTAGGCACGGTCAATAATCATTCCAGGCATGTCTTCTGGAGCTTCCTAAAAGGTGATAAACTAGCCAGTCTTGTCCCAACAGATCAATTTCCCCTCTCCCTTCTGGGACACATCTATGTGCACACACCGAGCAAACTGCGTGGCTCTGAAGGAGGTTAATACCTCCCTCACTTTCGCAAGTACTTCCTCATCCATCTGTTCATCCGACAGCCCTTGGAGTTGGGCAGGGGGTAGGATGACCAGCTCCATTTTTTCAGCAGAGGCTCACCGAGCTTAAGTGATTTGTCTGAGTTGCATGGCTTATTACATGGTTTAGTAACAGGCACACTAAAATGTTAAACTGTATTTCCTCTATCCCAAACCAGTGCTCCTTTCCACACACCAGCCTTCATATTAAAAATTAACTAAACTACCACAATGTCATGTTTTGTTTTGTTTTGATAAATGTCTTAATAGTATGCATGCACACAGTTAAGAAAAACTAAGTGAACTTTATGCACTCTACCAAGAGCAGTTCCGATCTCCCTCCACACACATCACAATAAGGCACCTCCACGACTTTTAGACTAGTATGCAGTGTTGACATTTTTATGACTTTGCAAAAACAACTCCCAGTCCCAGCTGATCTATGTAAATTCTGGTTAATTCACCTTTTCTGGAACCTTGCCACCCAAACTACCTCACCCTCAGAATAAATAACATTTTTACAATTTGCTGTGCTTTCTATGTGCTTATTCCCGAATGAACTCCAAACTTGTCACTAGTAGTGCAATTCCAGTCACAACATTCAGAGACTGCATATTCCGCAAAATCTTCTCCATGATCTTTCTGACCCAATCTAATCTGGAATGTCCGTTCTTCGTGCCTGGTGGTCATCCTGGGCTCCCTATGGAACAACCGTTCACCTCCCTTGTCCATTGGATGATTCATTCCCTGTCACCTTTGTCTCCCCATTTTGTGGTAGCGCATGTCCTCCAGTAGCATCTTGAGGGTGGTTGCATGGAAGATATGTTTTTTGAGAACTTACATGTCCAAAAACACCTTTATTCTGCCCCATGCTTGATCATTAATTTGGTGGATATCTGATTCTGGACAAGAAAGAACTTTCCCTCGGAATCCTGCTCCAGTTCTAGCTCCCACTGCTGCTGTTGAAAAGCCTGCACCCGTTCTGCTTTCTGATTCTGTGCAGTTTGTTTCCACACCTCACCCCCCCTTTACAATCAGATTTGTGTCGAGTGGTCTGAAGTGCTCTCACAATGGTCTGGATCTGTTTCATTCCATTGTGCTGCAATCTCTGGGGACCTTCAAAATTAGGAACTTGTCTTCGTCGTTTTGGGAAATTTTCTTGAGTGATTTTATTGATTTCTGTACATATGAATATATATGAATATGTTTGTGTCTGTAAATGTATGAACTTATGTGTGAGTTTATGATGCGTACAAATCTTGTGGTAAAAACTGGATTGCCTCTCACCTTTCTCCACTACAGGTGTAGAATTCAACTTCCTTGTTCAGCTAGCACACTCATCACTTGTCCATCTACTTTCTGAGCTTCAGAAATGTTGTGGTTATGGTTTCCTCTCTTGTTCCGTGTTGAGTTTACACTTTTAAAGAACTATCTCCACTACTCTTTTACTAATTTTCAAGAGGAATTGAAATCCCACATGAGTGTTCAATCCAAATTAGTGTTCAGTTAGTCATCTTCTCTCAGAAGTCCTCTCGAAGTTTTCCAAAGTCTTTCCCCCTCCCTTACTAGAACCATTCTGCTTGTGGACAATGCTCAAGTGAGTAACTAAAGAAAATATTCACTCTTAGGATGAGATCTAGCTTTTCTCTTTTCTTCCCATCTTGAAGAACGCAGACTATCACGAAGAGAAAGCCATCTGATAATGCTAGGTGGAAGAAGTCAGTCATGCTGAATTTCAGGGCTGGCCCCGAGCACAGAAGCAATAGTCTGCTCTGCTGGGTGACTTGACAAGTCCTGGAAGGTTCTGTACCTTCTCATCTATGTCAGAAGCCCAAAGGAGTCAAAACCATGTAGGTTACCTTGGAGTAGTGCTATAGTATTCTACTATTTGTCTGGATAATCACATCAGACTAGTTTGCTTATCTTCTGGTCATGAAGGGACAAAACAGAGGCTAGGTCAGTGGTTTTCAACCAGCAGGGTGGGGAGTCTTTTGCAGACTGGCACAAAATATCTGACAGATTGGTACTGGTCTGCCTGCCAACTGGCGGTTGAAAAAAACAGTGACTAGGTAATTGTCAGAGAGAGAGCTGAAGAGAGTGAGTATGTTGGAGAAACCAAAAGAAACTAAGAGGCAGGTCATAGGACTACAGAGATTCTAACAGGTAGATTAGCTGAGTGGTATGGGTAGAGAGAAGAAAAAGCCTAACTTCAGTTCCATTATTATCTGTAGACCCTTTAGAACAGTGGTCCCCAACCCCCGGGCCATGGACCGGGACTGGTCCGTGGGTCATTTGGTACAGGTCCACAGAGAAAGAATAAATAACTTACATTATTTCCGTTTTATTTATATTTAAGTCTGAACAATGTTTTATTTTTTAAAAATGACCAGATTCCCTCTGTTACATCCATCTAAGACTCACTCTTGACGCTTGTCTTGGTCACGTGATACATTTATCTGTCCCACCCTAAAGGCTGGTCCATGAAAATATTTTCTGACATTAAACCAGTCCGTGGCCCAAAAAAGGTTAGGTACCACTGCTTTAGAAGATGAACTAGAGAATTAAGTGGAGCTTATTTTCCAAGCTCTATCATTGTAGATTATATTGTTAGTGTCTGAGGGTGGGTCTACAAATAGTAAAAGAAAAAGTATGATACTGTGGAAAAAAATATAAACTCTGTCATCAGATAAACCTGTTTCAAATCTCAACTTTGACATTAGTAGCAAAGTTGCTTCAACTTCCTTACTGTGAAAATGCACGTAGTACTTATTATGAAGTAGATTTAACAAATAGAAATGATATAAGCAAATTTGCTGGTATTTGTAATTGCTCATTAAATGGTAACTGTTGTCATCAGTGATGGTGGAAATGAACACACTGTACCCTTGAACACATTTGTTATGCCTGTGTCCACTGTCCACCTTTGCAGGGAGGAGGATTTTATCACTGAGTATATTTAGAATTGCCAGTGCATAATGGTAATAAAATGTGAACCAACTTTTAGTAGGTTTTTATTATTGCTTGAAATTCTGGACTAATATGCCAGATAAAAGACAGGACAATAAATTACATGTGAATCTGAGATACACAAGAAATAATTTTTTTTTAGTATAAGTTCATTCCACGCAATATTTGAAACACACTTATGCTAAAACTGTCTTGTTTATCTGAGGTTCAGATTTCACAGGATTCCCCTGTATTTTAATAAATCTGGCAACCCTCAAGGTACCGCCATATTGCAGAATGCCCCATCGCAACCACCATCTTCACCACTTGGTAGCCCCGACTGTGTTTATTGCAAATTCAAAGGAACAGCCATTACAGACTTTCTTCAAATTGTTTCCTTCACTTCCTGAAATAATATCAATAGGCAAATCACTTTTAAAAATTCTGTTTTGGGCTAAACAGTTCTGACTGACTCAGTAGGCCAGGAGCCATACTCTCATCCAGGTGTTGGACAGATAGATACCTGCAGGAAAGATGGTGTCAAAGAGTATGATAGTGAGGAAAGTTCGCACTAAAGAACTGGCCAGTGGGCCCTGGCCGGTTGGCTCAGTGGTAGAGCGTCGGCCTGGCGTGCGGGGGATCCAGGTTCGATTCCCGGCCAGGGCACATAGGAGAAGCGCCCATTTGCTTCTCCACCCCACTCCCCTCCTTCCTCTCTGTCTCTCTCTTCCCCTCCCGCAGCCAAGGCTCCATTGGAGCAAAGATGGCCCAGGCGCTGGGGATGGCTCCTTGGCCTCTGCCCCAGGCGCTAGAGTGGCTCTGGTCGCGGCAGAGTGACGCCCCGGAGGGGCAGAGCATCGCCCCTGGTGGGCGTGCCGGGTGGATCCCGGTCGGGCGCATGCGGGAGTCTGTCTGACTGTCTATCTCCATTTCCAGCTTCAGAAAAATACAAAAAAAAAAAAAGAACTGGCCAGTGGAGCTGGGACAGGATTCTTTCCCCTCCCCTCCCCTCTAGGACATAAATTTGAGTATTCATTAGTAGATCAGTAACACCAGTTATTAGCCTTTCTCTTCCTTTCTCACAGTCAAAGGAGGAGGGCAGAACACCACACACACTCCAAATCAAAATTCAAAAAACCAAAGCAGTCAAGGGCAAGATGAAGTGCACATTCTGAAAACCACCCCTCCTGCTTTCCTCCACCAGGGGGCATCACCTCTCCTGCAGGCAGCATCCCTCCCAGATGCCATCAGTTCTCAGAGCCTCAAACCGGGTTCCACACAACTACCCCTTCCGCCCCCCTGCTAGTGCCATGTCAGTAATGCACTTGCCCAGACACTGAGGTGAGCTCCATGGCTCAGGAGAGAACTGTTTCCACCTTTCAGAGAAACAATATGTAGTCTACTGTTTACCATGTAGTTTTAAACAGGAAAGGTTTTCCAACTTGCAAATTATATAGCTTCTAGTAATTAATATTAAAAATAATATATTAACTTTTACAAAACTATGGCTAACCCTTAATCGCACTCTACCTAGCTATAATTGAGAGTTAACTCTCACTTATGTTTTTAACCTAATTTTAATTGTAAAAATTTCACATGCATATCCAAATAGTCAAACTTGCCACCATAGCAGTCTTTGCCAAGGACCATGAAAAATGTAAAATGTTTTCCTATCATGTTTTTTACATGTGTAGGTATGTGGTTCCATCCCTAATTCCCCCTCTTTATATTGGTATTGACTCTATGACTCTGAATAATATGTTAATGCTTTTGGTGGGTCTTTAGAAGGGAGTGGAGCTAAATGAAAGAATTCAATCCGCCATCTGTATCTGGAAGACACATCAACTATAGTTTAGAAAAATCTACCAACTCCCCCCAACAATAATAAAAAAACCCTCTCTTTCTTAAACTGTTACTTTCATGTATATACATATTTAAATCCTCCTATAATTGAAATTTTGAGCAGAAGGTTCAGGTTCTAACTAATGTTATATAAGACAGAGATTCATTTGGACAGTTTTGGGTTAATTTGGTCACTCCATTAAAATAAGGACACAGGATTAAAAATGCCTAAATGTGTGATGGATATAAAGTTAGTTTACATTTAGAATGAAAAATTTAACATTCACCAGGTACCTGGACTATGTATTCACACAGCATCTCATTTAAAGAAGGCTTAAAAGAGTTAACATGTTAGGATAAATCTTTACCGGATAAACTGTATAGAGTAGTAATAGATATCAAAAAAGTCAACAAAGACTCTTACCTTTCCAAAAAGTATAAGTGTATTCCCAAATATCTCTAAATGGTCCATAAGAAAGAACATATTCAAATACATAGTCTCAAATATTTAGAGAAAAGAACATCGCTGTAATTACTGTATCTTAAAACAAACACAAAACACATCTCAGCCAACATTCTCAAACAAGTATGAATAGCTGACACTGGGAGTTGACTAGTTATATTTTCTCAATTTATATATGTAACAATAGGGTTAAGATATATCATTTTCAAGGCAAGATTTAGCAAATAGCCGATTAAGTAGCCCACCCTTCATGATAGGGGATACTGAGTAACTTTTGTTAGCTACTAAGGACAATTTATTTTTATTCTTAAACTTTTCAGAATATGCTGACTTTTCAACACCTATTTGAAGAGTTCCTGTCTCATTTTGCAACAAAAGGATGAACTAATCTTCCTACTTTTATAGTCAGAATAAAATTTTCATAATAAAATACTATTACAGGATGATGTCAAACAAATGTGGATTTGGGAGTGGCTACACTAGAATAATTTTGAATAACACTAATGCTATTCATTGTGGCTTTCAGGCATCAAGACATCAGAGAGGAGGTGACCAACCCACTGTCTGTTTACATGGATAACAAACTTAGTAAGGACATTGTAGCCAGGGAGTATTAACAATATTAAAAGGCAAAGGCCACAATTGTTCATCAGAGCTTCTCCTGGTTAAGGTCATCCAGTAATGACAATTTATATTAAAAGTTTGAGAGTAATATCATATTAACATCAACATTTTTTTTTTTTTTTGGTACTTTTCCAAAGCTGGAAACGGGGAGAGACAGTGAGACAGACTCCCGCATGCGCCGGACCGGGATCCACCCGTCACGCCCACCAGGGGCGATGCTCTGCCCACCAGGGGGCAATGCTCTGCCCCTCCGGGGCGTCGCTCTGCAGCGACCAGAGCCACTCTAGCGCCTGGGGCAGAGGCCAAGGAGCCATCCCCAGCACCCGGGCCATCTTTGCTCCAATGGAGCCTTGGCTGCGGGAGGGGAAGAGAGAGACAGAGAGGAAGGAGGGGGTGGAGGTGGAGAAGCAAATGGGCGCTTCTCCTATGTGCCCTGGCCGGGAATCGAACCCGGGTCCCCCGCACGCCAGGCCGACGCTCTACCGCTGAGCCAACCGGCCAGGGCCAACATCAACATTTAAAAACTGTTTTTCATTGATGAGACAGATAGAGAGAGAGGGAGGGAGGGAAGCATCAACTTGTTTCAGGTGCCCTGATTGGGGTTGAACCCGCACCTTCTGGCATGCGAGGTAGATGCTGTACCCACTGAACCACCCAGCCAGGGCCTCAACACTTCTTAAAACTATATTTCACAGACTGCATATTCTACAACGTATTACTAAATAGTCACTGAAAGAAAAAATAAATAAACACAAATGTTTACTGTTTTCAGGTGAGCTATGCTGCTTTAAACAAGGTTAAATTGTTTTGCTTTGGTTTTATTGCAGGACTACCCAGTATCTCTAATAAACTCCTGTGTACTGTGAATCCCTCTGATATGATTTTAGGATAGAACATTTCCAAGTTTATAAGACTAGAGACATTTTTATTTTTTTGAAAGCACTCGTTCATATTCCATGCGCACTGGTGAATGCTAATACTTGGGAAATCCTGTATCTGTGACTTCAGCAACGGTGTGTGTGTGTGCAGGTCGTGATTTGTATTAACTGGTACAATCAGAACCACACCATTTCATGAGATGTTTGTTTCCTATTGCTACTATAACAAAGTACTGCAAATGTTAACTGTCTTAAAACATCACAAATATATTAGCTATAGTTCTTCTATGTTAGAAGTCTGATATGGGTGTCACTAGGCTGAAATCAAGGTGCTAACAGGGCTGCATTCCCTTCTGGAGGTTCTAGGGAGAACCTGTTCCTTGCCTTTTCCATTTTTAGAGGGTTTTGCATTCCTTGTCTGCTTCCCCCACCTTCAAAGCTAGCAGCCCTGCATCTCTCTGATCATTCTACTGTACTACCTCCCGCTGGCCACAGACAAGGCAAGTTCTCAGCTTTTAAAGAGTCATGTTCAAGTCTCATGTGATTAGATTAGAACTACTAGGATAATCCAGGATAATCTCCCCATCTCAATGTCAGCAAAGTCCCTTCTTGCCATGTAAGGTAACATCCTCACAGATTTCAGGGTTTAGGATTTGGAAATCATTAGGAGTCTTTATTCTGCCTACCACACATGGGTTCATAAGAATACCTTCGGAATTTTGGCCAGCAAGGTAAACAAATAAGAAAGAGAGCAACTGTTCCTACTGTTTGATCTCCCCCCCAACTATCACTTATAACATCATAGTATCAGGAAAATCAAAATTATTGTCTTATTAAGGGGTGTAAAACAGTAAACAAAATATGGAACATGTTCTCAAGCACCAAGAATTTGGTTCTGTCTCCACAATGCAGAGAGGAGAGCACAAGTGCTCTGGTAATTAGATTCTCCACAAACACAGGCAGCTGGCTTCTCAACATTACAGACCTGATCAGTGGTGGGATTCAGCCAGTTCGCACCAGTTCAGCAGAGCTGATACCTAATTTTTTGTTGAATTCAGCAAACCGGTTGTTAAAATGGCACTTGTAATCAGGATTCTCTCTAAGGTGGGCACCTGGGCAGCCGCCCAATGTGGAAATCACAAATTTACATTCATGACTCTTTTTTAATGTTTATCTGCACAACAGAATATTCTAAGTGCCTGTAGTAATGTTTATTTGTCCATAAGATAAAAAAAATTGCAAGTGAGGATGCCAATCAAGAAGCAGTATGGGTCCCTGGCCAGTTGGCTCAGTGGTAGAGCATCAGCCTGGTGTGTGGATGTCCTGGGTTCGATTCCTGGTCAGAACACACAGGAGAAGCACCCATCTGCTTCCCCACCCCTCCTCCTCTCACTTTTCTCTTTCTCTCTCTCTTTCCCCCTCCTGCAGCCATGGCTCAATTGGAGCGAGTTAGTCCTGGGTGCTGATCCATGGCCTCCGCTTCAGGTGCTAAGAAGAGCTCAATTGCTGAGCAATGGAGCAATGCCCCAGATGAGCAGAGCATCATCCCCTAGTGGGCTTGCCAGGTGGATTCCAGTCGGGCACATGCAGGAGTCTGTTTCTGCCTCCCCTCCTCTCATTGAATAATAAAAAAAAAGGAAGCAATATGGAAATACCTTAACAGTTTTATTGTATTTTTTTGGTCAGATATTATTTAATATATTTTTATTAATATTTTAAAATTCTTATAACACAATCTAGTTTTGTGTATATCTTTTATTGTTCTTAGTTAAGTATTAAATGCATGAAATAATAAACTACTTTTTGGTATATCATTTTTTTTGTAATTAAAATGGTCATTAGGGCAGAGAACCGGTTGTTAAATTGTTTGAATCCCAGCACTGTGCCTGATTCTATAACTTGTGCATTTTCCAGCAAGAGGGGCATCCCTACCCCAATCAGCTTCATCAAAGCTTTCCTTACTAAGGGACCATGCATACATTACCTCTTATGATGAAGGTATAATTGCCCCATTTTTCAGGTGAGGAAATGAATACACTCTATCGTTATGTTACATGACAAGACCTTGCTTTTCACTAAACCTGTAAAAAATACATATCTGATTCCAAAGCCTGAGGTATTAGTTTTATGCAATACTGTGTTTATTCACTTAAACCCACCTCTCGTATATGTCTTTCCTTTCCCTCTCCCAGCCCAAGGGTCTACATATGTGTTCTAGGAAGGTGTGTGTACACATACACTTGCATTCATGACCACGTTCAGTGACTTTGTCATTTATATTTTTATGGAGCTTTATGCTTTGATTATACATTTTTCTGTTTTGATCTCTGATTAGGTATGAAGATTTATGAGTACAGGGCTTAAAGTAATATCTAGTTTTAAAATGGGACTAGGTCATCACCTGCAAAGTAGGTTGGCAAGTTATGGGAGTACCGCAAAGTTTAGTTTTCCCCTCTGTGGGAGATCGATAGTAACTGCCTTTAAGGATCATTGTAAGGATGAAAAGAAATGATATATACATATGTAAAGCATCTGATAGATAACAATAATGTACTCTGTGTATATATAAATGTAATAAGTTGTAATTGACAGTATTATCATCAACGCCTTGCTATGTTTACCTACATTACATATAAGTGCAATTCAAAGTTCTTGTCTCTAGGAAAGATGCTTATTGACAGCCTCTACTTAGACCAGTGACATTTCTGCAACCAACAATCAGAGTTTAATTCACATCCTAGTGCTATGATGTGGTTCCTGCTACTCAAAACAAGTTTCTTCTACAGGGCCATGACTGCTGGGAGAATTGGGGCCTGGGACTTCTTGAAATTTGCTAATCACATCTGGTTTAGCTTTAGACATTTTCTGGGGTTTTGCCAGCAGCCACGACATTTTAATGGCTACAATAAACCTCAAAGCCTCATCAAATCTTTGCTGTATGTGTGAAAATTATGTCCTCTTCAATTAAACATTCAATCTAGGCTCACACCAAGGCCTTTTGGAAAAGGGGGTGAAACGTGAATGGGAACGGGAGATGAAACAGACCGCCACGACTCTGGCCATCTTGCCAGATGGTATTTAGAAGAAAAAGAAATTCATTAGAGAACTAACGGTCTGTATTTTCTTTAAATATTTACTAGGTACCTTTCATGTGTTAAAAACACTGGCATCCCTAAAGATTAGCAGGGCATTTTTGTTTAAATATTCAATGTGTGTGGGGGAGTCCCAGTTTCCTCAATCGCCTGTAGAGTAAGTAAGTACCTCGTGTCCTTTAATGAAGTCCACTATAAAGAGGAAAAAGAATGGAGGCCATGTTCCGTTTTCCTTCATAAAGCAGCAACTCCAACTTCTCAAGTTTGGGATTTCCTTAAAATTGACTGAGAGAAGTGTCAGCCGAGAATGAAGAGACCTGGAATGACAGCTAGGATCTCCCTAGAACAAGGGCCGGGAAACTTTTTGGCTGAGA
Source organism: Saccopteryx leptura (assembly GCF_036850995.1). Taxonomy (NCBI): domain Eukaryota; kingdom Metazoa; phylum Chordata; class Mammalia; order Chiroptera; family Emballonuridae; genus Saccopteryx; species Saccopteryx leptura. The sequence goes on from NC_089508.1 coordinate 86,774,449, forward strand.
GAGCCATGAACACCACATATTTTTAAATGTAATTCCATGAGAGCCATACAACGACCCCTGTACGTTGCGCATTATCCAATAAAAATTTGGTGTTGTCCCGGAGGACAGCTGTGATGGCTCCAGCCACTCGCAACCATGAACATGAGTGGTAGGAAATGAATGGATTGTAATACATGAGAATGTTTTATATTTTTAACGTTATTATTTTTTTTATTAAAGATTTGTCTGCGAGCCAGATGCAGCCATCAAAAGAGCCACATCTGGCTCGCGAGCCATAGGTTCCCGACCCCTGTCCTAGAGGAAGTACGGTACACCAAAGTGGGGGGCTTTGGCCAGACCCCTTTCTGTCCACTGTCCTTCTAATTCACTCTTCCCGTCCCTTTGTTATTTATTGCCCAACACACAGGAGTGCCAAAGGGAGACAGCTGAGCAAGGATGCCCAACAGGGCAGTCCCTGGAAGGAAGGCAGGAGAAGAAGAAAGATCACTCATAGGTCAGGCTTCTGTTCAAAAGACAAGAGGAGAGGGCAGGCCCGGGTGTTAAAGGGGCCATGAGATGAGGGAAGGACATCTGGGGTGGCCACAGAGGGAACACACATGGGGCCTCACTGCCACCACTCACCTTGCAGCCGTTCTGAGGACAGGCCTGGGCCCTAATTCTGCCACCGGAGAGGGGCAGAAAAAACTGCTACATGATGGCTCACTCTGCTTTATCCCAATAAGAACCAAGTTCCTCATCTCAGACAAGAATAAAACTGTCATTTTTTTTTAAGGAAAGGGAAAAGAACCACAAGTTCACGCACCACATTACTGAACAAAGCATTCATTTGGGTGAAATCGCTCTTCCGACCACATCAACAGGAGGGAAAAAATGCACATGTTCCTTTAAAAGTAATTTACAAGGTAAAAATATTCACTTGTAACCACTACCCTTATTTAAGCACGTTTGATGCCCAGAGTGAAAACAAATGGCTTTCCCTGCCCCTGGGAGCGAACTTTCCCACTCTCCTCCCACGTCCAAGCTGTTCTCCGTCTAAGACTTGGGTTTCTGAGCACTCTTTCACAATAAACATTTTTTTAAAATGTTTATTTTATGTCTTAGTGTAAAAATATTCCTGGTTCGAGCTCTTCATTTCCTCAAGCACTCCTGGCACTCCAGGCTCCATTTCCACATTAACACGCTCCCTAAATCCTCCACCGAGCCCTTCCGTTGGAGTTACCCAGGCTCCAGCACAAGTATTTATATTCTTGGACAAGGAGATGTCTCCACAGTGAAAACACAAGACTCTAGAAATGCCAAAGGAAAATTCCTGCCCAAGAGAGACATATTTCCACCTTTTAAAAAGGCAAAAGTGGCGTTCACATTTTGTTTTGAATAATTAAAAATGTAAATTAAATTAAAAGAAAATGTTTACTATGGGTATTGCCATTATTATCAGACATATATATATACACACACCGAATATATAGGTACATGTGTGTGTGTGTGTGTTTGTGTTTCTATGTGTCTGAGTGACAGGGAGAAGGAGGGGGAGAGAGAAAGGCAACATAGTATAGCTGTTTAGAAAATGCATGGATTCTAATCAGATAGACTTGGTTAGAGCTAAAAAAACCTGCTTTGCACTGACTGTGTAAACATAATTTCTTCAAGCCTCATTTTTCTTATCTACAAAAGAGAATTAGTATAGTCCCTGCTTATTAGGATTGTTATAAGAATTATAAGGCAACAGTAGGCAATTCAATAAGGGTCGGTGCTATTATTATTATTAAATCTATTAGATGTCGGAAAATGTAGATAAGATGTAGCTATAACAAGTAGTAGTTAACATTAGGAAAAGAGAAGGATCTGTAAATACAGCGCCTCCGGACAGTGCCCCAAGATCAAAAGTTTCAAGAGGGCCGCAGAACACCAGAACTCGACTCTGCACCATTCCATTCCACGAGCCACGCATAAATACTCCTCTTAAATAATTTTTAAAAAAATCTTAGCTATTATCATAATAACAGAACAGTTCCTGTTACCTTCTAGTTGCCTCTTCAGTTTTCTCAAGTCTTTTATGAGGTCTTCAAACTTGACTTGGGAAGCCAGAAAGAAATCTTGTGGTTCAGGCAGGGGGAAAATGCTCTTTTCTGTTCCTGCTTCCTAAATGATATGGTAAAGAAAAGAACATTATCCTTCCCGATTGTCACTTTCAGTTGAAATTCCAGAGCATCTTTTATTGAATATTTGAATAAAAATCATTGCAATGTTCATCGGCTCTTCCTGCATTTGGACTGGTTACTCGGAAGTGCTTTCATCTTCCACAGCACCATTTAGATTGGCTGTGGCATGGGCTAGATTCTATCTGGCCTCATGAAACAAAGAAAATTGTCAGGTATGTCCTGATCCTGGATGCTTATGTCCATGGAAAAAAAGTACAGAGGAGGGAACACGTGAAAGTACTTAAACTGAAAGCCCCTGTTTGAGTTGCACATGGCAATAATTACATAACTCATCTTTGGGGTGCGTCCACGGGTGTGAATTGGAAGGTGCCGGATAAGGTGGCTCTGCAGTGAAGAAACAACCGCCCTCCCTTGTGCCTTTGCCCATGTTCCTCTGCACCTTAAAGCATGTCTGCGCACATGTGCCACTGAATTCTTTACATATTTGTAAAAACTTGCCAAGGGCCTTACAGGTTTTGACAAACCCCTTACGGAGTACCTGAGCTGAGAACCACCTGGAACAGTGGTTCTCAACCTGTGGGTTGCGACCCTGGCGGGGTCGCCTAAAGCCATCGGAGAATACATAATGCATATCAGGTATTTACATTCCGAATCATAACTGTAGCAAAATTACAGTTATTAATTATGAAGTAGCCACCAAAATTATTTTTTGGTTTGGGGTCACCGCAACATGAGGAACTGTATTGCGGGGTCACGGCATTAGAAAGGTTGAGAACCACTGATCTGGAAGAACACACCTTCATCAGGCATACTGGAAGGTAAGCTGAGGCTTAGGTTTCTCTTCCAGTCTATCTTGCTTTCTCCTGAGTTGTTTAATAAAAGCTACAGACCTTGCGTATCTCAACCAGCCATCGGGTCTCCCCACACAGGCCCTTTGTCAGCTTTCCCTCCCATTCCATCTTCCTGCTGCCATGAGGACTTGTTCCAAACTCTAAAAGTGCTTTACAAGGCACTTTATGATTTGGCCGCTGCCTACATCTCCAGCCTTATTTCTACCTCCCCCCATGTCTAACTCCCTTACCCAAACTTCCATACAATAATAGCACAGGCTACAGCCTCATGCCTCTAGGCTTTCGTAAAACTTTTATACAAAACTGTCCCTTTCCAACCCTACCCCAGAATGCCCTCACACCTTTTTGTTCATACTCATCCTTCAAGTCCCCAAACAGATGTCACTTCCTCAAAGCTTTCCCTTAAGTCCCAGCCACCAACGCTTTGGGTGTTTTCAAGAGCCCCTCATATTTACTGTCATCATAGTACTTATCAACATTCATTTACGAAGTGTCATGTTATCTTGTATGTCATGTTAGCTTGTCTTCCTCACTAGACAGGAAGGCAGGAACTGTGTCTTTGCCTCAGTATAGAATATAACCCCTGGCATGTCAATCAATTTTCCTTGGAAACATCACCAAGAGACTGTAAAACACCATTCTGGGAAATTTGTACCTTTAGCAAAAGACATCTAACTTACCTTCATATTTTCTTATGGTTGCAGGGATTCCCTGGGACCTTCCCCTTCCTTTAAGACCTTTAGCTTTACTTGGGATGCTAGAAGAAGATGTATTTTCCACTTTGGATCAGGACAACACTATACGTGGTCAATGGAATTTTTTAAATTTCCCTATACTGACTTTATTATATTAAAAACCATGGAGGTCCTGGCTAGTTGGCTCAGTGGATACAGGATCGGCCCAGCATGCAGATGTCCTGGGTTTGATCCCCAGTCAGGGCACACATAAAAGGTGACCATCTGCTTCTCTTCCTCTCCCTCTCCCCATTTTTTCTCTCTTCCTCGCCCACAGTCAGTGGTTCAGTTGGTCCAAAAATCAGTCCCAGGTGCTGAGGATAGCTCAGTTGATTCAAGTATCAGCCTCAGACAGGGATTGCTAGGTGGATCCTGGTCAGGGCACATGCGGGAGTCTGTCTCACTATCTCCTTTCCTCTCACTTAAAAAACAAAACAACAAAATAAAACCATGGAAGCAGTATTTGTCTGAGTGCCAAGATGAAATGACATCTAAGATGCTTGCCAAAAGACACCATGGTGATCTACTTTGGAAGGACTCTTAAGTAATGTTTTTGTTTTTGTTTTTTTCATCTAAAAAAAAGAGTAAATGCTGCTGAGTAGATTAGCCTGGTAGTAGCTCTTGTGAAAGTTGTCCAGTTAGAGTTCAAAAGACATGGCTTTAGATGGGTTTCTTAAACATCACAAACCCAGACTTGGACCCAAAACCTGGCGCAAGTGGGAGAAAGCCTGGAACAGAAATCACCTTTCTTCAGCTAATTGCTCATCACCACTGACCACAGAAATCATCACGTAGGCTCCTAGAGGGAGGGGGACCGTTCAATAAATCACATAATTCTACATTCTTGAGTGAAATGCATTTTGCACAGTGAAAACTGGAAGAATACCATACAAATGTTGACTTTTTACTTTTCCTAAACTGGGCCATTCCAAGTTTGAAACTATTCTCATTGTAAGATTTTCCTCTGTGAAGTCAATTTCACTGGGTCCAGCTCTCTTCAACGAGTCATATTATCAGAGGCAACTTTCAGCCTTCCTTCACCATGCATCTGACTTGGTGGAGGCAGACTCAACAAGGTCCATCTCCCTTGTCAACCCTGGATTAGAAATGTCATCTTCAAGATGCTTCTGCCACAGCAGTAACTGCTGCCAGAATCTGGGGTCTGTACATATTGCCTGAAGCTCAACATACCTGCCCCACTCTACCAGAAAAGAGCTTTCACCTCCTTTTACCTACTTCTTTACAAATGCCTCTTATTACATTTTTGTTGATATTTGCAGTATATGCAACTCAGCAAGTATTGATCAGGCACCTACATTATAGATACTAAAAAAGAGACGACAATGACTTCTGGGCCTCAGGGAGCATGCCAGGATGATAGTTAATTGCTCACTGATATCTACAGATATGGCAAAAAAAACATGTTTTCAGATAGTTCTTCCAACAAAGTGTTCTCAGGCTTCAAAAGACTAAAAGACAACGAACTGAGCAAAGCCTTCATGGAAGAAGGGTCATGTAAGATTGCACTATTTTCCTTTATTATATCTTTTTATACTTTTACAAAAGTGAGACACATTCCTTATGTTTAGTAATTAAAAGAAAGAAGAAAGAAAAAAAAATCTCTTATAATCCTGCTACACAGAAAGAATCAAATATTTTAATATATATCCTAACAGGTGTGTCTGTGTGTTTGTATGTATTTATAGTTACATACTTGAGACTCTACTATGTATTATTTTCAACTCGTTTGTAATTGAAAAGCAGATGAGTATTTTCCAGTGCCAATACACATTCTCCTATATACAGTGTGTCCGTAAAGTCATGGTGCACTTTTGACGGGTCACAGTACACGGTGTTACATCATCACCTGCACATGCACACATGCTGCCACATCATCCTACAGAAACTGGGAGGGTTTTCCTTTTATTTGGTGCAGATTTCATATTTCTATCGTCTTTTGTTGCTTTCCTGTGACCAGTCAAAAGTGCACCATGACTTTACGAACACACTGTACTTTCCATGACTGTAGTATTAACATTTCATGACTCGAGCATAATTTTTTTTACCTTCATCTTTACCTTTGGATACCTATCAAAAATTCTGAAATACTTTGTTATTACAAACTATTTTAAATAAAATAGTGATACATGTCCTTATGTTTCCTTAGGATAAAAATCCCTAGAGGCTCTGGCCATTTGGCTCAGCAGTAAAGCATCAGCCCAGCATGTGGAAGTCCCAGGTTCCATTCCTGGTCAGGGCACACAGGAGAAGCGCCTATCTGCTTCTCCACCCTTCCCTCTCTCCTTTCTCTCTATCTCTCTCTTCCCCTCCCGCAGCCAGGGCTCTATGGGAGCAAAGTTGGCCCAGACGCTGAGAATGGCTCTATGGCCTCTGCCTCAGGCAGTAGAATGGCTCTGGTTGCAGCAGAGCAATGACCCAGATGAGCTGAGCATCGCCCCCTGGTGGGCATGCCGGGAGGATCCCGGTCGGGAGCATGCAGGAGTCTGTCTGCCACTCCCCACTTCTCATTTTGGAAAAATATAACAAAAAAAAATCCCTAGAAATATTACACTAGGGCTTTAGATACAGAAAGGTCAAAGTCTTGCTAGCCCATACAGCACATTTGAATGAATTAGAAAAAAGTGTCCCCTGTAAGCTGGCACAGCTCCATGGGCAAACCGCTTGACAAGCGCATGATATGTGAATTTTTTCCAAGTGCTCTTTATAGGACAGATAGTTTGGTGAAGCCAGGGCAGACTAGACAAGGGTTTCATTTGACCTAGAGTCAACCACACATGATAGGCCTGAGAAAGGATTGATCAGTATATAGTGCTAATTCTATAAAACTAGTTGGTAATTTATATTTGTTTTCTATAGTTACCTGCAGTCTCTTTTGCCACTCACAAGAAGGGACAAGTTGACTTTTCATTGTTGATTCTGAAGAGTTCATTACATATATACATACACATATATGCAAACACACACACACACACACACACACACACACACACACAGTTAAGCTAGTAGAAACTTTTTCCCAAAAGGTTTTTTCATTTATTTTTTAACTTATTATTTTAAGAGAGTATTCATAAAGTAAAAAAGAGAAATTTTATAGAAAGGCAAGTGACAAAGATCGTTCCAATTAGGGAGAACATCTGATGCAAAAACAGATTAGTAAGAAAGCACAGAGTGTGTTTGGAAAACACCAAGTCTTTAGTTGAATCACAGAATGTGCCTACACAGAAGGAAAGTAATAAAAGCATGGTTGTAAAACATTGGAATTAAATTGGATAGAGTCTTAATTCACTTGAAAAAGGGAAGCCGTTTTGGTTTTTTGAGTAAAAAGTGATATGAAATAATCAGAACTACAAAATGTAATCAGGCCACAGGGATGGGCTGGAAGAGGTAGAACCAGAGGGGCCTGGCCAGCTGGGAAGCCATCAAAACTCCCTAGGCGAGTTATCTCATGGCCTGAATGAGCAGGGGTCAATTGGGGGGAAAAAAAGGCAGGGAATAATACGAGAAATAATTTGAATTGAAGGACAGAGATCAACCAAAGGGAAGCACAACTTCATGTGTAAATGACCAAAAATGATAACATCTTTACTAGCAATGGGAGAAGTGGAGGGGTAGGGCGGGATGAGAATCCTGGTTGCAGATGTCTGGAGAATGGTTAGGTGCACGCAGCAGGAGGGTAGGAGCCATAACTAGGAAGCTCATCAGTGCTTAACTTGTCTTCTGGATGGAAGTGTAGGCCTTTTACAAATAAGGCTCAGGACTCTTTACTTTTCTTGCCTCAGTACCTAGGAAAAGTCTGCTTACATGGATTGTTACATGGATAGTCTGCTTACATGGACAGCTGACAACATTTTCCTGAGACTTTTTTCCATTTATATTGATTGCGAGATTTCTCAACAACTTACAACAGTACCTCTTTCTTCTCAACGTTAGGACTCCTTGTTCTCAACTTCATGAAAAGGAATAAAACACAGAAAATTGTGCTCAGGTAGAGTCACACAGAAAATTTCACTCCTGATTGCAAATGTAATTTAAGCAAAGAGGAGAGATTTCAGATTCTACATCTTCACCTTGTTCACAGATGAACATTACCAATAGTACATCGGGTGTTATGTTACTATTACTTTCCTAAATTTTGGTCTGCATCCCAGGATCTAGTCTCAAATTTAACCAATAACTGACTGAATATAGATGTCACAAAGGCCCTGACAATCTAGTCAGAAGGCACTGAGATAACTGGGGTCTCTCTGAAGCTATGTCGAATAGTGGATTGAGAGTCAGTACCACTGAATAATGCTCTCTTTACAAGAGTCAACTAAACTCTCTTGGCTTCAGTGTTCCCATTTGTAAACCGAGGAGGCTGGACAGCTCTCAAATTCTACGTTGGACTTGAAATTCATCCATCCATCCGTCATCCAATTTCTGAATGCCAACAATGTGTAAGAGTTGAAATCCCCTTACCTTAGTTTTCCACATAATGTCTTTTCTTACCTGATCATAGTAACGCAGGTAGTATTTCACGACATAGTCCACCAGATTAATCCCATTATCCTAGGTTTAAAAGAGAAGCTTAAATGAAAATCATTCACATGAGACTGCTGTATGTAGTTGAGAGCCAAAATCTCGGTTTGTGGCCCTAATTCTTTTAATTTGTGATACCTGGTCCAAGTTCTGTTTGAGACCGGCAAGATTTCCCTCCCTTCTTCTTGTCCCATCCATTTTTTTATGGCATCTGTACAAAGAAATGATACTACACTATTCTTTGTGGCATAAAAACAAAACAAAACAAATAATCCATAAGGCCTCTGAGGTAATGGCTAAAACAAACAAACAAAATAAACAAAACACTGTCTATTTTCTGTCCTAAAGCCAGGATAGGAGGGGGCAGGGGAGGGCTAAAGGGAACCAGGGACCAGAACAGAAAAACATCCCTCCCTTCCCACCTTTCAAAAGATGTGTGTTCTTAATGGCGTGAAAAACAATCAGGACAGCTTAAAAGGAATGCCATGCCACTTTATGACCCTGGGAGGCCAGGAGTGAGCAGGCCCTCCCACAAGGCAGCCTTTGAGTCTTGTTCACATGGGTCTAATTCTAATTTGCTTCTGTGTTTCCCTCCCTCCACACCCGGTGCCCCCCATGGGATGCCTAGGTATAGGCTGCTTGTTTCTAAAGAGGTGGCTCTGCAGGGGTGTGGAGCCAAATGATCATCAGGCTCAGAGAGTCTGACAGTAGCATCCAGCCCAATTGTTGTGGGCAAAAGAATAATTCAAATGCTCAGCTCAGTTGGTGATTCAACCCTGCTCCACATGCAGGAATAGGAACGAGTAAGTTACAAGTGGTTAGCACTAAATTCAAGCCTTGTGCTATGGCTAACATCATATGCTATTTGTTTCATTTTCTCATTGCAGTTCAACACCTGCATATTTTAGAGCAAACAAATATAGGAAATTTTACCATCAAAATAATATCAAACAAAAAAGCTATCTTTATTCAAAAGTCAAAAGAAAGAAAAGGAAAATATGTTGTTAGGAGGAGAACAGAGATAAATGTAACAATCAGAAATACTTAATACTTTTTTTTTTTAATTATAGGTGGAGAAAGAAAATAAAGGCAGAAGGCTCCATTGGAGCAAAGATGGCCTGGGCACTGGGGATGGCTCCTTGGCCTCTGCCCCAGGTGCTAGAGTGGCTCTGGTCGCGGCAGAGCGACGCCCCGGAGGGGCAGAGCATTGCCCCCTAGTGGGCAGAGCATCGCCCCTGGTGGGCGTGCTGGGTGGATCCTGGTCGGGCGCATGAGGGAGTCTGTCTCACTGTCTCTCCCCGTTTCCAGCTTCAGAAAAATAAAAAAAGAAAAAAAAGAAAAAAAAGAAAAAAGAAAATAAAGGCAGATCGTAGACATTCATTATGAAACAAATATATACCCGACTCTTGACATCCTTGAGTTTGGGCAGAATTTCTAAGCTATATCCATCTGCTTGTCCCCGAGTCCTGTTTCCTCCATTCATATAATTTCCAAAAGCCAGAATGAGGGCCAAAATGTCCTTCACACTCTTCATGTGCAGCAAGCCCTGTGATGGCAAACACCAATTACTATGTGGCTGAACTCCACATATACCTATGTTCATTCAACAACAAATATTTTATCAAGTACCCAATAGGCTGTTGGGTGGCATGTCATCAAGCAGGTTAACAGCTATTGAAATGCAAAATACACTTTAAGCCATAAGTGTCTTTAAAACAATACATTAAGAGTCAGAGTCATCATTTTCTGTCCTTTCAATGAATTATAAACTGTACAGGTTTTAATAGGAGGGTTAAATATTAGTATTTATCTTTCCATTTGAGCCAGTTTTATTTTGTAAAAACTGTACTTATTTGAAAGTAATTATAAATTGAAAAGAGCTGTTATAGTAAGGCCTCATGTTTGATGACTTGTGAGGAGAAAGCGGTTTAATATCATTTGAGGATCTGTTTTTAGACTATATATATAAACAGTACAGTTAAGTGTAAGGTAGTTATAATAGCAAGTCTCTTCTTCCTTATCTGTGGGTATAATCCTCAGAGGTGAACTACAATAAAGTATTTCAAGGCCAGAGGCTATGCTTATTAAGGATACATCTACTAACATTTTTTCCCCATTGATTTGAGACAAGGATGGAGAGAGAAGGAGACAGAAGCATCAACCTGTTGTTCCACATAGTGGTGTAGCCATTGATTGCTTCTCATATGTGCCCTAACCAGGGCTCAAACCAGCAACCTCTGGGTCCCAGTGACCTCGAGATGCAGCTGGTGCCCTCAGGATTGAACTGTCAAACCCAGAATTGAACCAGCAAACTCAGCACTGCGGGAAGAGGCTCTATCCACTGCACCATGGGTCAGGATTATATTAATTTATAATTTCAAGGTGCTTATGGTTTACTTCAGATGCCCATCTCATTTGTTTTTCCTCTTTCTCTCTTTTGCTTCAAGTGCAGATGTCCTTTTGTTAAATTAAAATTTTATTAATGTTTTCGCAAGAGAGGAAGGGAGAGGGAGGGAGAGAGGGGGAAGAGAGAGAGAGAGAGAGAGAGAGAGAGAGGAACACAGATCTGTTCCTGTATGTGCCCTGCCAAGGGATAGAAATGTCAACCTCTGTGCTTCAGGACGATGCTCTAACCAGCGGAGATATCCAGCCAGTGCCAGATTTTCAGATACTTTCTCTCTTTCTCCACAGTCTTAGTTGACTTTATTTTCCTTTATTTTAGAGAAAAGAAAGCCAGGTACAACTCTAGGCTGACTCTGTGCTGGCCTTTTTGGTTAATATTAGAGGGTGTAAAATATACTTTGGTAATAGTTATGCTCTCCTTATTGAAATCTTTTATATTTTAAAAGAAAAATATCATGCCTTCAGATAAGCAACTAAATATTACAGTATTTGTGAAGAGGATTATGTTCTTAAGGACATGGGTCACTGTGAGAAAAAGCCAAGGACTTAACTTTATAATGGAAAGCCATGTGGCAAAGCCAACAAAAATATATTTGCTCATCATTCATTAACATAATCATATATTTCCTTTATCAAATCTCTAGAATATTTTTATTTCACTGTGTAGCACATTTCAGATGATCAAATTCATGAGTCTAAGGCAAAAGAACCCTTTTGTAATCCAAGAGGCGAGTGAAAAACAAACTATTCTATTTGGGTTAGTTTTAAATGGCCAGTATGTAGGCTGGAAAGTATTTGGAATACTTGAGAAGAAATCTGTAAAAATGTCACTTTTCCCCTTCTCTCTCTCCTGCCCATCTCCCCCCCCAACCTCATCTGCAAGCACACACCTACTCACACTTAGGCAGGATCATCGGCACAGCTATATTTAGAAAAGCATACAATCTTAAATCCCAAAGGTTTTGGCAAAGGGGCTCTCCTTGACCTCTCCCATTCCCAACATTCTCTTTTACCCATAATAAGGAAAAAGTTATCTTTTTCACTTCTACAGAAAACATACCTTAGACGCTCGTGTGATGATCTCGACTTTTCTATGCACGGAGGTGATGCCCTCCGAAAAGGCAGACCTTAAGATGATGCACTGCGCCCGTTCAGCAAAATTAGGGATCTGGGCCAACTCGTGTAAAAATCTGTAAAAGTAAAGAAGGAATCCACCTAGCTTCGTATAAAAATCACAAGAAAAGTAAAATGCATGGTGTATAAATTACTTTAGGAACAGGAAGTTAGTGCAATTAATACCAAACCACAACAAGTTATCTACTGCTACCCGCATAGGAGACTCAACCCAAAAGACAAGAGCTGATCTTTAGTGTATGAGAAAAAAATACATCCCCTTTATAATGTAGCACTCTCTGAGGATATATTTACACAGGAAGAGTAAAGTGAACATTAGAGGTAAATATCTGTAGACAAGCGATACAATGTCTTTTACTGGAGTGAGGTTACTACTGTGTTTTGCCCCGTGTATTAGATAATAGTGGATAATGTCCCTATTCTACCAATATTTGTTCCTGTTTCCACATTAATTTACCTATAGACACAGAGCTCATAGCTCAGTACTTGGAACAAAGCAGTCACTCATTAAGTAGACACAATCTAAAGTCTCTTAAAAACTAGGGCCAGGTAGATCTTAAAAGCTAAAGATGAGTCCTGACCTACACACAAAAGCTCACTGTTTAAGCAGCTGGGCACTGGAGCCCTTTGCAAAACGAAGTTGGAAGAGCTGCCTACTCTGCAGGCCAACCACGAGAGGACGGGGCAGAAAACTAAAACGGTGGAAAGAGTTGGCCATGAATTCAGAAAAGGAGAGAATCCACTCACAGCAATTAAATTCATTTTGGGGTTGAAATGCTTAGTACCTGCTATTTCTGAAAGGCTCAGTCAACTCATAACATTTTTACTTTTGACATTTTGCAATCTCACCCCAAGAATCCTTTTATAAAGGAGCAAGCTGGAGCCGCCCTCCCTCCGTGCCCAAAGCATTCCCTCAGCTTACGTTCTGTGCCTCTTTTACTTTATTTCAGGGAGCTCTGGGTTTTTGAAAGTTTCTAATTATCAGCTGTTTCTTTTATTTATCCCACAACCGGGTGACATCTTCTTCTTTTAATGACACTGAGATGAAGCCAAGAATAGCCATTAAAGAACCACAACTTTGTTTTAAAGTCCTATAATGGGTTATTATGAAAAGCATGTCGTGGGATAAAAAACCATAGAAACTCAGAAATAGGACAAGATGAAAAAAATTATATTTTTATGTAAATTGTTTCTTCATAAAAGTAGAATTAAACCACTGACTTCATGCCTAGAATCAGGGGTGTTGCCACTTTTCAAATAGGAGCAGTAAAAAAACTTGTGAGCCTGGGGGCATTTGGTCCTGTGCTGAGTGTCGGGATTTTATTTGCTCAGATGCTGCTGAGAGCCACCTCAAGGGGAGTGCCCTGCACTTCTCTGCTTCCAAAGGTGACCATGAGACTCTCCGCCCCACATAGGCCCCAGACCCTGGGAATACTCGGGACACTTCCTCGGGTAAGCGAGCCTGGGGGAGCAGTCACAGAGACTGCGTGAGAGTATGGCTCAACACCCAAACAAGGGCACCGATGACGAAGAGGAGATGCTAGATAAACAATTACTTATGTCCAGTCCCACAGCAGGAGGTTTAGGACCGATATGAGGAGACGAGCACGCAGGCTCACCAGCTTACATTACCCAGGAGGCAGGCTCTCCAGAATAAAGGCCCCTGGGTAAGGGCTGGCAGGAGTCAGGCGACGGAACCGCAGAGGCAAGTCCTGTGCGTGGAGAAAGGGCTGAGACACATATCCAGAGTTGGAGGGGGAAGGGAAAGGAAGGAATTTTGCATGATTTTTTGGTTAGAACTATAGAAAATGTGTCACTAAAAATGAACCCCAGAACATTGGTCACCAAGACTGACTTTGGTCAGCTCTGAAGCATTTAGACTGTGTCCGGCACCATGCTCAGACCCGAGAACAGAATTTAACTGGTACACAGTTTCTTCTGGATAACCTGAGAACAACAATTATCATGGAGTGTGACAAGTGCTATCAGAGATGAAAGCAACTGCAGGAGCTATGGAAGCCGCAGGAGGAGCCCCGAAGCTAGAGCCCCAGAGGGACAGTGTTGGCCGAGGCTTCCTGGTGCTCTCTGGGGCTCACGCAGAACGCGCATAGACTGCCGGGCAGAGCCTGGATGGGCTGAGTGATGTGTGTAGGGGAGGTGAGGAGTAGATGCTACAATGGGGCTTGGTGTTCTAAAGATTTTAAACTTTTTCTAAATGAATGAAGGGTTTTAAACAGAGAAATGATCCTTTCTGCTAATTTTATTTTAGAAAATCAGCGTGGCCGTGGCTTGGCCGATTGATTGGTGGTGATAGATTTGAGGCAGGGAGACCTACACAACTGCAGCTGCAATATTGTGAGATGGAAAAGAAGAGGGCTCGCAGCGTGGACGGGGAGGGCAAGTGAACAAGAAAGCTACGAGGGCAGCAAGAACCGGAGTAACCGGCCAGTCCCAAAGGGTTCTGAGTAGTGTCCAGAATGACTTGTAGATTTTTGACTTGGGCACCTGATGGAATGTGAAGATATGATGGAAAAGCAAATTTGGGTAAAAAAATGATTTTTTGTCACTGTCTAAAAATAGCCATGCAAAGCCTTCAGGAAGAGTACTATAATCCTTTCTCATCTATCTGGGAAAATATCAGAAGTATAAGTAACCTCAAAGGCTATAAAGCAAGTGTCTGTTAAGTACCTTATCTCCCAATGGTATTTTATTTAATACCCATAAGAACTCTTAATGTAGGACTTAGGGCCTTGGTACTTAAGAATATATATAGATTCATTTCCTTTGGACAAACTAACTTCATACCTGAGGGCCAATAATAAATTGGCCCAAATATACCCCAAAGAAGTCACAAACTAGGGATCTTTCCTTTCTTTATCCAAGGCAGGCCTATTTCCCCAGGAAGGACTACAATTTCAGCCTGTATATAGGAGAGAAGTTTGACATCTCACCCTGAGAAATGGGATAATGCAATGTGGTCCATTGGTTGCAAGGGACTAATAGTTGGCTTTACATTCCCAAACCCCAGAATGGTATTATCTCTGACGTGTGTGCACGTAGGGGCGGTGTACACAGCATCATTTCATGCTGTAGCCTGTGTTCTTCTATAGAGCACCACACTCACAGAGCCTGGTTTCAGAAGTCAATGTGTCTTCTTTGTGGCAGCCTCAGGATATCTGTGCATCCTGGTGGAGCATCCCAATATGGCTGTATTTTGTACCCTCATTCTAGGCCACAAAAAACTTGTGTTGGGCTTAATCAAACCCAACAGAGCCTCACCTCACCTCACCGCCATCCCAAGACAGAGCGTAAAGAGTTGAGAGACATCTCTGAAGGGAGTGGCTCTCAGACAGTCTGGTCCCAGGCAGGTGACACTTTTACGGGAAATGGCTCTCTAAACCTGGCACTGGGGTGCAAGAAAACTGATGAGGTGAGTGATGAGGCCAGCCTCTCCGTGCTGTGATTTATAGGACTGGGCACCACAGGGTTTTTAGAAAACTGCAATGCCAAAGCTATAAATGATTCATATTTTCCAGTATGTAAAACATGCATTTAGTCAACTAACTTGGAGCTAATGGCAAATACCTTGCCAGGAAATCAGATGCTGGTATAAATCAAACAAATACTCTACTGCGCCGGGCATTGACAGCAAAGGTGACATTCACCCAGGCCTGAAGTCCCCGTGTCCCTGTGCCTCAGCCTCCAGCAGCGGAGCCCAAGCATACCACACCTTGTCAGGACAACACAACAGGCCTCCTGGCAGTCAGGAACAACTCAGCATGTCCAAGAAGTGGTTACAACTATTTACAAACTTTAAAAATGCTCTTCTATCCAGATCATCAGTAGAGAAAGCAGGAATAATACATTATATGTTAATTACCTGCCACCATTATTATGTGTCCTGGCAATTAACCTTGAAAACTAATGCTAGAAAGGTGTTAATACAAAAGGAAACGGGGACACTCCCAGGAGCAGAAACCCACTGTTCTCTTACTGGGTTGGCCATTCCCATAGCTTAGAGCAGGCGTTGCAAATTGTAGCCCAGGGGGCCGAATTCAGACCACCACTTGTTTGTAAGATCCACCAACTAGGAATGATTTTATCATTTTTAAAAGGTTGGAATAAAAATCAGTAGAAGGTTAACAATCCATGATATATAGAATGAAATTCAAATTTCAGTGTTCATAAAGAAAATTTTACTGGGGCACAGCCACGCCCATTTGTTTCTGCACTACAATGGCAGACTTGGGTAGTTCCAACAGGTTGCATAGTCCACAAAACCTAAAATACTGTCTAGTCCTCTACAGGAAATGTTTGCCAACTCTAGGCTTAGAGTGTCATTGCTCAACATGGCATAGTTGACACTACCCAAATGCTTGATATGCCCTACTGTCCCTGCAAAAGGC
The DNA here is from genome assembly GCF_036850995.1 of Saccopteryx leptura. Classification (NCBI taxonomy): domain Eukaryota; kingdom Metazoa; phylum Chordata; class Mammalia; order Chiroptera; family Emballonuridae; genus Saccopteryx; species Saccopteryx leptura. The sequence continues at coordinate 86,790,678 of NC_089508.1, forward strand.
TAAATGTCTGTGCCCCTGCTCCCAATTCATAAGTTGAAATTCTAACCCCTATGTGATAGGCATTAGGAAGTAGGGCCTATAAGAGGTAATTAGGTCATGAAGGTGGAACCCTCATGAATAGGATTAGTGCCCTTAGAGGTAATTAGGTCATGAAAGTGGAACCTTCATGAGTAGGATTAGTGCCCTTAGAAAAAGAGACACAGAGCTTGCTTCTTTCCTCTCTTTGCTTTCAGCCATGTGAGGATACAAAGAGAAGTCAGCAGTCTGCAACCTAGAAGAGAGCCCTCACCAGAACCCGACCACCTTCGCACCCTAATTTCAGACTTCCGGCCTCTAGAACTGTGAGAAATAAGCTCCTGTTGTTTACCAGTCAACCAGTTTAGGGTATTCTTTGATAGCAGCCCAAGCTGACTAAGATAGTCTTCAAATATTCCCCGTGGCCTTTTCAGTGTCTAAATATTCCATTATTAGTCACTTACTTTTCAGTGACGAGCTTGTCAGTGGGAATTAATTTATCGTACTAGGAAACATGACTTGGGCATGGACCACAGAACCTGTCAGGGCTGGGGCTTGTTCAGGAGGATGACTCAAGCTGGTGGAACTTGAGGGCAGTGGAACTGCATTTGCATTGATTTGCAAAATTCCCAGGCTTCATGAGTTAAATAAAGGGGGGGGGGGTGGTCCTGACCTATGCTGAATGGGAGAACAATTTGCCTGAAGTTCCCAAATGATCACGAACGTCTGTCAATAACCGAGTGTGTGTATACGTAGAAGTCCCCCAGATGGCCACTTGGAGATGTTTTTCTGGACTGGAAAGTCCAGGCATCCAAGGACAGAGGTGCATTCTAGGGGACTCAAGGGCAAGTCAGGAAGTGTCTGTACCAGCCACAGAACTTAAATGTCTCTAGGGCTGACTTGTTACCCTAAACTAGATCACTCCATTTTCCCTGTATTTTCTACCCTAGCCTCATCTCCAGGTTGAGAGGGGTGGCCTGAATCGAACGTGAAGCACTCAGGACAGCAACAGGCAGAGGAGCCATCTCTCTCCTCTGGATCAATTTCACGTTCTCTCCGAGTCCTGGGTGGGGGCTGGGGGCTGCAGAGCTGCAGAAGCTTATCTGTGGTTTGCAGACCCTAAGAGCCCAGTCAAGGACAAGAGTCACTCAGCTGCACATTAGAGTTCTGGGTTTTCAAAGGCTGTGGAAGGACACCGCAAGCTATAGATCAAATGATTCTAGATAGTGAATTTAAGAGAAGAGCGCACACCAAGCTCAGATGAAAAAGTCACGGGTAAGAAATGTGGGGGAAGCTGGCACACTCAGGCTACATTTACTGGATACGACAGCTAGGAAAATCCAGTTCAGTGCTGTGCTCTGACATCAGCTTTTTAACTGCATCAGCAGAACCTTACACAGAGCAATGCCTTCCTTCCTCAGTTACCCTTTTGGCCAGAATGTTTAGTCTAGAAGGAATTAATAAGTTGCTAGGGCAAGAAAGGGGAGTCACGAGGGATGGGGAAAAGGGTTGAGAAATATCTTATCCAGCAGCACAAATCTCCTGGCTGCCTTTCCCAGCAGTCAGGTCATCCTGCCACTTGCAATAGGTCACAGGAATGATGAAGCCGAGACTCTGCACAATCCAGAGGTGAATGTGCCGATCTGGGAGGCAGGAAGAGAGAGGCTGCGCTTTCGGCCCACCAGGAAAGTGTTCAAGCATCCTTACTGCTCAGGTTTATCCAGCAGCTTCAGTTCTTCTTCTTTGGATGTCTCATAATACTTTCTTATTTTAACCAATTCATCCTCTTGGGCTCTCTGTGATAAAAAGGAAACAAAACAAAACACACACAAAAGAGCCATGAGAGTCTGTCTAAAGCAATGTGTCTCGAAGTGTGGCTTCTGGACCAGCAATATCGGTATCACCAGTTACTAGCTAGAAATGCAAAATTTTGGCCCTGCCCCAGACATAGAAACTCCAGGGTGGGGCCAGCAAGCCCCCCAAGTGATTCCGGTACATGCTAATGTGTGAGAATCCCTGGCTTTCACCAATGGTCATAACAAATGACATTAGCTGGATACAGAAGCCAGGACATTGGGTTGCTACCTTTGAATCCTCTTTCTGTTTGCCTGTAAGCAGATATGGGTCAAGTTGTCCTTAGCATTTGCTCCCTGACTCCCAACAGCCCTCCTAATTTATGCAGGCTCCTGACTTTATTTCTCTCACCATTGTCTTTTCTTCTAAATTTCAGGAGCATTCCTTGTCTGTACCGCTTATTTTGGCATCTGGTCTCATACTTTCTAAACTTATCCAACTATTTCAGTCGTATGCAACTTACCTCTACTGTGAGCTAACAATTGCTGACCGTATACACAGTCCTGAGCCCATGACAACAACAAAAAGCATCCAGAAGGCACTTTGCCTTTTACAAAGTTCTTCGACATCAACTGCTATTCCCTCACTTTTACAGATGATTCCTCTGAGGCTTACATTAAGCACCTGGTAAAGGGGCTGACTCAGAATCTCTCTTTCTCCCACAATAACAAACTGCCTTCTGCTGCCTTCTGTGACATCAGCTCCTGATAGCCTGGTACTGTATTTGTGTGCCTTCTTGTCTATCAGTGAAGGCCTTACTGCTGAAAATATGTGAAGTTCTCACCCAGGAGTTCTAAACAGCTCCTGATACATATAAAGGAGATGTAAAAACGTGTAGGGAACTGGCAATCCTACTGGGCTGTTTTATCACACTATGAAAATATTCGGTAAGAGCTGTAAGATGCTGGGTACATAAGCCTTGAAATGAATCTTTTTTTTTTTTTTTTTTAGTTCAGTGACTATTCATATTATAGAGCTCTGGGCAGCCACCTGGGAAATACCATTATTTCAGGAAAAAGATCTGGTTCAATCTATTTTCAAATACTGACCAAGTCAGTGAACCGACCAGTGAACAGTCCCAGGAATTCTGACTCTCCTGTGTCATCCTCTCAAGACATCTCACAACTGGGCTTGTTATTTCCACACATAACCCAGACTAAAAGACCATCTATACGAACAGTGCTTTTACTTTCAAAGTACATTGCTACTACTATATATATATAGAATCATCTTTTAATACTCATAATAAAACAGGTAGAGCTCATTATAGTTCCTATCGTACTGATAACCAGACTGGCTTAAGGAGTTTAACTGGCCCACAGCCACCCAGCAGTCAGTGAAAGACCCGGACCTGTCTGACTCTAACTCCCAAACCCACTCCCCCATCCGAGGCTGCTCCCCGCCTTCCGCACCATCAGCTCACTGGGACTGACAGTAACATGGTGTCAGCATGACCCGTCCTCAGAGGAAGACCCTGGTGGACACCGACACCCAGTCTGTGGCTTACCTTCACTGACTCTGGCCGCAAGCTGCAGGGTGGAGCGGCATAGACGTGCTCTCCACCCTGAGTCACCCTCCCTGGCAGTTGTGCGAAGGACTGGACTAACTCAGGCACCAGACTGGTGGGGAGGAACCTACTGCTTTTCTCATGTCTGCTCCTACTGGACCTTGCATTTCTGGGCCATAATCTCATCCACGCTATGGCGACACCTTCACTGCCGACGGGCGGGAACGGGTGGCTCCGCCGACCATTGCACGGCTTCCTCAGGAGGGAGGAGTCACATGTAACCGTGGCTTGTTTATTTTTTAGATTTTAACATATTCGTTAGTTAGTAAAGGCACGGAAATCTGGAAACTCTGGCTCCATGTGTCTTTGATACTCACGTTTTCATATAAGGCCGCCAGGGTCTCTAGATCAACCACAGAGTCATCCACGTTGAAAATGGCTGCCGAGCACCCACAAGAGAGGAGAAAAAAAAAATAACAGGTTTGATTAGACTCCCCCACACTAACATTTATTCCACATCTAGCTTCCAAGCAATATAATATTGCACTTTCTTATACAAAGTTGTATCTCCTAGCATTGTCCCTGTCCTTTTTTTGCACGAGGGGCCCCAGTGAAAGAAACCAGAATGGTTGGTTGCTCTTCCCGGCCTGAGCATTGGCCTGCCTGGAGTAATTCCTCAACTCTGTGTCCTTTCTGCAGTTTAATTTAGGCTCCACAGGAGAAGTGTATGTGCTTTAAAACTAAATCAGTTTGTAGGTTTGAAGCGCGATTTTAAATCTTTCTTCCCGGCTGGTAATTGAAGAGATTTAGTACCTAATGCACCAGAAGTGACTCTTGCCCATTACCAGAAAGAGAGAGAGAAAAAAGACAATGTTGGCAAATTAAATGAATTCAGGCATGTGATTTCAGGCACCTTTCCATGGCCACTGCAAACATCTTGTTCGGGTTAGAAAGACAAGAAAAAGCAATAATTGCATCAATGGCAAATTAAGATTATGGAAACCTCCCAAGAGTCAGTGTTAAGGTAAATTCTCCTTCCCACGGTTTTATTAGAATTCGACTTGTTATTCTATATCTTAAATACGTCACTTAGCTGTTAACTAATATGCTTATGATTTCATCTAGAGAGATTCCTTCCCTTATAAACCAGGATGCAAACATTGAATTTAAAACCTTAATGAATTTGGCAATCAAAGTGTTTGAAATAGGCTGCTCCACATCTTTAAATAATTATTCAAAACTAATAAGGTTTGTTTCCTCAACCCCACCTTCCTTCTCTGACTTTACATTGTGAAATTAACCAGCACGCTAGTAAATTTTCTCCGTGGCAGGCTAATTAATTTTATTAAACCAACCAGTGATATTTAGAATGCCTTAACATTCAGCTCGTCAAGCATTCTTCTGTTCATTGGCATTACAACACAGTTCTCAGAGAAGGTGGGATCAAGGTGAAGGGCAGGTTGCTTTCAAGTTGTTTTGCTTCTTCTGTAGTTTATAATCATACGAACCTCTTTATACAATTTTTAAAAAGCTAATTAACTCAGCTAAGCTCATGTAACTTCACAGAACACCGAGAAATGTACTTAAAATTCCTTCCCAGGCCACCTTCTCTAACTTAGGAGTTAATCAGCGAGCTATTCCTAGGTACACGGGGTAGTGAGAAAAGAAGAGGTTAACATGCTAGTGACAAAGGCAGTCATCTCAGATTCCACCAAGAAAAATTATACCTCTGAAAAAGCCAATCTGAAACCATAAATGAAAAATGCAGTTTGAGGTAAAAGAAATAAAGAATTTACCCTCCCAGGACTGTTACTTTCAATGTGGAGATAATCTGAATTCGCTAGTTTATTAGATAGACCATGCACTTTAACATGCCTGTTGCTTTATAAGACAGAAACTGGCCAGGAATAGTGTCTATTTTATGTAAATTCCAATATTTTCCTACATAAATCAGCCAACAGGAATGCAGAGAGAAAAGATGAAATTTTAATATAATTTACCAGAGATGTTCACTTCTAATCATACATCCTTGGTATTATGTATGAACTATAAGCTTAGATATAGTTGAGTAACCTTAACTAATGAGGAAGAATGATCAGTGGGTTTCTTTTCCTAGTGAGTAAATATTTGATTTTGAAAAGTTAATCAGCCTGGGTCCCAGATACATGCTTTGACAGGTTATATGGTAAGCTGATGCCACTCCAGGGTGCCAGGTAGCAGCAAGGAAACATTCAGGGAGGATGGGGCAGGAGAACCAGCGTGGACTCTGGAGACATCTGACCACTCATTCACCCCGTCCTTGAGTAAACATCTGTTGACTGTGTATTCAGTTCTAGAAACTGTGCTCAAATGCTGTGATTATATATGTTAAAAGTGTATAAGATAGTCAAAGCACTTAATCTCACAAAATTCATACTCTAGCTTAAGGGAAAGAAAAAGCCCAAGTAAATAGTATCAAATAGTGATATACTACGAAGAAAATAAAGTAGAGAAATGAGCAGCATTAGATTGAATGATTCAGGGACGCTTCTTTGGTGAGGTCACATTGTCGCTAACTGCTGAGAACGTCAGTCCTAGGAATGTCTGGGAGAAGAGCATTCTAGGGAGAGGTAACTGAAAAAGGAAGTTTCTATTTCTGATGAAGAAATAAGCACAAGGTACAGAAAAAAGACCAAGCTGACTGTCATGGAGGTATCAAAATATCCTCCGTATGGGATCTCGGCAGGTTACATTGTCTGAGCCTCAACACATCCATAATTATAGGTGGACTACCACTTACTGAAAATATTAAGGGAGGCACTGTGTATGCTTGGCATAGTAGGAGCATGATATAAACTGAATGGTATCTACGAATTGTGACTATAATGATCTTAAATATACGAGTGGTTAATGTGTTTTAATGTTTGTTAATGACTTACCTGCTCTAATGTCTGCAAAGAATTAGAAAAAGGACTGCAACTACTGAGCATTTTGTGCTAGATATAAAACTTTCCAGAGTTCTTTAGTGTTTAAGGAAGGAGGCTCAACTTTTTGGAAGTATTAATAGAAAAGGTATGGGCACAAATAAGTCTACAAAAAATAATGTATGAAATGTCTAACACGAGATGACATTGGGTCAATTCAGAAAGTTAACCTAATTGTATCGCTAATTTCCATCTTACCCACCAATATACCCCTCATCATACTACCAAAGGCATTTTTTGAAAATACTGTTCTCAAAATTTTACTTTGGTGTTTAAAATACCTCAGATGTCTTTCCTTTGAATATTGGGTCAAGTCCAAACTCCTTGGTCTGATTTTTAAGGACATCCCCTTCTGGCCCCAATCTATACTTCCAATCTCATCTCCTCCCACTTCCATTTTTCCCATGCACCCTGTGCTCCATCCGGAATGGGCAGCTCCCCGTTTCTGAACATGCCCTGGCTTCTTCCCTTCCCACACCTCATCCTCCAAGGCCCAGGTGAAAAGTTCCCTGCCTTGGAAGGACCCTTTTGATTTTGGCATCATTACGTCCTCACTCTTCCTCTTCCATGGCATTGAATTCTGCTTTAAGAACCTGTATTGTGGTATGTTGAGTAACAGTTTTCCTTCTCCCACCAGATGCTAAGCCCCTGTTGTCAGGGATCATTCTATCATCTTGATAACTCCAGCTCCTAGCTTAGACTCGGGGGCACAATAGGAATAAACTAAGCATCTGTGAACGGGATAGATGTTACAGGAATCCCAAAGAGTGAGTCCTTCTTTTAGGTATCCAAGTTTCTGAATAAAGAGCATGGGGTCTTGAAGAAAAGAAAATATAGTACGTTAAAAAGGGATATGATTTCATCAAATGAAATAGTATGGGTGTATGTCTGATAAGGTTGTTTGCCCACCCTCGTTTGTCCCTGTTTAAAAATCCAGCCTTAGTCAGTAGAGTTGCATAATCACGCCTCGATCCAGTATAGGAACATTGCTTGCCCAAATATTCCATACCAAAAAAAAATAAGTAAGTGTGACAAGTGAATTTTCTCAGTTTTAAGAAAAATATTTTTCCCTTCATTCTTAACCTCCAAAAACCTTAAAACAGCATATCACTGAGGAAAATTTTTAACAGTAAAATATTCAACTATTATACAGCTTCAGGCAGAGACCCGAAACACCCCTTTATTAATCACCATTAGTTAAGCCAAATTCGTTCCAAGCAATGATAATTTGTGAATTTACATTAAGTGCCAGTGAACATCAACTGGAAGGACATGAGACATTCCAAGTGGAAAGAGCAGATGCAGACAGACTGACGGAACGTGCAGGAGATGGCAGGTGGTTCACTTTGGGCTTGAATAAAACATCAATTAAGTGGACTAAGAAGATTAGATTCCAACATAGTTTGGAGCAAGATCTGTGGGACTGTGAATGCCATGATGAAGAACTTGCAATGCACCTGACACACTGGAAGGGAAGCACTGAGCAGTTACCAGTTGGGTAGTAAACTGGATCGAGTTATATTACACAGGACACATCAAAATTTGGAACAGCTGGTTTAGAACCTCTTGACAAAGGTAGCAAAAACCCAAGTACTGTGGACAGAAAGAACAGGAGCAGAGGAGAAAGCAGAGGGCATACAGAGTGGCATCGCTAACTAGCTCCAGGACTGAGAAAATTGGAGTGTAAACCCCTCGGACACCTTACGACTAGATTGAGGGGAAGAGCTTTGGGCCACCCACATTTAGAAATAGGTAGAGGAGCTTTAGAACTGAGCGTGCTGGCCAATCTTTCCCCAGGACCTGGGGAAGGAAGGGGAGAGGGGAAATGACTGGTGAAGGAAGAAGTAGATGATAGACTAACCAGTGCCAAGTGTCCACTGAGGTTTCTCCTCAGCCATGTAAAGATCTTAAAAATAAAAGTAATATAAAATTCAGAAGTAGAAGGAGCACTGTGAAGAGATCAACTGGTTGAGCATATGAGCTTTAAGGAATTTAAATTATTTCTATCATTTCTAGCCTACAAAGTGACCAAGGGAGGTTAGGTTACTGTCCAAAGGTCTAAAAAGTAAAAAAAAAAAAAAAAGCTTAAGTCCTAGCCCTCCTAGGAGAGCTGCCTTGAATGTACATAACTGCCCTTTATTTACCAAAAATGGTTTAAATTCCTATATAAGACCAGAATCAGTAATTAATTATTTTATTCCCAAAATTCTGGGGTAATGTATTACAGAATTGACTCTGGAAAGCACTTACCATCATACTTATAAGCATTACATGAACCCATTTAATTAGTTAAGTGATGATTATGATGTAGAAAGAAATCAATCGTTGATTAAAATATTTTTGGAGTTACCTAGGATCAGGTAGCTCTCTCCATTTTATACTTTAAAACCATACTGTTTCTCTTGCTCTATCCATCTGCTCCTCTCTCTCACACAGCTCCGCACACCCATACATACCTTTTACTTTATAAATTGAATAAGCAAGTACCAGCTGATACAATTCTACAGCACAGGTCAAAGCCCCAATACAGTAATTCCAAGTAGTTCTAGCTTTTGTTCCCGTCTGTATAGGGCTCATTATACCAACACGCCTGCAGATGGTGTCAGAAAGGTGAAGTGTCAAATCCACAAAGGGGAAACCCCAACAATTCATTGCTACTGCAATATCAATCATTGCTGGTGGTTTTTACTTTTATCTCCCTCTCTCCTTAGTTATTCCCACTCACACTGTCAGTTCAGCTAGAATATTTCACCTACACCTCACAATATGCCGAAAGGAAGTAGACACGCTGTGAAAAGCTGGTAATTTTATTGGGTTCCTTTACCTTTAAAAATCTGTTACTTGGTCAAGTCTGGTTTCTGGGCTCCTTTTTTGCAGGGAAATTGAGGCAAACATTTTTATGTGGTCCTCTGGTGCCTGCTCTGTACTCCAAGAATTATATACACAAGGATCATTAGAGTAGTGTTTAGCCCATTAAGATATAATAACCGTCAGCAGGGACAAAAAGCAGATCAGTATCACAAATTCAAGCTAACAGGCGCACATAA